>NW_020448085.1:497618-921964 GCF_003343035.1 Apteryx rowi
GCTTTTCCTGACTCAAACACTTCTGAAAGTGTTGTTTTGTAACCAGCACTGGGGCCTGATTTTGCAGTTCAGCTTTTTAATAGTCATGTTTTTATGCTAGTAAGTTCTCAGATACAAATCATTACCAGTGCCTTTTATTAGATGACTGAGGAACTGATAGCACCTACAAGTCATGTGCTTAAGTCAGGCAGGGGATGAAAATTTGTCTAGAAGCTGGACTACTATGCTATCGTCCAGTAGTTGACTGGAAGCCCAACTGCCTCTTTATTGAGCAACAGTTCCTAATAGGGAATCCCAAGTGTCAGAATGTACTTTTGATCCTTAATTTCTTTTGGAAGTGGGAAGTAGAGCTTTGGATGTAAAATAAATATATTGCTTGAAAAACAACACAAAATGCCTTGTGCCACTTAATGATTTGTTGTGTGAGGAAAAAGTGAGAACACAGATGATTGTGGTGATAACTCTTATCTTCCTGTACTGAATTTTTCTAAGTCTTGGACTTGCTATTCCTGACAGCCTCTAATACTCTAGTTTATGTGGAAGAAAAACGTATTGGTTATGCCAAGGACATGAGATCTATAATTAGGTTCAAAAATGCAGTATCCTCCTTCTCCATGAAGTTGCTTCTGATCTGAAGTCACAGTTTCTTGGATCCCAGCTCCACAGAGTGTGTTACAAGGTGAGTCTTTATAGCACTCGTCTTGCTCTGATGCTCCAATTTACTTTACTCCCAAGAACTGCTTTATTGGGTTTATAAACTATTTTTCTTAACTCCATAAAACGAAGGTTTCACTTACAGAGTGCTGGCTTTGCAGCTTTAAAGCTTGTGCAACATAAAAGATGACATTTTTACCATGACATCCTCATTACACATGAGCTGCAAGGCCTTACATAATACAGCTCCAAGGTTCCTTTTGAAAGTAATGATCCCCAGCGCGTACCTGCGAAAGAGTTAAAGCAAACATTTAGACAGTGCTGGGATCCATTACGTAATAATAAAAACTTTCAACTTTGGTGGCAGCAGTCTTTTTATTTGGCTGTTAAAATTCAGGAGATAAAGAGGTAAGGACCGGTCGCACTGGCCTTTTGCTTCTGCTCCCATGAGAGCCCCGTAAAACTGCCCAGCTCTGGAACGGCAGAGGCGTGTTCCAGGCCAGCGGTGCTGCTGCTCCGCGCAGGTGCGCTCTGAGTGATGGTACCTGCCTTGCAGCCGGCTGCCTGAGGCAGCTCTGTCTGTGGCAGAGCTGTTCCTCTGGCAGCTCTGGCACTCCTGAGATCACAGAATGAAAATCTAATATTAGAGTCCGTATACCGTGCTTCTGTTATCCAAAATATATTCTCTGTAGGCCGCTATGTTTACAGTTACTTTTGTTCTCCATCTCTTGCATCTGCCATCCCACACCTTATTCAGCAGTAGGAATAGTCAGCTCTTTGAAGCATGTGCATTACATATCAAAATCTTCATACATGCCAGCATTTTATCTTGGCCGTTTCAAATAGTGTTTATAATGCATATAATGCCTTATAAAGAATATACAGAATCTTGTGACCAGCAGTGACTTAAGAAAGAAATTGAAAGTGGTTCAAATAATTGTTCTGTAGATATTTTGGGGGGTTTACTCGGATATTATAAAATGAACCTTACTACATACCTATAAAATACAGTGTGTGTGGGGGAGGGGGGAGTCAGCTTCTCAGATAGTCTGTGTCTGGGTATCCTACTGCATAGTTAACCTCATATTTCATGTATGAAGAAGTCTTCTCTGGACCTTGCAACAAGAATTATGCAGGAGTCTTGCAAGCTGAACATTAGGCATTTTTTACTAGCATAATAAGCACTATAGCAAGCAGTGCCTGTCTCAGAATATCGCAGATGTAGCATTGCAGATGTCCTGTCCTGTCCTTAAGATCAATGTCTAGCGTAGGTCAAGCTGATGGGATAAAAGGTAGTTAACAGTCTTTTGGGAAGAACAGTCCTTTGAACAGTTGTTAATGTTTGCTACAACTACTACCCATGCTGATGTAGTTCAGATGGAAGAGAGCGAATGGGGATGCGCAGTGGAGTCCTCTGAACCAGGAAGGCAATGAATACAGTGAACAGAGAAAGCAAAACTAATGGGAGCATTTAAAGTAAAGGTAGAAAAATCAGTTGTTGTTTAGAAAATGTGATACTTGTCAAGTTTAAGCTTATCTGGATCTTTCTGAATATACTAACTGGGCATGTAGTCATGGATCAGCAATGCTACTTCAGGTGGTCTAATAAAAGAGGTTTCTCTCTCCCTGCAAACTTTGCTTTCCTCATTCCTTAGAAAGCTGCTGCTGCTGCACTGCTCATACAATGTGTGAGACTTCACTAATTCCTTTTACTGTGCCAGATGGGTGCAAAATGGCAACTGTGCTCCCCACGGACCCTTATGTTGCAGTGATGGTTGAAACGTAGTTTCTTGAAAGAGAGAAATAGTAGCTGAGATTGCTTCCTGAAGACACCCTCACCTAAATTTAGAGACTTCTGGAGCTGCTAACATGAGGAAAGGGCTTAACAACTTTTTTTTTTTTAAATTAGCAAAGATTTTTAGAAAGAATCTGAGAAATATAATATATTGGCTTACGTTGTTGACATAAGGAGGAGATAATCAGTATTTGAATTTCTGACAGGAACTTCAGTCAGCCTGTCCTAAATCCTTCATGTAACCTTCCTGAATCTAGGGGTGCAAAATCCAAATCCATATGGGAATTTTGTGTAGTTCTATAGATGAGGATATTTGGCCCATTATAAAGTAAGAAGCCTAAACTACAAAACCTGATGTTCTGTTTTAGTTTGGATTTAATTTTCCAAATGTAATTAAAAACAATGCTTAAATCATTACAAAATAATAGACATAGTTTGGATAAGGGGAGACTTGACACTGCTTTAACCTGGTAGCCTGTAGCACAATATGTTTAATACATTTTTCAATCTTAGCTCCACAAATACACATGCCATTGTGCTTTTAATGGGCACAGCACAATGTTCTGTGATTTGTCACTGTCACGGAGGGCACGGGTCAGTAAGCTTCCATACCTGGCTGCTGTTTGTCTCTAGTCTTCTGATCTCAGTTCTTTAGAAGAATGTATTTCATAAATTACATATTGATGCTAGATGGGTATGGTATCTCTCTTACTCTGACAAGTTTTGATTTTTATCTTTGCTAGCAGTTTCTAACATACTCTGATAACTTATTTATTGGGGGAAACTATCTATCGCCTTAATTTCTAATAACTCTTTCTCCCTGCAGAGCATAACTGTCCTGTCCTGTCCTGTGCATAGAAAGCATCATAACACTTTCACTTGCTAAATAAGACTGTTCAGTTTTCCTCCCTGAGGAGGTTATTTGCCTTATTACCTTTCAAAATGGTATGAATTATGTTTTAAATTCCAAAATACAGATTCACTTCAGCATCAACTAAGTTGTGGCCAAGATCCAAGCTGAGAACCACTGTGATTCTCACARTCTCCCTCAAAGAGCTGCATGCAGAGTGTGTAATCCCTGGCCTTGGTCGAGAACATCTTCAGCTTCTCCCAGTAGTCTGCTGCTTCCGTGTGATTCTTCTGAAGGGTAGCTTTTCCCCTTAAAAAAATAAAAAGGTTCATCTTAAACTTAAAGAAAACATCTATTTCTTTCCTTCTCAGTGTATTGTTCGGATTGTTTTCAGTAAAGCTTTTTGTGTTTTGATGTTCTCGTACACAGATGCAGGTTGACCTGCTGAGGGGTTATATTTATACCTGTAGGGAGGAATCTTTTGCCTGTGAATGACGGTTGAACATCTAAAGGTGTTTTTTAAGAAGTGAGCTATAGATTGCACATAGTTTTATGATCAAATGCCTGTGTTCCTCAGTCATGGCATGCTTCATCAGCCAATATGTTCAACTGGCAGCTTGTTAAGAGGAAAGACAGGAATCCATTTGCCAGCTTTTGTGACTTAGTAACTCCAGACCTGGTATCCAGAGAAAGGAAATCTGCTTATTCTCCCCCCCACCCCCCCCATTATTGATCCTATATTCTTTTATATAGCTGAGAGAGATTTTTGCTATTTTGACAGCTGCTGGMGTCCTGGTTACTTCTTCACCACTGTATTTGTCCTTTCAACATTTTCCTGTCCTTCAGTGATGTGAAAAAACAGTTCCTTTTACAACCCCCCAGAAAACTGAAGTACAAGTCTGTACATAGAAGCTTTATGATTTGATTTTGAATCATCTGTTGCATGATCATAAAGTATGTGATCACTGGTGATAAACTTTAGAGTAATTTCATCTTTCTGGAGTTTGAAATGTGCAGGAGCAGTGTGCTTGAAGTACCATATCCAGTGAGATTTGTGATTCTCTTTCTCCTGCCTTTGCAGATGGGCAAACTAGATGACTTCTTGGACCCCACCAGCATTCTTCTTTAGTACTCTATGCAGCCCTCATTAAAAAGTACAAAATATTTTATGTTTGTTCCTTGTCTTACTCCTCATTCTAGATTGATTTGCAAACCTAGAATCTGACTCAATTCCCACTGCCTTCAACATGAGACACTTAAGCCCCAAAGAATTGGTACTGCAAGCAGTTCTGCAAACATCTTCATGTGTGAAAGCAGCTAATTCAGCCTGGCTGAATGTAAGCTAATTATCTCTTAATACTTATCTTGGCCTTTCCCCCTGAAAGGTTGAATTTCAGAGCTAATGAAACTAATACCCAGATCAGCAGTTATCCTGTCTTTGTGGCTACTGCCAGTGTTTGTTTCTGAGCTACTGCTGTGTCATTCTTAAAATCTAAGAAAATAATAAGGATAGAAGGAGCTTTAACTGTAGCTTCCATTCCCTGTTGTAATGTTGAATCCAAAAGGCAAAAGCCTCTTTTCAGTTTACTAGTTAGTCGTATGGGACTAACTGTGTAGAGAGTTCAGCCTGTACCAAAGTGATGGTTTGAATGAATGTCGTTAAGTTCTTAATGATGCTCTTTAGCATATCCATAGTGGGGGGTGAACCCTGAATTGTTAAAAATATGAGGAGATTAAGTTAGCATCAAGAGTAAAGGAAAAAATACCACCGTTTCCCCTTCTGAGTYACAAAATAGTGGTCATTTTTGTCTCCTGTTCTCCTGATTATCTGCTGTCAACGTAACTCTGGTAACTTCTTGCCTTTACTATTGCAGTGATCCTATTGTCATGGTCATGACAATCTGTGATGTTAGTAAAATCAAGCACATTCAGCTTATAAAAAGGTTATGTGTACTGAAAATGTTGCAGCTCTATTTTTCTTAATTGTTCCCTCATCCCAAGAGGTTCTCAGTAGCTCTATCTTTTCATCTGGACACAAATTACATAATTCCATTTCTCTTTGTCTTAACCCATAAGTGTCTCTTAGTCTTCGTTGTTCTAAGCAGCTTCAATTTTTCCAGTCTTTATTTGGATATTCAGTTTTTGAGAACTTTGTTCATTCAGTTGCTCTCCTGGGCAGTCTTGCCGATTCATATTTTTGAGGAAGAGTTTCGAAAACAGGATATAATATCTGATCTATATGATGCTAAATACAGCAGTATCTGGTATGTCTCTCATGGGCTATCCTTCTGTGTTTTTTATATGTATATTTATATATACACGTACAAACATACACACATTTATTTTTATATATATATGTACACACACATAAATATATATTTTTTCCAGCAGCATGATGTTGCTGGATGATGTTCAGATTCTTTTATCACAATTGCAGCATTTTTTTTCTGTATACTTGGTATCAGTCAGAGGGTATTTCCTGCTTCTAATTCATGCAATTGATTATTCTTGACTAGGATTAAATCTTGCACTTCCCATGTTGAACTGAATCCTGTTCCCCCCCCCCCCCCCCCATTGCACCCCTGCTTGGCTTAATGTCAGCGCTGGGTTTAGTAAGACTAGTAAGACTACTACTTCTTCCATCATGTGACTTATTCAAGAAAATACTGGATAGAACCATATGACAGAACCAAGCAGAACTTCTCTATGTAGGAAGCACTGATATCAGCTTGGTCAGTATGGTTTTCCACCCAGCTTTGCACATGCATCTGGAAAGAAAGAAATGTCCTGAAAGATAAAATCAAAATGTTACTAAATCAAGTTACTCCTACTCCTGACCTCAATGCTTTGTCTGTTGCTTTTGATAATTCAGGGCCTGAACTGCATCTACTGCTTTTCCTCAATCTACAGGAGCTGTCACTGCTATTGAAGGAAAGAGCCTGGTTTGACATACGCTTTTGAGAAACCCATGTTGGCCGTTAGTCATCTGTCTTTTGCTACAAATGTTTGTGTGATGATTTGTTTTTAATTTTTTTTTCCAAGAATTGAAGTTAGGTGAAAAGGTAGTTGCTACAATTTCTGTTCCCCCCTGATATTCTCTGAGTACCGTAGGATGAAATACATCTGCAGCAATTCATTCATAACATTTGATCCATTTATGTACCCTTTAATCCTTCTTTCCCAATTCTAATGGAAACTTTGTCTCCGGCGGAGGGTTATCCTACTCTACTGTTTCTACTTTCTCAAACCTGTGACCTGAGTTTGGTTGGTAACATTAGCTAAAATTAGCCAAGGCATGTTCTGGACAACAAAATCTCCAGGTAAATGCTGGGATAAATAATAAACGATTAATATTTGGTATGAAGCGGACAACGCCTAATTGTAACTTTAGTTAACACAGCTTTTGACATTTTTGTCACTGCATATTAGCATTGTTTTGCATTTAAAAACAAAAGCACAAACAGCAAACAGATTTGATTCAATTAAAAAAATAATTATATACAAAATTTTTCTTTCAAGGCTCCAGCAGTTCCTGAAGCCAGTCAATGCTGTGTTTCTCTGCAGTGGTCGAAATACGTCAGGCAGGTGTTTAAAAAGTCCTGATGCTGCAGGGAAATAAACTCTGATGTAATCTGCCTAATTTGACTCTTTGAATCGGTTTCAAGAACACTTGCTGTTTGTAATGGAAATAGCTTGCCAGCCACTTCAGAGAGGACTTTGTAATGTGAGCTGGTAAAACTCTGCAGGTGTAGTGTTTTTTTTATTTTATTTAACATCTTAGGTTTGTTTACCTTAATGTGTTACTGAAAAAAGTGACATAAGTGGTTTAACAAGTCATTTTTCATTTGAAAAATGTTTTCTTATTAACAAAGTTAACATCCAGTATTCTGCAATAGAACTACTGACTGCAGGAAACCACATTTTGCCCAGGAGAGTGTATTTCCTGAGGCTTAGATTCCCCCGAGACTTTTGTTTGGGGATTGTACATACCTGAGGCATTTTGGCATAAGCATCAATTAAAAAATGGGAAATGGTGTTTTCCTTGCTAATTCTTGGCTACCGAATGGAGGTTACGAAAAGCTCTCTGTTTTACCAAAACTGTTTAGTTTAGTTTTGTTTTGTTTTTCTAATGTAAATTTGTGAATTAAACCGGGTTTGCCACAGAAAAGGGATCCCCAGGTGTCAGAGTTCATCTAAAGTATGGAGTTAACACTTATTTTTGAGCAAATGGTCATTTAAAAAAGTACAAAAACCTGTCTGAACACTCAGCTTCCAGTTACCATCACAACGCACCGTGCAATTGTGCTAGCAGTGCTTGAACCCCGTTAACCCAGAACTCAAACGAAACCTGATAGCGCCCAGCCGGTGCGGCCATCGGTTTGCAGGTGCTGCTTCATCGTGCCGCAGGGAACGTGCCCAGTTTGATTAAAATATTAGTTGGCCTCATTGTCGTGTATGCTACTAACACTACGCTTTACTAAGGATAAAAAGATTAACAAACTAATAAGTGTTCTGTTTTAAGAAATGCTGTTTTGTGTGATATTCAGTCATGTGACTTAGCAGGGATATAAGCTTCCAGAAGAATTTTTTTTAAGTTGGCCCTTATTGTCCTTCATTACTCATTGCTTTGAATAGCTCTAAGTTCAAATATACAAATGCTAATGTAATCTTTCAGACACCTGACTTTGCACCTGCCAAGGTTCAGGGTACTTCTTGTTGGTATTGTTGGGTTCAGTAGTCCATTTTAAACATCCATAAGTTAGTTATTTTAGAACTTAAAGCAGAGCACTCCTCCTTCAGTCAAGGCTACCATCTGCCCTTGCCAAGTCTGGAGTTTTAAATCAAAGCCATTTCTGAATTATCCAAGCACAGAAAAAAGTATCTGAAAAATAAAGTTGACAGCTGTGAGGGTTTTTTTTCCACATTCATCTACCTCAGAAACAGCTAAATGGATTTTATAAGACATTCCAAAAATATGCCCCTCTATGCTAAGGGTAGAGTTAGTTAAACACCAGAAAAACTTAGCAAATATACTACAACCTACTTTCTGTTTTGACAGCTCTTGTCTCCTCATTATTTACCACTTGAGATAATTTACGCAAGCGTGTTTTGTTTGTACTAATATTTGAGGGGTGGCTGATCTTCCCATAAGTATCTGTGTTTACAAAAAAGTTGCAATTCATTATTTTCTAGTGTAAGGAGTTTGGTATTAGTCAGAGGTCAGACCAGCGACTGGAACGGTCATGACTTGTGAGCGTTTTCTAGCTAAGTTGAGACTTCATAGGCTGAAAAATGTTTAACAGAAACATAAAGTGAATAATGACAGGTGAAGAAAACTTTTGGTAACAATTGGAATTCATTTGTGAACACGTTGTAAAGAGAAGGAAAAATGGCTAATTTTTCCCACAGAGTTCTGTCAACTCCAAATGTGCCCAAATGAAAGACATTTCAGTCCCAGTAGTTAATTAATGGAGAGGATACAAACTAGTCAGAATGAGGATACGCTCTCGCTTTGTATTTTAGTGACATTGAGAAACATGTTACAATAACTATTTTCATTTGTCTGCCGTCCCTGTAAACTCCGTGTGTGCACACCCCAGTATTGCATTGCAGTTCCAATTAGACAAAATAAAGAGTTGACAGCAAACACCGCCTCTGTTGCATTCCCTTTGAATGAGCCATAATGATTTTATATTCCATAATATGATCACATAAGTGAGAAGCCATAATGAATTAGTTGTTGTTCCTGCAAGCATGCATTTTATTACAGTAGGCACAGCTGGGGAGCACCTAGCGTTCTGCAACATCTATGGAAAGGGACCTGCATTCCATATCATAGCTGATTTTGACTTGTAAATCTGTTTTTATGAGGGGTGTGTGTGTGTGTGCCTGCCCCAGGAGATTGAACCCTGTTTCCAAATGGGCATTTGGATACCATATGCTTAGAAAATGCTGGCTGTCACTCAGTAGAAGGGAAATACCTTCTTTTGGTGAATGCTATAGACCTTCTTGATGAAAGGTTCATCTCTAGAACATACTTTGAGAAATGATGAGCAATAGGGGGAAAACTTGCATTGCTGTCTGTGATCTGGTCTAAAATTTAAGCTATCCAGTAGGTTTTGAAACTTGGGTTACTTGAGAGCCATCTGAAGTATTATATTTCTGTGGGTTTAATCAAAAACACTCATGTCAATGAAAATATTCTTGCTTTCTTAAGGTGACATTGAATGTGGCCTCATGGGTTCGGTGACTGCATGGCAGCCTTAATATTTCATTTATAAAACAGAACTAATGCTAGTATTCAGTTTAGATTCAGTTTAATTAGAGGCTACAGTATTTCAGTGGCAAAAGTCAAAGCGCTATTCCTTGGAACACGTAGAACAAGGGAGAATGAAATGCTGGACAATATTCTGTGGGAGGCAAGTCTGTCTTGGCAAAGTATGTATTAGATGATTTAACAGCTCCTGCCAGCTCCCTTTTCTACGATTCAGCTATTTTAAAAGGCATAAAGACTATCACAGAATTCATGACATGAAAGAACCTGATTCCATGGATTGAAAACAGGGATGGCTAGGCCCTTGAGTTTGCGTTTCTGATGTGTTCCACATGGCTGAGCTAATGTACGCAGCCAAGCGGTAAGCAGGTGTGTGGTGGGACAGAAAAGAAGTCTGCCCTAGTGCTCACAGCAGGAAGCACTTCTATGGGAGTTGATACCGATATGCTGAATTTGGAGCATGGAAAGAGCTATAAAATCCTCTAGCCTCATTCTTCTCTCTGTTCTCCGTGTCCCCATTCATTCCCTAACTAATTTTGTACAGGCAACTCCAAAAAACCAGTCTTTTCCTTATGCAATAGTATAGCAAAATGCTTTCTTCAGTGGTGATGTGCAGGGTCGCAAAACTCCACGGTAAGGGCAGAAAAGCCCACTGGAACACATTGGCTCAGATTTTAGGTGGAAGCAATCACTAGTCTCAGGCATGACACTTAGGGTGGAGGGGGAATCAGGTGGCAGCAGCTGCCTCTAAGAGGTCTGACTGCTGGGAGGGTGTTGACCTGCTCCTTGGCCTCTACAGAAAACACTGGCCAATTGAAGTGCTTTCTCTCAGGTAAGAGCCCAACGTACATTTTCTTTTTGTTCTTAGATGTGGAAGTGACTTGTTTGTTGCCGCTGGCTGCATTGAGTTACTGGCATCAGTGATGCCAGCTCTCTGAATTGCAAATCTTCCGTTCCTTAGTGTCTCTGTTGGCGAAGCAAGGAATTTAATCAAAATCTTAACTTTCGTTAAGAAAGAAGGTGTCTTGTTTCATTTGCTGGCAGAAACATGAAAACATGGCATGAGAGTACCTGTAAGGTTCAGAAAGCAAAAAGCAAGGGAAAAAAGTCCTAAACATGTTCTCAGGAAAAACCGGCTGCTGTCCGGAGGGGCCTGATCCATGAGTTTTGAACATTTGGGGCTGGCAATGGTACAGCTGACACATGGATGGAGTAATTTCATTGTGTTCCCCAAACTGTAGTAGGGGGGCACAGAAGCTCAAGTGAGGTTGTGTAACAGCACTGTTGTTTTTTGTAGGCATTTTAACAACAGCAGAAAACCACGTTGTATAAAGAAACAGTAAATCATGTGGGCAAATGCAAACGTTGTTTAAATGTGTAAATATGTTTTTGACAGCCACAAGACAAGGAAAAATCCCTGCTATAATCCTGCTAGCTGACGTAAGAAAACATGTACAGCTCCAGGGCTTTCGTTAGTTCCACCCAGGAGGAAGATCTCTTCTCTGAGTCCAGCTTAGTAGCCCCACCGAGTTCAGGATGCATAAATCCTTCACATACTTGGTGCCTGTGTCTATAGTGTGGTGCAAAATGTTGGCATTTCTCAATGTTGACCTATACACTGAGAAATTCCAAACAGTCGGGGAGTTGAGGGGAGGGTGGTAGGATTTATCCTTCTTGTAAAGAAAAACTGTAAAACTTTGAGCATTACTGCATTTTATTTCTGGGTCGTGATCAAGAACCCAATGGGTTTGTGTCATATGTAGATTTTTGGCCAAATCGCTAAGTCAGAGCGACTTTCTATGCACTTGGACTCAAAACCATCCCTGGCAAATTGTTCCAAAACTGTCTGACTTTTTATTGAATTTTTGCTATTTTGTGACTTGAAGACATGTTATGACCAAATAATTCTTCATTCCGATTATGAAAATATGTTTTTTTATAATCTGAACAGTGAGGTAATTTTTACCTTCACTGCAGGTCTGATTCCTTTGTTGTTTTTGTTGCTGTTGGCACAAGGTTGAGGACCTGTTCAGGTATTTCAGATAATTCCACAGRGTATCACAGAAAATGGCTCTTTGACCCTTTTGCTCCAAGAGGCAGCCTCCTTCAGCATTTCTGGTGTGCTGGTAGGTTTATCGGGAATGCTGCTGCATCTTCACAGGTTGGGATCCCATACAGCAGAGCATATGTTTACCATCTGCTCAATTCGGAGCTCTTCAAGTGGGTCTCATGCAGAAAGCATATCTGCACTAAATGTTCTAAAAACTTTGCGTAAGATGGCTCACTCAGGGTTGATTAGGAGAAACGCAGGCCAAGGCACTGTGGTGTCTTCAGTAATCCGTCCTAGGCAGCTGCTTGCTTTGCCTCTACCTAGGGCCTTCTACCTAGCTGAAACACGAGACTTTGGAGCCTGCTTCACACAGTTTTGTGCGGTTCTCTAATTCTTACAAAAACAAACGTTCTTGTGAGAAGCAAGCTGTAGGGGTTTTTTTGTGTGTGTGGTTTTTTTTTTTTTTTTTTTTTTCAGTTTGTTTGTTTGTTAAGACAAATATCTAGAAATCACTGTAATTACACAGCATGTCAGTTATTGAAATCTGTTTTTTTCTATTTTCATGCCTACCATATACATCTTGGTCATCAAATCCTATGTTTTACTTCATTTTCATGCTTCTATGTGCAGGATAAGTAAGCTAGAGAGATTGTCATTCCTCCAGCTCTGTTCTCGTGACTCAAATCATGATCACAGCAATTGTGATGCAGCAAAAGTTTTGCTGATTTTCCAAAATTTTTGCCCATTATCTGAAGGTCCTGTCATCAGAAATCCCATGCCTCTGTGGACCTATTTTGTTTAAGAGAAATTTTTAGCCCTCAAAGATGCATGAGAATGAAAGCCAAGAGCAYCTTTAGGTTCAGCAAACAGAAGTACAGAAAGTACATTATTGTTCTTATTAAAAGTCATGACTGTAAAGGCAATCCTTTGATGTTTTGAAACCTGATGTTAATTAAGCACTTCTGGTGCCATTCTGCCATTGCTGGGTGAGTTGCTTTCTTCTAGTTCCCTATCTGCAAAAGGAGGATAAATATTTTCCTACCACATAAAAAAATCATGTTAAAAATGTACAAAGTCCAGATACCAAGGTAGTAGAGACCATATAAATAACTAAGATAAACAAAATTACACCAGGATTGGAAAATACATTCTAATTCTAGCAATACACTTTTTGTCCTTTTTAACAGACTTAGTAATTTGGAATATTTCTGTGTTGAGAAAGCCATCAAGGCAGATTAATAACACTGTATATGTTTTATTTTTGTACATGGGCAAGATAATATCATTAATATCTGTCTTCCTCTGGCTGGCTGCATGTGGATTTTGCACAGAGTAGTACATTAAAAAGAGATTATCCTGCTCTGACCCACTGAGTTTCCTTTTCCACCCAAAAAAATGCAAGAGAGAGCCAGTATACTTCAGTTCAAGTGTAAACGGTTGTGCTTCACCAGTGCTCTGGTATGCTTTGTAGTATTTAAATAAAATTTAGAATTCGGTGCAAAATGTCTATTTTGCTACAACATCAAGGATCTGAAAGCCCTGGTTCAGGAAAGCACTGAGGCTTGTTCTTAATTCTACTGAGCAAGCATGTGCTTAAGTATGGGCTTCATAGTCCTTTCTGGGTAGGATTTATTTCCTACACCATGTTCTTAGAAAATAAGAGTCTGATTCAAAGCCAGTGGAAGATCATGGCAGCCTTCCATGGATTTCTAGGGGCTCTGGATCAGGTCCTTTGTGTACAGAGGTCAGAATTTCTTTTTTTTTTTTTTTAAGTTTCTATGGCAACATAAATACAGCCGCATAAACTTTGTCATATTATCCTTAAAATCCAGGCAGAGATTTCAGAATTGCAACGCATGCGTTTGAATTCTGAACCACTGGGGTATAGAGGAATTTGTTTTGAGTTGAGCTTCAATCCTGTTTCTTAAATATACATGCCTACACTTCCATGGACATACCTCTCAAAAATCCTCCTCTGCAGGAGATGATAAATGGCAGTGAAAGGGCAGAGGGAAACAAAACTTGCCCTAGCTGTGAAAGACTCCAGTAGCTCCCCTTTCCTCTTCTGTCAGTAGTGGGTCTGTTTGCCTTTTTTTAAATTAAAACCTCTGCCTCAGGGCTAGATTATCTGTCCTGGGAAAGGAGTCAAGGGCTACCTGAGCTGCCTTGCCTGCTCACTCCCTGAGCCTAGAAGAGCAGAGGGACATGTCACGCATGAGGGAGGGTGGCTCACGCGTTGAGCTGCGGCGGGCTGCAGGATGGGCAGCAGGAAGCAGTAACGTCTTCCGCGGCTGTGGCCAAAGCAGCCAAAGCTCATCTGTAAAAATTTGGATTTAGGCATTGGAGTTTTACTGAGTGTGGGAGGTTGTTATGTTGCACTGGAGCTAATTATTTGGTCATCTGTTCTCTTGATAGAGTTGGTCTTCAAGTGGGCTAGGTCTGGGTTTTCAGCTGTTGGCCTCTCACAATTTTCTTTTTGGGTATCTTTTCAGATATCTTATTGTTGAAGCTGAGAAGTTTTCAAAACGTGTTCTTGGTCAAAAATGCCAGGTTATGAAGCTGAAACTTTTGGGAAAACATTTGTTTTCAATTAAATTTGACTTTATAAGTACTTCAGTCATACCATTGATACTCTCACAATTGTGCATTTTGACAATTTCAAAATAATTTTTATTTTTTAAATAATAAAGTTTTTATATTGTGTGGAGAGTGGAGCCTGTGACACAGGGATCAGAGGGCTGAGAGTGCATACTAGTCCAGAGCATAAGAAGAATGAGGTGGCTGTCTCTAAAATGTGAAGTGGAAATTCGTAACGGAAAAGTCTTTTGCTTTCTGGAAACCAGGGCAGCTGGCTTTATATTTGGTGGGTGATTAAGACTTGTGCGTTTAGGGTTTTTGTTTTGTTTTAAACCTGTTCTTTGGCGGTCTGGGGCTTGGAGAAAATACATCATGCACTTTGAGGTATTTATACAATGCAATCACAGAGGAAAAAATGCAATCACGTAGGAGGAAGTCACATAGGGAAATGAAGACAAACCTAAGAGAGAAAATGACATGCAAAGGAAATGAATAAAGGGACAGGAAATTAATACCTGGAAAAGGAGAAGAAAAAGGCATAGGCATCCAGAGTGGGATGTGTTGGGAATGAAAAGAACCTTGGCAGCAAGGGAAAGAAAGGGTAGAAGTAACAAGTGGAAAAATGGAGATCTTCAGGGAGAGGACACAAAATGATTAAAGGTAGAAACTGATAAGGAATGAAGAAAATCAAAGCAGAATAAAGATGAAAGGGTAGAATGAAGGACCAATCACTAGAATTTATTCATGTCATAGTGCATATGCTGTGCTTGGTGGGCAGGTGGGCAGATGAGGAATATATTGTAGTAATACTCTTTCAGTACAGCGTGCTGCTACGCACTGGTGACACTCAGTTCTTGGTTGCAATTTAAAGTTCCTCTACATCCAGCTTTTCCTGAAATGTTCCCTCCTTGCTCACCCACAACCATTTCTTCGTGGCACCAACAACGCTTTTGCAGCCAGTTCTCTATGGCTCTTATGTATGTGTGTTGATTCCCTTTGAACTTGTGTTCTTTTGTGCACACACCATGCAGATACAGGTTTTACTTTTCTGAAGGTGTTTCCTGGGCACATCTCTTGAGCCACTTATTGACTGTGGTTGTTAGGTACCTTGTCAAGAATTTTTCTAAGACGCTTACCTGATTCTCCAACATCATGATCTGAATCTTGGCATATTCAACCAGGATCTTGTCTGTCAGCTCATCACACCCTTCCAGCAAATTCTGCAGAGCGGGGACATCCTCATCCAGCCACTTGTGCAGCATTCTGCTGCTGTGCTTCAGCCCCAGAGCTGTGCTTGTGATGTGATCATCCTGGCGCTTCCCTGCGGCAGCAGTACTCCCTACTGTATCTTTATAAGAAGCCTTAATGTGATCCTCACACCATGTGTAGAGGGTCCCAGTGTATTTGTCAAGCCACTTGTCAAGACCTCTAATGTGTTCGTCTGACCTCCCAAACAGGTCTTCTGTGTACTCATCCACCCATTTTTCTTGTGTGTCCATACTTGCATCCACTGGTTGAGTCTTTGGATATGCTTGTTCACCTACATACCTGACAGATCAGTATGTTTGTCAATGTGCTTCTCTATGGTCTGGTTGTGTTCTTCCAGCATTTCTCCCACTTTCTGGTGAGCACAGTGCATGAAAAATTAAACCTATCAGTGAGGATAGCACTTAGAGTCTGCAGAGGCGGAAAGGACAATTTCCACCTATTTCATAAATGTTTGGTGCACTTTCTTGTGCACCAAAAACATAAAAGAGGGGGCCTCATTGGGTGATTTAATAATGAAATCTTATGAGTAGCTGTGGGAGTGCTGTGTGTGGAAAGAGGAAGGAGAGGCAGTGAGGGTGGAGTCGGTGGCATTTTTCTATGTAGTGATAACAGGTGAAATTCAAACAGAAGTCCTTAGTGCAGAGAACAGGATGCATGCTAAAACTCAAATTGTAATATTCAGATTTTACAACCTTTTTTTTCCTGTTAGTGCTACTCAGATCACTCCTCTAGATCTACTATTTCTGGCTATATAAAGGTAGTCCGTCCTTCCGTAGGGTTTATGTGTGTCAGTTCCCCACTCTGTTCTGCACCTCAACACTCCTCTTTGACAGTGKAGTTCACCTACAATTTTGTCTGTAGCTTTTGATGTCCCCAACTGACAAAAAGAGTTTGGACCCAGTCATTCACAGCATCTTGCCTAGGATTAGTCACTGAGTTGTCGCACACGTTTTGGGTAACTTCTCATCAGACCTTGGCTTTCCCAACATCTCCCTTATTGTTTCCTGCATTCAGCTTTTTAGCAGAACCCACGTTGAAAGCCTTCTTTTTCCAATTCATCTGCTCTAGCTTTTAAAATAACATTTTACTCTTTGTCATTCTCCAGTTTTAAAGGAGGTGTTACCCTTTCCTGGTCCAGAATATATAGTTAGTTCTAAAGGGAAGATCATCAATGGAGAAATGCTGGTGCCCCAGGAGGATTGTTCTCCAGGAGACCTGGCACAATTGTTTCCTGCTCTAGTAGAGCTACCAAGATGCTATTTTGTTGTTAGTTAATCCAGTAAGGCTTGAGAAATAATGCGATCTTTTTTTTGTGAAATGAACCAGATTCTTGTGATCTTTGGTCATGTAATGGGATGGATTTGATTTTTCTGCTTTCAGTTGTTCTTTACAGAGTTGAAACTGCTAATTCTACTGTGCTCCCTTCCTGTTTCCGCCATGTTTCCAGCATCTTAGACCTCACTGCAGCCCACTTGGTTGCCTTTGCCCTCTGATCTCCTTAGGGATATCAGTGCCTTCCTCCATGGCTTGCCCATACCTCCTTTTTGTTTTCTCTAATTGCAGCTCAGAATTGGAGGCTGCTGATYAAGTAACCATCTGTGAAAGCATCATTTAGTAGGAAGCCGTCACAGGTTGGTTTTACTCCACTTGTTACAGAGTTCTTCCTTTATTTTTCATAGCAAATGTGACTTCTCTTTTGGCACAGACGCCCTCTTTTTCTTAGGCTACAGCTTTGCAGCTTTCTGCTTACATTGTAACTTCAGCTGTTTGTTCTATCGCTCTGGCCATCCAGTCTTGTTTCTGTTTTAAATCCTTTCTTTTCATTCTTTCAGCTCTCTTCCTGTTACAGACTGCAGTATCTTTATCTTGTGGTTTTTTGTTTTTTCTTTCCTCTTAACCCTCACCCTCTCAGATAAGCACCTCCAACCAACATGCCAGACAGGAGAGTTTATGATGTCGTAATAAGGAAACCAATATTCTTTATTTCATGTTTTTCTGTCAAGAAACACTTGTAATTGGCCAGTTGTACACTGTACTGGCTATTTAGTGACTGCCAGTGAAATCTGAGTAATGGGAAAAGGGATCTATATATTATCATTATGCATACAGCTCTTGCTGGAAGCTGGTTTTGTAACACAGGGTCACAGAATAGTTAGGGTTGGCAGGGACCTCCAGAGATCACCTGATCCAACCCCTTTGCTCAGCYGGGGTCAGCTAGAGCAGGTTGCCCAGAACTGTTTCTAGTTGGCTTTTGAATATCTCCAAGGATGGAGACTCCACAGCCTCTCTGGGCAGCCCGTTCTGGTGTTCAACCAGCCTCATAGTGAAGAAGTGTTTTCTTACATGAAGATGCAACTTCCTGTTGTGCCCATTGCCCCTTGTCCTGTCACTGGGCACCACTGAAAAGAGTCTGGCTCTGCCTACTTTACACCCTCCCATCAGACATTTGTACATATTTCTAAGATCTCCCTGAGCCTTCTCTTCTCCAGGCTAAACAATCCCACATGGTGAACACCAGTGCAATAATCATCTCTTACCTTCTTTAACACTTGATTAGACTGCATATACTCTCATATATTCTAAGAGATGGAAGATATCTCACAAATATGTGTGAAATACTGTGAAATGAACTGTATTCATGTGTGTTGCTCTACTGTGGAAGAATAATACCAAGATGATTCATTATTAGCCTCTTTACTTATCTAAAAAGTCCAGCTTCTCCCTGACTCAGTGTCATTCAGTAATTAAACCTGTAGCTTATTGCTGCCTTCCCCTCTGTTCCCGAGTTCTTGAGGTGGGAATTGCTGGGTAGGAACAGAATAATGAAGTTAAAGCACAGAGCAACAAGCAGCTGCATTAGACAGCCAAAACCTGCTGTGGCTTACTGAAGTGCGGGCTGGCGAGTGTCAGAAGTCAGATTACTGTTTACACTTGAAACAGGGCGATGGTTGTTTCAAATGTGTGGTTTTTGCCTTTGCTGTATTAAATGAAAAGCGTATCTCCTAGGTTAGATAGCTTCCTTTCCATCTTTCGTCCTGCTGTCAAGTGTGTATGTAAACTTATAGACTTGAGGTATAAAGTAATGCAGTTTCCGTTATTATGGTACATGCATTAATATGCAAAGTAGTCTCTTTCAATATCCTCTGAATGTTCAGGATGATTTGCCATTGTCTTCAAGTATTCTTTTCATCTTTCTGGGTATCCAAATTCTTCTTAACGTAACCAAGTCATCCCTTCCCTCTGGGGAATGCTGCTACTAGTATTCTGTTGAGAAGGCTGCTCGTTTCTGGCAGTGAAGGAGGGAGTAAGGGTATATGAGTATGCCTTATCGAATTTTGATAGGAGATAAGACTCAAAGTTCTTTAAAAATAAACAAATTTGCCATTCACCCGTGTAGAATTTGCCAACTTCTCTTGCTGTTCCCTGTATTAGTGTTTTATCATTCAGCCGTGGGGCCTGGGGGTTTCCATGGTTGGATGTTGCCTGGGTGTTTCCATATTTGGATGTTCTGTGTTGCTCCTTGATTTATTTGACAGGGAGGGTGTAAAGATTTTCTAAATTGCCACCAGAGTTTATTCTTTTTTGGTATTTTGATAGAAAAGCCACAGGTTGAAAATGTCAAATCCCAAACTCCACTACAAATGCTAGAGCCGAAAGGTGAGATAGGTGGAGGATTTTACATCCTTTCTCCTTAGGATAAAGGAGATTCTGTCTCTAGTGCCACCACTCTGGTGCCTTTCAACTAAATTCAATTACTAAATTAACTTAAAAATGGAAGAGCAGGAGAACTCTGTTTAATATGGGGGCAGGGGAGAGATATGAACTGTAACTGCTTCATGAATACTAATGTTTAAAAAGCACTTTTTGTGTTGTGGACACAAAAAAAACCTCATTAGAACTAAAGCTACTCTTTGAATGTAAAAACAATCATTATACCCATATATTAGGCAATTTTGCAGATAATAATCAGTTTCCCTCAGGATCCCCATCACAGTGCTGCGGTAGCTGATGGCTTTTTTCCAAAGGGCACAAGTCCCTGGCAAGTATATGTCCATTACCTTTAGGAGGGTGAAGCTAATTTATACCGCTTCTGGATCTAGCTCACAGCTCCCTATCTGCCGACTATAAAAATATCTTACTGTGATGTAGCAGCTGTGTGCGTGACCTCTGCTGGACCAGGGCTGGCATATTGCAGAAGGGGATCATCATCTTCGACATCTTACTTCAGCCTTGCTGCGCACCAGTGGTCTGTCAGTATGAAGACAGAGGCCTGTGGTGTTACTGGCCCTGTACCGATATGGGAGTGACATAAATGCAGTCAGCCTTTTTCTTTTTCTAGTTTTTACCATTTGCAGTTAGGAAGCCTTCATGTGGCTGTCTGCTGTAATCTCTGAGCAGTTCTTGTGCGTTGAGCAGTACAGGGGCAGGGGGGCTGGCAGCCTGCTTCTCTTTGGGCTCTTTGCACGGTGAAGATGCTTATGACTACCAGGAAGAATTTCAACCAAATGTGGCTGACTTCAGCTTTAGCAAAAATCCTTCTATACTCCTGAAATATGTCTGAGAGTACTCAAGGGTAGGATCTAGACATATCCAAAAGACAGAAGATAACTTTTGRGCGAGTAGGCTGCTGAGCTGGGTGAACTGAACGTAAGCAGCATTGAGGTTAAATATCAGGAAATAGGGATAAATCTGTTTCTAACGAAGAGGCATGTGTTCCCTGCTTTAGAAGGGATTGAACCTTGGGGTCGTAATRCTTCGCTCCCTTTGGGAGGAAGGTAAAAGCCTGTGCAGCCTGGGTTTCGTCCTGAATTCTGTGGCTTCTCTGGCATGGGGGTCTGTTATGAAGACTGTTACAGGGAGCAGTGYGGAGTTTGTGCTTTTAGTCATTCAGTTGTTCTTGGCAGCAGAACATTCCCTTTCCATCTTGGGATCCATTCCCCAGTGCATCCTGAGCAATGCGATGGCCCATGCCTGTCCTTCTGCTTCTCTGTACACCTACTGTTTGCAGATAGCTACAAATGTTACTGGTCTGTTTGACCTTCCTCATTTGACCAAATGAGAAAGGCAGAACTGTAGCAACCTTCTAGTACGTATTTGTGACCTGCACTCCTCTGATCGAGAACCCCTAATCCTAAGTCCCTTACCTGACTTTTTCTCATCAGGTAAGTGACTTAGGGATGTGGCTTGGTAGATACACACCTCCTTGCCCCTGCCCTGTCTCTCCTGGCTGTATGCGATGCGCCTCCCTCTTTAACTTGCGTGTAATCGTGTGATTTTGTGACCTCACAAGCGGCTGCCACCTCCGTGGCAACAGGCGCTGTCAAAAAGCCTCAGGTTCGCGTGGAGAATGGGTGAATTGCCAGGGACCAGCGAGTGAGGCTGAATAATGGAAATCTGAAGACAGCAGGCAGCTTCAATAAGTGGAAAAAGAAGTGAAAAAGCAAGCCTAGTGCCACCAAAATGGAGCAGGCCATTAACATAGACTTGAAAGGGTCCTTGGGTGGATTCCCAGGTAACAGAAAAAAGGGGCGAGGAAGAGAGAAAGGCTAATATTATTGTGAGGCTTTGAGGGACCTGAACAGCCTCTTGGATGGACAAATGCTCTCCCTGTAGGAGAAAAAAACAATTGATGTGTGTGTCGAAGATTGTGAAGAAACAGCAACCAAGATAGGAATCGTTAGCTCTGGCTTCTTCTGTGCGAATACTGTAAGGTCAGAGCCTGAACGGGGAAAAGCCAGCATATGGCTTCACTAACAAGCATGACAGCCACCAACTAGCTGAGTCAATTCATGTTACGATCCAGAGAAACTCCAGTCTTTGACAGGATCTGGGAAGTGAGGTAAGAATGCTTTTTTTCCCCTGAAAGGCAGTACATCTTTTTTTAGGGTCACATGGTTATGTACAAGTAAAATTTGTCATTGAGGTGCAGCTACCTCTAAGGTGGACTGCAGCAGTTGTTCAAACACTGGTGTCTCAGCAGAGCGGGTGAAGAGAGAAAGAGAAGGCTGCTTGGTCCGGCACACTGTAAATATTCAGCAGATGGGCTCTCATGTGCTGAGCTCCAATGGAAATGGCTCATCCATAGAAACTGGCAGAAGCCCAAGCCTGGGTTACAAATGCATYGAATTATGGGGTGTTCAGTATTCAGATCCAGACGTGAATTTAGACTTGAGCCTATATCTAGAAAAATTAACTGTTAAGAATACATCCATGCAAGTCCTTTAGGATTCTTTAAGCTGTAAGTGCTAACAATGAATAGATCCTGGTTTCGCAGTCAGATTTGAATTCCTTGTTCTAGTACTGTAAATTACCAAGCAATGAAGGGCAGCTTCTTGCAGTATAAGATTGTTACAGTTCTATGATAATGGAAGAAAAAGTGTTTTTTCAATTGACGGCACACGTGTGCACGTGTATACTTTGCTATGCTGTGAGTCTGTCAACCCTGATCAGGTTTTTCTGATAGAGGACCAGCTTGATTATTAAATAACTCAGTACAGTTTGACATTGTGCTGACATTTTGTATCACTCGCACCTTTTATTATCACTATCTCTCTATATCACATTTCAGAAGTGGATGCTAAGAAAAGCGAACCCAGATTTTTTTGCACATGGATGATGTGAATTGCCTAGTTTTCACAGGAAGTGTGTTTATCCTTGTTACCATTGCATTTATATGGAGTCTGTAGGAGCATCTCTCATCATTGAGCTGAAGTTGTTCTTTTAGTTGAAAGAAGACAAACACAAATACCAGAAAATTTCCTTGAAGTATTCTCTTTGCTTCAGTGTTAATAGAGACCTTGCTACTTGTTTCCTGCAGATGGAAAGCTATTGGAAGACTTGTCACAAATGGAGGCCATTGTTTATAGAAAGCTTGTATATGTTATTTTGCCTGGAGCCATCCCTTAAGCTCCATTTTACCTGTGGCCAAATGCACAGCCTAATTTTCAGACTGAGTGAACATCTGAAATTCTCCCTGATTGCAGGCAGAGTTSAAATGTACTTCTGGGATCCATGCTGTGAGTTGCTTTCCTGTCTGCCTGAGACCATGTRGCAAATCAGTGGCAGAGCTGGGAACACGCTCTGGAAGTTGTTTCATGCCTTGTATGACTTGTCCCCAAGTCTCATTTGCCATCTTTGAGGCATAGCATTGGTCATTCATTTTCAGTGAAAAATTTGAAATGTCACTGTGAAATAGTTGCTTAGTTACTACAGCTATGGAAATTATAACTTACCAGTTGAAATAAATGACATAGTTATGGAAATAGTATACCACTATTTTTTTTCTTAGGAACCAAATAAATTCCTCCAGGAAATATAATGCATAGAAGTTACAGCTCACAAGAGTCATTTTGATTGCTGAACTCTCTGGTCTAGCAGAATTATTTGCTAAGAAACATTAAAAAGTAAGCACACTGGTATTAGAAGTGTAGAGTCCTACCAAATTCAGCATCAGGTATACAGCTATTAGTATAGGAAAATAAATATCTATGTGGAGATGTAGATTTTTGCAGGGGAGAGACTTGTTCTTTTTTCATATGACCATGGATAGCCAAATGTTTTTGATGATGATAATAGATGTTCCTCCTGATGGAGAGAGTACCTTGTGGACTCCTCCAAATACACTGTCAGCTGCCTTTTTTCAGGCAGTTATCCAATTTGAGGGAATTCTGAAAAATTGCAAAGTTATGTAGTTATGATATAAGGCTGGAGGTGAATCAGCTGATACAGGCAGATCAGAATAACGTCATATGTTCAAACAGTTTGGGCGGAAAAGTGCCTGATTCTGCAGAGGGCTGCGAGTCTCTTATGGAGTGTTTGTGAGGCTTACTGCATCTAAGAAGATGTGAACTTACAATACCGGGAAATATCAGAAAATGATGGACTAATATCTGGACTAATATCCCTCAATTTTTTTTGTGCATTTGGTGCAGATTTTTTTATATGTGACTTTGTCCTATGCTTCTGTCTTTATGGAGGACAGTCGCATAGCCTGCACCTTTTTGGGAAGCTGGATTAAACTTCAGGCATGCAGTATTGAGTTCCAGTTTGGAAAGAATCTGCTTCATAGTTCTCAAGAGTCGGTGTGCATAAAAACCCAAAAGACTCGATGAATTTCATATTTAGGAAGAACCTACCAAATCCTGTTCTGTTACACTACTCCGGTTCTGCTAATTCTAACTGATTTGTATTAGCAAGTAAGTGAGGAGAATATGAGAAGGTAGCAAATTGCAAGATTATGTGAAAAGCCTATGATTTCACTTTACTGGATAGGTTCTCCTTGTTTGATTTTTCTATTGTACTGCAATAATTAGTCAATAGTCTGGTTGCTGCATTCAGGGATTAATGTCACAGACAATTCATCACAAATCAAACATATGTTCTCTTGGATGTGCCATATTTCCCYGCTTATGATTGCGCTTTCATTGTGCACACTAGTCAGAGAAAGAACTCTTCCTCATTGATATTTGTTTGAACATAATTCTACTAGATGTAGATTACTGTGGTTTTTTTTTTTCCCATCTGGGATATATCAATATGGATACTGAGTTAGCTTTTAAAGACAATGGACAGATGGTATGAGGTTATTTTGTACCTGTTAAGATTGTGTATATCCCCAATGTTGTTAACTCATCTAATCTCATTGGTTTTCTCTAGGCAAATGGCTTTTCCATCAGGTATAATACCTTTGTAGGGGATATGAAGGAACTCATTTTTAAATAACAGGGAAATTGCAACTCTGATCTGAAAGATACAGCCCTGGAGATGGAAAGGGACAGATCTGCAGACAAAGTGAAATCGTATTTTCAGCATACAGCACTCTCTTGGAGCCTCCAGCCTTTACTATGATATATATGCCCTTACTATGTCATATTTGCCAACATTGTCTCAGAAGGCCTCAGTATACAGAGCCTTGACATTTTTTGGATACCTGTCTCTAACTCTAAGGCCATGATACTTTAATTAGGACTCTCAACTCTTTAGAACTTCTCCTAGCCTGAAGTTCAGCTCTTTTGGGGGACTTATTCATTTTGAGGAAGAACAAATGGATAGTATATCCATGCTTTTGATATAACTCGCATTAGAAATCAAGCTGCGCACTGGGCTCACTTTTTCAAGAGTTTAGTCCAGCTTCCCAGGAACTGAATTTTGATTAGTTCTGTGGAAGATAACAGAAACTGCTTGGCTTCATTAGTATGTTTTAATGACAATGCTATTTGAATTGGTATCCCCTTAATTTGAAATAGTCTCATGGATCATGTTCTCATGGCATACAGATCCATTTCAGGCAGCTGAATCTACTGTTATAACAATCCATGGATCATGGGGTGAGTTTCTCTTTAAGTTACATTATAAATTTATTTTTTTTATTTAACCAATGCATGGTGCTCTTTGGAGTAAGAGCAACCAGGCCCAGTAATAATCAATATAATATCCATATAATGATACTTGTCTTTATATTAAACTGTATTTAAAACAAAACTACTAAGGTTTACCGTCACCAGAACATTTGCAGGTTGATAAACTATCCTTCCATGTACTTGTAGGGATTCAGTAAAGACCGGAAAGAAGCCCTCCCCAACTTACAGGACCTTTTTCAAACAAGTTACAAGGCCCTCAAGGCACAGGCTGGCAGAGAAGGTCCCCCCATAAAGAACATTTGGTTCCTACCATAGCCGCCTTCAGCTCAGCTCCTGGAGGATTATTAGCTCTGTGACAATTCACACTGACCCCTGTGGAAGCATTTTGCTTGAAATGTGGAATCACAGTCTCTCTTATACTGTCAAACAAAACTACCACATACTAAAGCCCAGCAGATGGGTTTCCTTCGAGCAGCCTCACATTATCTTTTTCATCAAAATCATCTTCCTATCAGTAATTCTGTGTAACATGCAGAGGCATCTAGTGGAGTAATAATGTACTGCAAGTACAAGTGATGAAATGAATGGGCTCTTGGAGCTTTTTGGAAAATGAGTTTATTTTTCATGGAATATTACATTAAAAAATTTAGGTTATTGCATACTTGACATTTAAGTTAAAAGTTGAATATTCCTCAGAAAAGTTTCCACACTTCTTAAGTCAAAATCCCCTGTTTGTCATGGAAATCCTTTTAATGATGGGTGACCTTTCTCGGATAGTAATGAGTTTTGAAATGTGCAGCACGTTTCACAAAGAATGCAAATTCTCTCAAATGTTTTGGCCCCACTGCTAAGTCCATGTAAACTCCTACCGGTCCCATGTAAAGTGTGCAATTTTTGTTTGATRTAAATTATTATCATTTCAATAAGAATCTAGCTTGAGTAGTAGGTGCAGAGTTTGATAATGAGGTCAACGGAATGGGCTTCCTAATGCAATAAAGCTGTTAACAGTGTTTTAGTGAGAGTTGGCTTGTTGTAACCTGTAATGAGCTGCATGTGGGGAATCAGAGGAAATATGAATGCTGTTCTCTGCCCTGATTTTACTTTCATCTGTGACCAAAAAATGTAGTTTACAAACAAAGTACTTGAGAGATGGGGTGAGGGAAGTGCTAGAAGTAAAGGGACTCRCGTTTCCATGTTTGAGTTCAGTGAGGCAAAGCCGAGGTCAGTAAGCTGACAGGTACCAAGGGCTGGAGAAGTGTGCTCTATACCTAGAGCARAATAGAAATAAGGGAGAAAAATATGACATATCATCTTGCTTTTTGATCTGCTTCTGGAGTGAAGCAGCATGCTGATCCTTACCTAGGTTAAGGCTGCAGCACTACTCTACTCTGTGTTAGTTCTTCTATTGCATACGGCACCTTAATATCTGTATCAGGGAAGGATCACAGGGTAGCGGGTACTTGTAAGAGTCACAGGATTTCAACTACAAAAGTTAGAAGATGGATCAGTAAGCTGGCATGGCCTTGAAAAAACTGAAAACTCAATTATTAGTAGACATTAAACTCATGGAACTTTTTGTTGTAAGCCTGAAAAAAAAAAGATTTTTCCAAGATTGACAGCAAATGGTTATGGTAGAGCTGTGAATGCTGGACTGAGTAACAATGTTTTGTAGATTATATAAAAGCTCCCAAAATAAGACAATTCTGTGCCAGTGACAGGAGGATTTGCAGTAAATTGTGGTTGGGAACCTCCCATAATCATCACTCAGGGCTGACTCACATTTGACTAAGTCATAAAATTGTGGAAAAGCTGGAGTCTTTATTCCTTTTTTTGTGTGAAGATCCCTTTGTTCTGACAGCCTTTTAATTCAGTTTGTAAGGTAAATCTTAGTTTCAGAAAGATAAACAGAAGCGTCAAATCCAGTTCTGTTTACTTACAGAAATACTGTTCACTTTAGTAGTACTACTACTGTGGCCATAGGGAGCAAGACCCAGATTCACTAGCCTAAAACCAAAGTATGTAAATATTGCTTTTTTTTTTGTAGTTATTGTGGCCTTAATTCCCAGTAACTTAGATTGTAATCTCCCATTTTGCCACTGATTTTCRTGCCAGTTGCCAGCAGTCTGCGTGAGTTTTCAGTTAGGTGTGTTAGTTGCCATGGTCATGCATGGAAAATGTGGATCTTCCTTCCTTCCTGAAAGCCTAAACTCATATTCAGGCACTCAGAAGAAGTTTTCAAAAGGTCAGAGATCTAATTAAAGTCTCTGCCGTGCTTTTGGGAAACAGATACAGACCTTTGCTGAATCAAGACCCTAATACTGCGTTGCTGGAAACCAGTTTGCCCAACTGTGTGCAAGGGACAAAGCAATCCAAACTGATGCGTGGGGGTAGGCAGGAGATGGACACTCCAGACAAAATTCAGTAACTGTTTATTGTAATGAGTTTCAGAAGAAGATATAAAACATTCTCCTTTGGTTTATTTCATGCCTGATTTATGCTTTTTGTTTGTTTTCATTATCCCTCCTAAATGAGCAATGCTCTAAAGTCATCAGCTGGGTGGCCTGGCATAATTTATTGTTCCCTAATATTTGAAAAATTGTGCCTTGCTCTGTGTTGGTAGGTATGTAAAAATGATGAATTGTATAATAATGATGAATGTAGTAATAGTCCTTTTTATACCTGTAAAGTTTCAAATGATACTATCTATTTTAGGTTATTGTTTTTTCTGCTTGATAATGTAATGATACAAAAGACAGTGAAAGACTGATGGTAGCAGAGACTGTAGCCTCTTCTTTAGAGGTCGGGTATGATTCAGACCACAGTTGTAGGCAGTCTCTGCTTTGCCGGTGTGCCTCAGCACTGTAATGGAGTGCCCGTTCCTAGGATGCCACGCTCTGAAGTCTACTCTGTACTGGTCTTTTCTGAAGAAAACCCTCATCCCTCACTTCAGCTTGCCTTGTGATAACTATCAAATGCTAATGTTTCAAATCAGTGCTGACCAGAAGTGAGGTTGAAAGGGAGTTTTTTGAAAGCATGAAGGATGTTACCTTGAAAGTCATTGATAGCTGATGCCTAATTCATGCCTTAGTCTTCTTTAAAGTCACCTGCTGTGATCGTAGTGTCTTGGAGTAGGATTTTCTGAAAGGTTGTAGGAGCTTTGAATACAGCATCTGTTGAACCTATATGGGTGTTGGTGAAATCCTTAAAGTCATAGTGTATGCTCTTAATAGTGGGGGAATATCTAAGTTCATAACCAATTAGTAGCATATCCTCAACCAAAGTGAACTGGCAGAACTTTTTTTGACTTCAGTAGTCCTGGGATAATTCCTATTAGGATTTGACCTCAATGTTAAGAGCAAACAAACAAGCAATTCTTTTGTGGTTGAGAAGACCATTAGGATCCAGCAGTAAGGATCACATTTCGAGGGCTTGCATCTCAGTCTAGTCATTGAGAGAGCAAGATTCCTCTGGAAGGCTCTGGGAAGTGATTGAGGAGGCTTCAGGAAAGTACTGAGAGGGATCCAGGTAAAGACAGTTAATAGGAAGCAGTAGGCCCAGTAGCTGAGGTAGAGTTTCACCTGTTTGAATAAGAGACCAAAATTAGGCTCCTAAACCCCTACAACATTGACATAATCAGCCTCATTTCCGAACATCCTGAGTACGTGGCTCCTGCTTGCCAGTACTCAAAAGTGATGTTACTTAGGTTGGTAGCTCTTGGACTTAGGAGGMTGGTCTTGGAAGTTCACTGAAAACTAAAAGTGAGTTTTTCTGGGATGTTGGAACTAACTTCCTTGCTTAAATATAACTGAGGTTTGGGCACCACGTTTTCTTTGCCCCCCCCCCTTTTTTTTGGATGAAACAAACTCCTGTTTCATTTAAAAAAGTAGTACAATTTCCTGTTTCTCTGGCAACGTGGAAACACTTTACATAGCTAACTGTTGGTCAAGTAATTTAACGTTTCTTCAACATGAACCAAAGAGGTGCAGGTCTAACTGGAATGGAAGAACTTCGGAAACGAGGGAGAGAATGGAGCAAAGATGTGCTCTCAATACTGGTGAGGTTCAAGCTYGTGGAAGTTAATGGAAAGGCTCTGCATGCCCTGCCTGTGTTCGGATTTGTACTGCGTCTTCATGTGTTCTGGGCCTAGTTGCGTTGCCACTGTGGAAATAGATTATAATTACATTCACTTTTAATCATTTGATCTCAGAAGGGGAGGCAGCTGAARTAAAAAAGCCAAAGGAAGGAAACAAATTGATTTGATGTATTTTGGGGACAAGAAGAGTGTTTTATGAATGGCACGTGGAAAAAGTGATRGAGAACTGACTTAGCAAAAGGAAGTTGAAATAGCAGATGGTGCGATGGAAGCCGGGTGATCTTCTGTATTTTGGTCATAGTGGAAGAACTGGGCAAGTGAAGCACTGGCATGCTGTCCATCAATGCTGGGTCAGTTGTAGTGAAGGCAGAGAATTCCTTTCATTGGCCTTTTCATGCCTATAGATAGGTCTTTTTCCTTTCATTCGCAGTCTCCTCTTTTGGTTGTACAAATGAATGATAAGTAACAAGTATGAACAAAGCAGATTTCATAGCAATAATGTTACTTCTTGTTTTCCCTTCATTAGTTTAAAACAAAAAAACCTCAACATTTTTACTTTTTCAGACTACACCTGTAGGTTTTATTTTGTGTACTCATTCTTAAYTCACTTTGATACCTGTTCTTGTGTCTGTAAGCTCAGTGTTCTGCAAATCTAATTGACCTAAGCAAGCTGAACTGGTTTCAGACATAAGCGCTTTCTGGGGCCTTTGTCAGAGAAGCATGATCCCRGTGTTGCAGCTCAGATCTGATCTAAAACATATGGATTGCACTGCAAAAGCACTTAGGACTTTGGTTCAACCTGGAACTTTCTCAGTTTACCCAGTTTATCTTGGGTCAGATCCTCAGCAAGTGTGAACTGGCACAGCTTCATCTATGTGTAAGGCTATGATGCCAGATTACATGAAGTCTTCTAAAATAATGGTAAAATTCCTCCTGAGCTCTGCATTATTATGACTATTTGTATTGTGATAGTGCATAGTAGTGTACCGTCCCAGATAGGGACCTCCTCCATACATCACAGGCCCAAACTTTCATCCCTTGTGGGAATCTGATTTTGATATATATGGTGACTTATCCTACATTATTGAGGTAAGAGAGAATTTTGCTACTGCCTGAATGGAAACCAGGTTTGGAGCAGATTGAGGGGAAGCTGTGCAAGCATTTTGTGAGTTCATCGATAGAAACTGTCTTTGCATAAAATCAGATAGCATTTCCTTTTAATGTTTTTAGGGGGTTTGAACTTAAAATGATGTAGTATTTTCTTACTGTTAATTTGCTCTTGAGCCCCTTGGGTTCATTCACTTCCTTTTGCCTCACCTTGCCTACATCAGGAGGGGCTTTGAGTTCTTATTGCTGAGCTCCCCCAGCGAGCCGCTCTTGAACATGTCAGGGTTTACTCATTGCTCTGGATTTCCCTGTATCTGTCTGCAGTGAAAAAAGGTTAGTATTGAACASCTGTGGAAGTAGAGATCTCTGCAGTTTGCCTGGGAAGCACTAGGGAATGTTTTTATTCCCATTTTTTAGAGAATCTGGGCTTCTTCTTGCACTCGTAAAACTAGGAGAGGAGTTTTCTGAGGATGAGGGAAACATCTTCTCTATTCTGCCCAACAGGGACCGTGTGTCTTTTCTGCCTGACTCTGGGATGATTTGGGCATTGCGTTCTTGCCTTCCTCTGTGGGGCTGGGGACCCTCCAGCAGGACTGGCCCCAGGCAGAAGCTGCCACTCGAGGCTGGGCTCAGCCTGAGGGCCGGGGCAGGCTCTGCCGTGGAGCTGAGGGAAAGGGGCTGGGGCTCGTTTTGATGCTGGGTAGAGCCCAGCCTGCGAGGGAGGTGCCGAGAGGTGTCTCGTTCATGGCAGAAATCGTCCCGTTCGTGCGGCTGATATTTGACTAGTGAACTGTGAAAAAAGAAAGATAGTGCACGATTTGCTGCRTGGCAAGCAGTTCTGGTGGGGCTGCCTTGTAACGCGCTCCTAGACGTACCTAGACATCCAAATCTCCTCTTTTTAAGAAGGCCAAATGGTCTTTCAGTTATTGTTCTGGGAAACTCGTGTCACTGGGTGGGTAATTTATTTCGTTTGGAATTTCAGGGTCAGACATAAGTGTCATTATCCACTTCAGAGGAAAAGCTTTAGAAAAAGGAGGGGGGAGCTGAACTGATATTTGGAAAAATGAAAAAATGTTTAAAATATTTTTGCAAAAAAAAGCCCTCAGCGAATAGTCGTTCCACTTTGCTTCTGGCCAGTCTCAAATGCTTCTCTTCCAGAATGTCTGAGTATGAATGAATCATGACATGATCCTGGGAACTCTGCAACCACATTAGTTATTCTGTGCATGGCATCAGACACCACCTGCAGATGAAGAGAGTGGAAAACTTTGCAGTTCCTAAAGCTCACCTCATTATACCACGGTGTACAATTAGACGTGTGTATGCATTTAATAGCTCCCAGGAGGGGGAGAAAAAACCAGCAATGTTGTAGAATTCACAGCATTACTTGCTGTTGATACTGAAGCTGTCTTGGAAAATTAATACACTGACTAGTTTTTGTAAGAGGTCACAGCCAGAAAAAATGGCTTATAAGGAGAAAAAAAAAAAGGAGATGGAGACTAGTGGATTCTGATGTTTTTTGAAAACAATCAACAGAGCAAAACAGCAGCAGTGTGAAACTGGAGTCAGTTTTGCCATTTCCGACATCTGCTTGTCTTCCAGTAGACAAAACATCTGAATCTCCTTTTCCTAGCATTGAATGTTAAATTCTTGGGGTAAAGCTCCCTAAACACAACCAAAACCCTTTTAGAGGTTGTGTTTTTTTTTCCCAGGAAAGCTTGAATAAAATCCTTTAATAAGCAGAACTTGGCCTTGAGCAGATAGGAAATATGCTTTATTTGTGACAGCATGAAAATAATCAGGATTCCAGGGTTCTTACCCCTGCTTGCTTCTAATTTGTGTGTTTTTAAGGTTCATGTGTCTATTATACCAGTCTGCTCTGAATTTGAGTTTTTGATAGTTTTTTGTCTTGCTGGTTTGTCAGGTCTGGCATCTTACTGATAGTGATTGCTAATAAATGAACACCTAGAAGAAAGTGAAACTTTAAGAAAACTTCAGTTCAGTTCYTCCTCTTCCCCAGTTCATCTAGAAATTCTAAATAAAGTCTAGGCGCTGATCTTCTGCGTCCAGGTGGTAGAAGGTCTTAGTGCTTTAATGTATAACCAGAAATGTTACTAAAGGTCATAAAAACACTCTGCTCTCATTACAAAATTCAGCCATGTGATTGCCTGCTGCATTCAATTTGGTAGATTGATTATATGCTGTCTGAGGTGTAATGTTTTCTTATATTTTTAAAAAGATATCAGCTGTTCAGCTCACCTAGCTATGTTAATATATCAATCAGTATAAACTTGGTAGGGTTTGAAATAGTAGTATTGACTAGTACAGAATTAACTAAAACCTCAGAATTGTTCAGGAATTGGAACTGAGATCATCTGTGTCATCTGCTTTGTGCCTGTTGGATACGAAGCCCATCCTCCTCCTCCCAGCTGGCATTCTGTGGGTGCAGGTCACGCTGTAAGACAGCCGCTACGAACAGCAGTGTGTGTGAGCACTGCCGCGGTTGTGCCCGTTTCTCCGAGGTGCCTCCCTGCTGTGGCAGTTGTCTCGTACTGGCGAGATTCCCGCTGCAGCCCTTGCGTGCCCCGGGATGCCTTCTGCTGTCTTATGGAGTGGCCCTCTTATCGATTAGGAGCATCYTAAAGTTATCTCCAGAAGTAACCATTTTAGACATCTCCATACCATTCCCTTTCTCTTCACTTAGGTTGCTATTTTGTTGATCTGTATAATAATTAATTAATCCATTTAAGGRCCCTTGATTTCTAATACATCAAAGCAAAGATCAGTATGTGTCCTTCATCCTGTCTGATTTGCTGTCAGATATCACATATGATTTGAGTTTTTCTTTCAACCTGCTGAGTCGCAAGCAATTTTTTTGTATGCTGCGTTGCTCACCTTTCTTATCATAATTTTCTTGATGTATGCCAGACGTTAATGTCGGCAGAGCCCCTGTAAATTTAATCTGGGGCTGATGCAAGTGCTTATCCAGAGTTTATTAAACTCTGATGGCTTCTGAAAAACTGATCTGGAAATCTTGTGACAAAAGACTAAGAAAAACTTAGTGTGTGTGTCCCAGCTGGAGTGCAGCTTCCATTTTTGGTCCTGAGACTGCATAACTGAACTTTGCAGACCCTCAGGGAAAGGAGCAGTTTGAATACAACTTTTTAAAGGACTCAAAGGTCTGAAAAGGTTATCTGAATCAGTTTGCCATCGTTACTTGCTGCTTCATYTCTCTCTGGAAAGTGCACATTAATGATGCGCACCAACCTAGTCATCTTTGCTCTTAACATTCCCATTTACCACACGCTGTTTAGTGTGGCCTGTAGCAATATATTGGTGATAGATTAARCTTTAAAATAGCCAAATTCCTTCTTAGTCTAATTCACTTTAAGTAGGTAATGAATTTGGCTTTTGTATCTTTGAATGAAAAAGCATTTTACAGGGGAAAAGAACATGGTTTTGGAATCTCTTGGGAGGTCTCTTTGGGTTTCTGTTTGAACCTTCTTCCCTAGCTGATACCACTGCAGCTATTCTGGAACTAAATGTCGATGTGRCTGTCTAAGAGATCCAGTAATCTGCTCAACCTTCAGGTACACCATCTCCAGTCACTGTTTTGTGCTCTTGCTTGTTTGCGTATACTAGGAATTTATACTGTCTTTCAAGCAAATTAATAATCTATGCAGACTTTTGTCAGAAGCTGAAAGTCAGATGGGACTTGAACACTCCCCCCCCCCCCCCCGGGGAAACAGGGTAGAAAGGGGAGTTCAAAGAAGCTTGAACATCTATAAAATCGAATTTGGATTACTGTTAATTTAGTCCTGCTGGCTGAAGATAGAAAAAGCAGGGATGTAATATTGAAGAAAAAAAAAAGCACTGATATTTGATATTTTGGATATTCTTAGAAAATATATTAGGAACCACCAGAATTTGTAGAAGGAACCTTGTCAGTGTGATTGTATCATGTAGATCCGATGTCAGGATGAGACTGTAAAAACATGGTCTTTTTTCTAGAATTAAGGGTCTGGTCCCTCAGAAGATTGGATGGCATAATTTCTAGGTGACCTTAAGGTTTAGAGGCTAAAGTTTTTCTGGAGTAGTCGGGCAAAAGTTGCCTATCAGTATCTACCCTGATGATGTGTGCAGCATATAGTGCTGCCTCTGAGTTTGACCAGATAGATACTGCATATGTAAATGTGTGTTAAGGCATTAAATCTTTCCTTCGAAGCATAATGAAAGCAGTCAGGGGAGAGGGAGATGAGGAGTTTGAATCCCATGGTGGAGCCTTAGTTCAGCAACGCGTCRCTGCTAAGCAAAGCCTGTGGGCATGTGTTTTAAGTGTCACTGATTCCAGTGGGACTGAAACATCTGTTTGTTGCTTTGCAGAGAAGACCTAACTGGCATAGTTTTACCTACGCAAAAGAGTATGCCCTTATATTTCTTGTGCTCACCAGCAAAGACGCATTAAAAATTGGTCCCGAATGTTCAGTGAGGGAGCAGCAGTGCGAGAAGGAAGCCCTTTTAGTGGTGGGAATCCTGAGCCAATAGGTTTCTGTGCCTCTGTCTAGACCGAAGAGGTTTGGAAGTTTGCAGATTAGGTTTGGAAAAGCCTCTGAACTTCTGGATGCTTCTCCTAACCAGATCAAACCTCTGAAGAGTTTGAGGTTTGTCCATCACTAATTTTCATATGAATTACATTAAAAACTCTTAACTTGAAATATTTCTTATTTTAAAAATAGAATAATAAAACAATAAATCAGAAGGAAAAGCATGCTGAAAAAAATGTAGAAAACAGATGAAAAGCAAAAGRGAAAAGCAAACTCCGTAAAAATACCATACATGCCAGACCCTTCAAATATGATTTCCTGCACACTGCACTTTAAAAATCATGCTATTACAACATGCTCTCGCGTTCAGGGGCCAAAAATATGAAAGAAGAAAGCCTTGTTTGATCTTGAGCATTGAATGGGTGTCATTTGACCCATCCATGATCTGATTCTAAACCTGGAACATGTCAGATGATTTTCCACTCCCCGAGCGTCTGCGCCACTCCCTTGTCTCTTCTCCACCCTGCGCTCGAGCAGATAGTGCTGACACGCTTCCTGTTATGGCCTGCTGGGTACAGCTCCTGAGCATCCTGGCACCCCGAGCCCTGTGGCTTGGGCAGAGGACTTCAAAAGCAGCTTCTGGCACATGGAAAAAATATTTGGAAGTGAGTTTGGGTGCTTCCCAAAACGACCTGCTCCAAGCAAGTAGGAAGAAAGCTTACATTATCTCATGTAAAAGACCCAGATCCCTTCAGGAGCCTGCCAGAGATTTATGAAATATTGTGTTGTTGCTGAGAAGCCTTGACAAATGCAGTGACTGCTGACGAAAATAAAAGAACATAAACATGATGCAAAGACACCAGCTCAGAACTGTGTATCTGCTTTTAATTGCTCAGAAGCTAGAATATCCTTGATGTGCATTTTGCAAATGGTAAAACATATTTGTTTTGTATTAGATTGGTCAAAGCCACTAGAGTATGTAGTGGAAGCCACAAAAGACAAAAGCAGGGAACCTTTAAAAATAACATTTGATTAATATGAATAAGTTAACAGTTTTAACCATTACTAATGCACCTTTTGAAATCATCTGTTTCATACCATTTTTCTCTACTTAGTGAAAGTTCACTGTATAATTAGAGAAAGATTGGGAGCTTTGAAGAAAAAAGGCTATAAGAAAGGTTACACACAGTACAGAAATAGCACTTGCCAGAGTCTTTGCACCATAATTTTGAAAAAAGGAGTAATAACACTATTCTTTGATAGAAGAATATCCAGATACATAGTTTGCCTTTGAAAGCTTAACAGTTTTCTGGAGATTTCTGTTCAGCAGTTATTTACCTATGGTAAATAAAGTGCAAGGTGTCCATTAATGACTCTGAAGTTTAGTAATGTTATAAAATGTCTTTTACTGGAAAACGTTAATTGAAAGCTTAGGTAGGAGCAACTCGGATTCTTTCCCATCTTCTGAAAGTGCTGGGCAGTCTGGGCAAACCGTGTGCGGGGTGCCTGGGCTGCAGCAGCTGGCAGAGCTGCTGCTGCTGCTGGAGGTGGTGGCTGGGGTGGGCAGTTTGGCACCTCATCTGCAGCGGTGAGCAGGTAGGAGGAGAATCTAAGCCTGTAGGGCTCTAAACCCAGGAATTTTTCGTCTCTAAACCCACTTGTTTTGTGTGCTGGATAAATCATTTGGGGAAAATTGCCATGTACATCCAGTTGTATAAAAAGTACCATACTTTCCTCCGTCTTCCTGTTTTGAGTGCAAGAGTGGGAGAGCAGGTGGCTAAGTGAGGGGGCTGTGTGAGCTCAAGTAGTAGATGAAAATGGTTCTCTAATGACGTGCAACGTGCAAAAGGCCAGCAGCAGCACTTGCGCTTCACAGGAGCAGAGTTTTATGACACTGGGAGTCTCTGTGCCAGACCTTTGCACCAGGTGCAGCTGCTAGTCCCATCCTATTTTTACCATGCAGCGCTTGTAAATACAGAGCAGCTGACAATTATAGATTGATGGGAAAACAGCTTGCTGTTCTTTGTATGCCAAGGAAAAACATTAAAGAAAATAGAGAAAGTTAATCAGCCRTGCCCTGTTATATGCTGGCTGCTGGTCTGCATTCTTGCAGGAGTGGTAATAGTAGAAAGAACARTTTTAGATGTTTAAAAATATTTTGTAATCGGAGATGAGGAGCCCTGAGGGGTCTCTTTCTTCTCTTACGATAACAAAATTCAGCATGTCAGTGACCTAATTGCAGAGGCCCTTTACTGCTGCATGTGCTGGTTGGTGTGCTCCTGCCCTGGGTTACTGACTTGTACAATAGCCGACTTCCCCCTGTAGCACTGAACTCCAGCCCCTTCCAGTGCTTAAATTTCAGCTAGGCCCTGCAGCAGGGTGTCCTTCGGGATGCTGAGCCCTCCCCAGCCCTTGGAGCCTTTCTGGTTCTTCTCCACCTCATCCTTGTGTATCTCTACCACAATTACCAATGACCAGACTACAGAGATACAGCGTTGTCTATCTAGTTTGTTTTTTAGCTTCAGACCAAGCGTACGCGATATGTGAGCAGCCACAGGATATTGCTGGCAGACAGGAGTTACAGCCGGGAAGGCAGTTGCTCCAGGTATACCCAGGGTTGCACTCTATCACTTTCTGGGATATGGTATTTTGTTCTTGATTTTGTAGCTCATGTGGTACGAATGTAACTAGGTCATTCGCGTCTCTGTCTTTATCCGTCTAAATCTGCTTTTTTTCTTTTTCTGTCTTGTATGTTTTTCTCAAATTTGGATCATAAACTTAGCCAGTGAGGTGTCGCCTTGGGGTATTTAGCTCTACCATGGTTTAAATAATAACTGCTAGATCACATTGCTGGTCAAATAATTGGTCGCTGTTTAAGAAAAATAATACTTGTGGGAAATTTAACACTTTATTCCCTTTTTAACCAATTACCAAATGATCTTGTAAAAATTATCTGTAACTAGAGAGGCTGAACTGAATTTTTTTGCCACTGAACTTTAGCATATGTGTTGCTCAAAGTGTGTCCATAGTGGTATTGGGAGTTTGCTRTTTACTCTTCTGACAGCTCTCCCAGAGTTCTGTTTTCTTAAACGGATGACCAAAACCATTCAAAGCATATGATCAACCCAAACCCAACACTTTCTGAGTACACTTTCAAGATTCAAGAGTATTTTTGTAAACTGTAGATGCCTGAATATTCATGAAAAATTGCTACCATCTCTGCACTAATAGGAGTAAACCAAGTTTGGTACTTGATTTTTTGAACAGATTGGTCCTTTTTTCAATTTTTCAGCCAACTAAAGCGGTAGGTAGTTTCCTACACAACAGTTACCCTTTGCTGACGTTGCTTGTCAACACCTTTAATTTGTCTCTCTGCTAGGAATCCTCTCTTGGTACCTGTTATGTTAAGTGCACCCTCGTAGGCTTATGGCAGTTTCAAGCAATACAGCTTTGGCAGCCCTGGGGRAGAGTTTTACCCACCCCTGTTTCTAGTTCTATTTCCCCTCTGGTATTTACACAAAGTTATCATATTCCTACTGCTCCATTCATTGAATAAAGGTCCTTTAATCATTCTTCATGTGTCAGACCTTCCACCGCTTTCTGTTTTTCTTTCTAGCCTTTCTGTTTTAGCATGGGGTGACCAGTATTGGACACAAGCAGAAACCTGGGTAGAACTGTGTCCAGAAGAAATTGATATTTTAAAATCTTTATTTACAGTAGTTGAAAATGAAAGGATTACGTTTTCTGAGGATAACTGAGACTTTGGAATTTCTTGCACTGTCTGCTCTATCAAGATTCCTTGAAAAGGTGGGCAGTTATTTCATCTTGGTATCAACTTGGACTATGAATGAAATGAATGCTGAGCGGTGTTCCTGCTGGTCCAAAGGGTGACTCCAGCTGTGTGTTACTGAAATTCGTGAGAATCAAGTGTCCATTACCTGTAGCAGTAAGTAGAAAAATGCATTGCATTCGAGAGATCAGTTTCTGATGAACTCATCCAGGACATATTATTTCAAGTAAGTTTTTAGTAAGATTAATACTTTACTCTCCTGCTTCATGTAGCTAGTTTCTTAGCTAGAAGGAACTGCTGCTGCTTAGGCAAGACCAAAATGTCGTTCTTCCTCTACATTAAATATCATTGTATCTGATGTAGTCTTTTCAGTTGGATATTATATGAAATTACTCAAGTATTTGGGGATACTGAATGTAATAAGTTCTCTTAAACAGAACTCAACAAAAGAAATGAAACCATTTTAAAGTGCAGTTCTAGACTAAAGGTTGCTGTAGAACTCGTGCCTCATAGTGAGGTTCACTGCTGACTGCTTTTCGATAACTTTAGGTCAGATTTGTTCATGTTACACATAAAACAGTGCTGCTTTTAATTGCAAGTCCCACCAATATTGCCAGCAYGTCTCTGTTAGTAGGATTCAGCAAGACAAATCTAGGTTTTTCCAACTGATACTGCTTAAAAGGGAGGAAAAAGAAAACTTCCCTGGGAAACCCAGGCAGGACGCGGAAGAGGGACGCATTGGCCAATGTCTCACCAACCAAAGGAGTGAGGAGGTTCCACAAGTTTTGTTGTAAATAGTAACTTCTGTGATGGCTTTCAAAATGAGCGGCACACAATGCTGTTGTGATGGCTACTGTATTTCTCTAGGATGAAGGTTGTATCAGTTGTTTGGAATTGCAGATCTGTCTCAGGAATCCAGTCCTGTCACTGCTGGTTATTTATTTGACTACCAAGTGCAAAGGGGCCCCAACAAGCCCTTAGTGGTTGTGAGAGAGACTGCGGAGGCCGCGGGTGTTAATTTGACAGAGAAGCTTTCACAGCTGAGACATGCGGATGGTATTTACGGTGTGAGAGGTTCTCCTGCTGCAGATCCTCCGGGGTTTGTCTGCCCTCGGAAGCGGCGCYCGGAAGCGGGCCAGGCTCCCTCTTCGCTGAAGAGGCTTCCCCYGGTCACTGTCCTGTTACTCTTTTAGCTCGCTCTGGCAGAAACAGCTTTTGCAAAGCCTGATGCTACTCTAAAGGGGCTTAACGCCAAGGCTCATCTTTGCAGGTAATTTGTTTCAGGCACGGGAGATTGGTTTTTGTCTTGGCAAAGCACCTGTCACCATTTTGTTTATATAGCGCTTGGATAAAATACGGTTCTGGCTGCGATGGCCCCAACAAACAGCAACCTTTGCCTTAGCCGAGGGAGCTGACAGCCGTTAGCGGTGGTGCTGGGGAGGGCGGACGACGCAGCGTGTCTTGCGAAAGGAGAGTGAGGGTTACTCGTTTTGAAGCGGTTCCCTTCTCCTGCCACTGCCTGGCCAGAGCGCAGCAGGCAAAGAGGGGCAGGAGCGGCCGAGGCGAATCCTCGACACGCGGCGTGTGGCCCGGAGCTCTTTGCCCAGCGAGGCTTTGCAGGAGCTGAGAGGTTTTGTGCTTTAGTCAGGAGCCTTCATGCGATTTTGCCATTGAAGTATTTCCAGTCCTTCTCCCAGTCTTCAGCAGGAACTCAAAAGAGTGAGAGAACGAAAAGTTACCAAGAATTATTTCCCACTGCAACCTGGATCCCCGATGGGCAGAGTAAACACTCCCCCCCCCCCCAGCTTTGTCTATAAGGGAAGATTCATTGTTTCAGATAACTGTAATTTGACATTCTGTCAGTGACTTATGTTAGTCTGTTGCTTCTTTATAGTTGCTTTCTTTTGATTATTCACAATGCTTATTTGATTGAACTAATGTGTTTTGTACATTAATGAGAAAGTAATTCTCAGAATCAAATTTGATGCAAACACTGTTGCAAATGCAAAATTACCTTTTCAGAAACATTATGCAGTGTTTCTGTTTCTTATCCCTATAAACATTCCTGCCAATAAAATACTGTAAAGGAACTAGAAAGTGGGTTTATTAGTCGTCRGCTGAAGGACTCAGTTGACGCTCTGTGGAAATGTTTTTTCTCAGACTTGTCTGTGACTGCAGTAAGGGTAACTGTGAGCATGAGGACTTTGTTCCGTTCTTCTGCTGTTCAGCTTTGGAGGAGTTATTTCATGATGAGAAAAGGAAGAATAGTGCTGACTAGGTAACAAATGTTGAAAGAGAAGCTATGTTCTTCATCTTAATATTATGATCTGCCRGTCTTGATTGGGCAGAAAATACATTTTTTTCCATTTATGCTATCATTTAAAGCAAAACAGGCTTTTTCAGAACACAGATTTTCCAAGTCAAAGGCAGATGTCAAAGTACCTCATCCTAGTGCCCATCTTTTTTAATAGAAAAATATGTATTAACGTCAATGATTACAAGATGAGCCATTCTTAAATATCAGGAAACTACCAGGCAGAGCCAACTGTATTACTGCCCACCCTGCAAGGAACTGGTGGATTGGGAGTATATTAACCAGAACACTGACTGCTCTGGTAATACTGGCRTGAGGACATATGTTAATGCTACCGCAGTTACCCAGAGATAATGCAGCCCTATTAACGCATTTTACTGTGGCCCGCTGCCACTATTTTCAGTGCAAATGCTTACGGTCCGTACTTTCTCTTCAAAACATACATGTCTGTCTTTACTGCGCTAACTGTAACTTTTTCTCACTCGTCAGAAATGCAGCATGTCCTAGAAAATGCCAAGAAAATGATCCTTCTGTCCCCCAGATCTCCAGCAGATGTTGCGTAGAATGAAGCCGTGGCCCAGATTCCCTGGTCTGGCCAAGCTGTGTTTGAACCAAGACCAGGGAGGGGAAACAAATGTTACTTTGAGCTATTTTTACGATTGCTTGATCTTGGGGCTAGTCCAGCTTCTGAAGCAAGTTAGAAATGCTCTAGCTTTGTGCAAGCCATGCTTGAATTTAAGGCTTCTTGGTATGCAGATATGCATCCCTTTYGATTAGAGACAGTCTCCCCCCACTGTGGACTAGTGGAGCTGGTGCTTTCAGAGCGGACTGGAGGACACGTAGGTAGCACCGCTGTCACGCTGTTGCGTCGTAATCCCTCGCTGTCTACAGAACACAAGACCATGTTCAACACCATGAGCTCAGACGATTCCACRTCGAATGCTTTTCTCTGCTTGATGCATTCATTTAATGCATTTCCGTTTAAAATGGCAATGGTTGAGGGAAACTTGTCCCTGCGCGCGTGGTTCCAGCAKAAAGTCAGGCAATGTATCCAGGGCATCTGACTGATGACTTCCTGTAAAGGAGTGAGATTTTCTCCTTTTTTCTAGACTGTTCACTTCAGGCGGCAGCATCGTGCAAGGAAATGGGTGAGACAGACAGTAAATTCTCTGAACTATTCCTAAAATTGCAGTTAAATTGAATTTTTTTTATTTCATCAATAACCTTTGACTTAAATGATGATACTTATGAAATCCAAAAATTATTGTGTACATGATAGCAAAATACAGCTCCATTCCATTTAGCTTCTACCATAAATCTTACCCTTAGYGATCATTTGAGTTCAGTGGAGGAGGCCCCGACTTGAATAATTTGTCTATGGAGGTGAGTTAGCTAAGGAGGCAGGTTGGGGGAATAGATCTACTGCTTTTAGAGCCAACTGGGTATCCAGCTACATATTTTGTATTGTTCTGCAGGCCTTTCTAGGAAAAACTCATACCTACTTTGCCATGGCATGGCCAGTGTTCTTAGAAAAGCTCTTAGAAAAAGACCAAAGTGTCTTTTTTAAAATTTTTCTTCTTTCTTTCTTTTTTCTTTTTTTCCTCTGAGAGAGCTCTGAAATGAGTGTTTGAAGGACATAGCAATGGTTGCGAAGACTGAGCTTGTTTAGATAGCAGTAATGCCTTTCCTTCTCTAACAGAGGTGAAAAGCCTCAGATAAGGCTGAAAGCCCCGCCTTGACATGAATGTGAACTGGACGGGAATTTACTTAATTTGTTAGTCTGTTTTAAAAGTTTTAAATCCAAAAGCGATGGTTGGCTGAGAGAAAATGAGACCAGATTAAAACCTGCATCTTCTCTGTAATGCCAGGTACAGTGAAAAATATTTATGAATACAAAACTTAACCACTTAGACTGTGTTTGAGCTATCTGATTTTTTATCTACTGTCTTTGCAGTAAAGCACTCAAGCATGTACATCAACTCTAAATGGATGTGTAATCCCCTAACTATTCCCTGTTCAGCAAAGCTCTTAAGCGTGTACTTCAGTCCCAAAGAAATCAGTGGGTTTGAAACACATGTTCAAAGTTAAAGGCACATGTTGAAGTGCTTGCTAAATAGCTGTCCTGTGCATCTGGAACAGCATGCGTTTTATTCCTGCCTAACCTTTCTGCTTTATATTCAAAGCTAGACAGCAAGAAAAAATAAAATATTTGTAAATGTGATGTCAAATGTTCAGTCCCTTTCCGTATCTAGCTACCCAGAGAGAGATGGGACTAACCCCAAAGTAAGTACTTCTCCTTTGGTTGCGCTGCTTTAGTCGTTTATCAGTTTGTATCACTTTTATTATCACTTCATGAAGTATGTCTGTGCATAACATTCAAAGTCCAAATCAGAAAGATGAGAGAAACRTGTTGGGGTCAGTTTGGAAACCTGGGAAGTGTTGAGAGCTGTTCTTGGGCCTTGCCAGATTCCCCAGATTTGAAAAATATGGAAAAGGAATTTGAAAAACTTCCTRTCACCTCCGTGATACCAGTCCCTAATGATGGTAGTTATTTTTTAACAAGTTTTCATATGCTGCTGAAGGCAGTAGGAGAAAGAAGCATATGCTCTGTTGTTTCTGTTAGTGAAAGAATGCCTTTGCTCCAGCATTCAAAGAATAAATGTAAATATAATGAGATCACGTTGCAGATTGCCAACATCAGGGAATAGCAGATGATGATTTCCACTGCCTGAAAAAGTAAAAACATGCAAAAAAGGGATAAAACCAGTACATTAGTCTGTTGGGTAAGCAGACAGTCTGTGATGCTTTGGGGAGAAACTCTTGAATCAGAATTTGGAAAATCCCCACCCAAATGAACCAAGAAAACCAAACCGTGGTGTGCACAGGGTGAGGCTGATGCGGCTGGAGAAATACGCTGGGATTTCTTTCTCGCCTCTGTTTGGTGCAGGGCTTCACCCTCCGTGCAGCACTGCATGTTCAGGCATTACTGGGCCAGTAATASAGACCTGCTGCCTCTACTAGAAAACCCGGAGTCTAATTCTCCTGTGCCACATGCTCTGCACGATCAAATATATGTTAGCTGTAAAGTGTTGAAGTCAGCCTTTCTGATGTATTCTGCCCTGATTTTGCTTTCATAGATATTAAAACGCGAGGCAGTTGGGCTGTTTGTTAGYGATGATTCAACCTGGTTAAGAATTAGACTGTGCTCAGCGTCCTCTGTTGGAGCCATTGCATTAAAAGTGGGAGAATATAGATCACAGTAACTGACAATATAGTTACTCTGATTAAAAAAAAAAAAAAAAAAAAGAAACGATGGGAAGGTGCAAAACAGTTTCTCCAGCTAAATACGACACAGTTAGCTGTGGAACAATTCTTTCTATTTGCGTCTTGGCTGAAATATATAGGACTTTCCTACGAATACCATAACAGCACTTTTGGAGCAGTTACTCCACCTAATGTGACAGATGTGCAGCCGTAAGCTGCCCAGCTCTGGAGCTCTGCACTGGGGCAAAGGGAGACTGGCTGCGAGTGCTTGTATGGACCAGTAGCTTGGTTTGCTGTGGCTTTAACTGGAGTGCTATTTGCAGCACTGGGTATCACGTTTTGAAATGTTGATGTCTTGAGTTGATCCCTATATCAAAAAGTATGCACCTCATTAAAGTGAATTCAGTACCACCAGAGACTTGTTGATGGCTGTATTAAATTCTCTAGCTTCTGGGGGTAAATTCTGTTGAATTCTGTGTAATTCCTGTAGAACATTTGCTGTCTCTATCTGGAGTGTTGTATTGGGACTTTTATACAAGGGAAGATAAGGGGGAAAATAAGGGCCTTCCTAAGTAAAATATTGCAGTTCGGTTGTTTGTAAAGGGACTCGGGGACCTTAATAATGGGAACATTAGAAACGTTATAGCTATATAACTTAGTTCTTTGGATTTGGTAGTTACAGAATAGGAGTCTGTTGTGAAGAGAGGTAGTCTAGCTGTCCTCTGTAGTGACCAAACCCTTTAGCCAGCATATACAAGGAGAAAACCCAGACTACTGTGCGATCAAGCAATGTTTCATATTTTGTCTTTTCTGCATGCTTCGGCACACCCTAGCCTGAGGTGGGACTGGAAGCAAAACTTCTGGAATACCTCAAGGAAGACCATTCTTGTGGTATTTCCATCCCAGCCAAAAACAGGAAGCATTGGAAAACTTGCCAAAGAAGAGAAGGAAAAAAAAAAAAAAAAAAAGCAGACTGTTCTGGAGAGTTTGTCAGCCCAGTTTCCAAGCCAAGGGGGTTTGGAAAAGTATCTGAATGTTTTAGAGGTTATCCAAACCAAACCAACAGACTTTCACTCACTACTCAGTGTATGATGGGACTACAGCCATCCGAGCTGCACTGTCATTGAAGAGGTTCCTGTGTTTGATTGCCTATTAGCAGCCCAGACCTACCAACTGTAATAAGTTATTTCCCCATAACTGAAGGAGTCTGCTGTCCTGCTGTCCAGCCAAGCTCGAACAGCAAGTAAAAAACCCCTTATTCTTGAAAAGAGTCAATGGAGAAAAACAGAAAAACCAACCCAGAAGTTGTAGCAGTGTTTTTATCAATCGCCGGGTTTGGACCTCTTCAGACTTTCCTGACTTCTTAATAAGTTATGCTGTTGATTGCCATATGCCTACTGCAGCTTGTGCTCAGAGTACCTTGTCCAAAGTGTCACTGCCCTGGGGACATCCTGGGGAAAATCAAAGGCTCAAGTCATTGGCAGCAAGCTCTGGAGACAGTAAGTTCGCTGGTGGCGGAAACAAGGCTGTGTACGCATCCAGCTCGTTCCTCAGCCGGCTGTTGGATGAAGGATTTTGCAGGGTGCTTGCTTTGAAAGTATAAGACTCCTTGAATGTCCCCGTAGACCAGAAGTCAGCTACAAGGAGTGCTTGGTTAGGCAAACTTCTTTAGTGCCTCGTCTTTCCTGACAGGCTTACAAACCCGGCGAATGGAAGTGATTAATCGCAGCTGAGTTTTTAAGCTCTAGCTCTCTTAGAAGATGGGACCAGGCTTAAATCTGTAGTAAGCTGATACAGTACTGAACATGATTTGACCTTGGTAAGCCCAGTTCCAAAGCTGAGGTCAGAACCATATGCATGAAAGCTGTTCTTCTAGAGTTTCAGATCTGAAGATGTTGGCGGTTTGTAACGGGCAGGATAACGGAGGGTTAAGTGCTGTTCTACTTGAGAAGCTGCCACGAAGCTCACGGAGGGATAAAGGGCTGCCCTGCCCTTCCCGAGGCAAGCGGAGAGCATGTGTTCGCTGCTGTTGTTGCCAGAAGGAAATGATTGAGCAATATCAGGCTTATCAGGCTGTATAACATAAACTAACCATGTGAGAACAGAAAATACAACCTTACGCTGTTACGGTTCACGTGCTTGTTGGCACCTCTACGTACAGAAAGAATAATCCAGAGGTTTTAGTGATTCCATTACCTGAAAACATATTCTTAAGAAATATTTGGGCACTACAGGAAGTTTTATCAGTTCTTGGCGCTCTGTCGCCCGTGAGGCTTTTTCCAAATGTGCTCACTCATTGAGTTGCGCGTCCCACTCCAGTACTCGGCTGGAAGAAAAACAAGGTTTCTCCTCTGCTGATGAAGAGCATAACCAGCCTTCTTAATGTAGACCTCAGCAGTGTAAGACGTGGATGGGTATGAAGCAGCACTTTTTATTTCAAGTTCAGAGACAAATACTGCAAGATAAAGGAAAAGGAAAGCAACTACCATGGTGCCTATTCTGTACTTTTTCTTGTTGCTTTTAGGGATCCAGTCATATATTGAATTTTACTTTTTAGACCAGTGAATGGCGTCTATGCCCGTTGTATTTCAGTCTTAGCTCCGTCCATCACCAGCTGTGGGAGAATAACTTGATCCTGCTTCTCACATGGCAATCCTATTGCTTCTTTAGCAGTCCTTCCGTATGGGGAGATTTTTCACAGCCCAGTGTTTACTTTTGGTTCATATGTTTATCTTTTTGTTATCTGTCCACCTATTAAAGATAGATAATTAATCCTTCTGAGCTCAAGAGTGAAAATCTGGCCCTTTGTAACACCTGTTTTCCAAAGATTCCCTGTCTGGCCTTTCTCCTCCTTCCATTGCCCGAAAGAGCATAGTATCATTCAACTTCTGCTGAAACAGCTCTGAGGTTTTTTCCTCCACACGTGCAGTGAWCAAGACTTACTGTTTTTGTCTCCCTAATTCACGTTTCTAATTGTCCAAGCACATTTCCCATATCCAGGTTTTCTGAAGTTGGAACACGTGTCGTTTCACTGCCACATCTATGTGCTCCTGCGAGGTCTGGTCATAAAGCAAGACACGTGCGTGCCCACGGCAGGTACAGATATCTCTGTTCCTGGTGGAGCCGCGGGAGGTGCGCCGGCACCTGCCGATGAGCAGAGTTGGGATCCAGGGTTTTCTGGTGACGTGGTACTCTGGGTGCTAGCGCATCCTGAGCTCTTTTCTTGCTCTCTGCATTAAGGTAGCAGACGTATGCGAGATGGTTTACAATCACAGCTTCCGTTTGCTCCATAGCAATGCTTTCCTGCTCCTGTTGGATTTGCAAAGTCTTGCTGTTCTGATGTCATTGCAGCCAAAGAGGAGGTGTATGCTCATGAGCCGCTATTATTTATGGTGTATGATTGAGAAGCTGGTGAAAACTGTGCTGAAGTGTGCCTTTATACAGTAGTTTGAATTTTGACTTAAATATTCCATGGAGCTAAGTGTAGCCAAATTGCTAGTGTCAGTTTTACAGACCCTGGGTGGCCATAAAGACAAGAATGTTAATGGTTTCTTCCTGTCAAATTAGTTTATGACCTAAGTGTTTTTTAAACAACCAGTAATGATAGCATTAATCTAAACAAATGTGTCCACGCTGAAGCGCTCCTGACGAGGTGAAACATAGTTGCATAAAGACGGAAGACCTGCAAGTTATCTTCAGGACAGATCCCAGTCCCTAGAATTAGAAAAGGGGTATTATAAATTACCTAGGCTGTAGTGTTTCTGTATCTTCTCACACCTTGCGAAGATAGGAGCTAAATAACTCACGACATAAAGTACAGCTGGGGTGAGGAGTGGAAAAGGCTATGAAAACAAAGCATCAAATAGTTATTGCAAGCACACTTTCCCTGGTGAGGCCATAAGACAAAGAAAACAACCAGCCTGATCCAGGAACGCTTGATAGACACCTAGATTTATTGCTTACAATCCCAACATCTGGTGGTTAGTCAGAGGACGTGACCTGTAATGTTTTAAGAGTTTCAGAGCTTGCAATGTTTGATATGAAAAAACAGTGGTAGGAAAATTATGTTTTCTTTCTAGGAAGTTTTCTGTGTATTATGCTATCATGTATTTTGTGACTTGAATAAGGTATTATTTAAACAAATAATAACACCATATTTAGCACATTCTGGTTACTTAGCAAAAGGTCTAATTCAGTTGCGACCAAATAGAAGAGTTTTGCGTTAGGAAATCTGACAAGAGCCTGTCCGACAGGATAACGCGTCGCTCCGGTGCTCATGGAAGGTCTGCTTCCATAAAGGAACGATTTCCAAGTTTAAAATGCTTGAAAAGTTGAATCAGTGAAACTTCTGATTAAGTATCACATAGTGTTAGGATCAAATCTTGGGAACAGTTTCTGGGTATTTGTTTCCTCTTTGTCGAGGCTGGTGTCCTAAGGGATGTGGAGCTTCTCAAGAGAGAGACCTGAAGGTCGGTTCATATTACAGGATTTGCCTCGTTGCTTCCCCTGCGGCTGCAAAGTGCCACGAGGCCGTCGGCATGGCCGGCGGGCGGGGAGAGCTGCGCGAGGGTCTGACGAGTGGAAAGACGAGGCGGCACGCGCAGGCTGGAGCCGCAGTGACTGAGAAGGTAACGGAATAGCTATGACGGTACTGTGTCTCCAAAGAGCTGCGGATTCGCTTTTTTCTTTTTTTTTGCAAAAGGACCTGCAATTTAGTTCTTCGTGCTTAGCTTGTTTCTTCTACTCTCCAAATCTGATCTTCTGTAAAAATCAATCTGAAAAACTTGAAAAACAGAAATATTCACTTTCAATTTGAAAAAATACATACTACGTTTTAGGTACATTTCTGTATTTTAAAGATTTTTCTAGGAAGTGCGAGGAAAAGAATACTTTTTCATATCTCTGCCTTCTTTAACTTGAACGTGAAAGGCAAGGAAGTGCTTTTTTAAAAAGGTTGACTTTAGTATTAGAGATGAATTTGGAAAATGTAGTCCTCAGTAGTTTTACAGCTGAGTGAATATGATGGAATAAGAATTATCCCTGCTTTTATTCTCTCTAGACAACTGTATCCTCTGCTGAGAGGTTTGAATTTTCTAGCTATGAAGAGTTTCCTAGTAAGGGACTTTCTCATCTTTTTTCCACTTTCATAGCAACTCTAATAATAAAAGTATTCAGGTCTTATGCTGAAAGACTTTGGACTTTGCTCTAGAAACAATCTGTTATGGAGCATTTTACACCTTTTGCTAGACCCACTGAGGGATTAAAAAAAAACTCTGGAAGAAGCCTCTTACTAAAGGACCATTCACACTATTTTTAATATATATCTGTTTTCAGCTTGAATACGATAGGCAAAAAATATATGTTTGCAACAGGTTTTTTGAATGACCTGTGAAACACTTTCTCAACAAGAAATATTAGGATAAGAATAGTTGAAGATTTTTTTTCTTTGAGTTTTTAGTGAAAAGAATGCAACTGCAAATAGCCAGTTCTTAGTAAATCTGATCAAAGATGCAAAGTGAAAGTGAGTTATATATTAAAAAATTGACAAGCACTCAATACGTGAAGCCTGGCTGACATCAGTTACATCCGTGTACGTCCGGAGTAACTTTCCTGAGGTCAAAAGAATTGCACCAAACAAAAAACTGGGCTGAGCTCAACTTTAGGCCAGTACAGTTGGTTTATTCAATGCATTTGCTGCAACTTTAGACTAGTAATGGCTTAAAAAAAAGTTCTGTTATTGCAGTCACTTACTGTATGTGCTACACATGTAATTAATTCTCTGAGGTCCGTGTGGGTTAAATGCTTAAATTAAGAACAAGATATATATCTATATCTATATATAGGGGGTAGGACTGGAGATTGAAAAAAAAAAAAAAAAACACCTCAGGCCATTCTTTGGATTTGAAATCCCAGGCTTAAGAAATGCTTAGAATTGGGCAATTACTTTTTTTTTCCCTCTGATATTAATTTTATACGCACCCTTGACAGTTGATGACTCTAAGCAGGGCAGGAAACTGAACTGTTAAATGGGTTTATTGGATTCTGACTGACTGTGATAAGAAAGGAGGAGAATCGGTCCCGGTGTGCAGAAGGCTTTTCTCCCTGAGCTGCAGGGAGTGCTGCAATTCGGGAACCACCGAAGAAAAGCTGTGATGTACCTGTGAGTTTTCCAGCATTCTTGCCCAATGAGTTTGGTAAGCTGCTGAAAGGGTTTGGGAGGAGACGCTATCAGTGCAGGCGACTTTCCAAAATGATTTATGATCTAAAAGCTCAAATTTCATTGTATTTTAAGAACCCATAAGAATTTCTGAAAATCTCCCCATGATTTGAAAGCAGAGGGACTAGATGTGCTTGCTCCTCCTTGGACAGTTCTGCACGGTGGATTGCTCTGGGGCACTCCCAACGCGGACTGACGAGATTTTTGTGCAGTACGTGTTTTGGGGTTTACTGCCAGTCACTCTAAAGAGACATTGAGGAGTTGTTTGGCTTGGTATCCTGCTGCTCGGCGGAGTGAAACAGCTGCAGTGCTGTGAGTTGTTTAAAACCTATTGAAATTTAATAGGATTATCAAGTACCTACTTTTATCCGTGTTTAGTAATATGGAGTCAAATTTTTTCCTCATTATTTGAACTACAATCCAGGAGACCTATGCAGTTAGTGGAAAGAAAATACTCAGTGTACGTGTACAGACCACAGCAGAAAACTCCTCACTTAGATTTTCACCTGTGCTACACTTGAAGGTACACTGGGAACTTGTAAACAAGTAATCAAACTCAGTTTTACTGGTGTATTGGGCTGCTAGCATAATAAAATAAGGGAAAAATGGAAGTATATAAATCTTGTTTATATGGACCTGATTTTYCTAAGTCTAGAAGGATATTGGAGTGCTCTAACAGAGGACTGACTGGTATAATCCTTTCTCACGTTGGTAATTCTAGTGACGTTAGTAAATTCTAGGCAATCTGAATGAATGCCTCACTACCGTAACATTTGCTTATAATGCCATAGTTGTGCCTGTGTCTTTGGGATGGGCCTTCCTTCTCAGCACTGCCCGGACTTTGCTCTTGTTCAAGGCAGCAGGCATATTAGCAGTGATTTCAGTGAGAGCAGGACTTGGAAACTGTGCCTGCAATTAGTACAGTAGGTGTGAGAACTTAGCTTGGGTAGGACCACAGAAATACTTAGGTTTGCTCTGTGTACTAGGTGACACTAGCAGAACGTAGAACGGTACTAAAGTTTCTTAAGGCTCTGATTTTCTTCCTATTTGTTAATAGAAGCTTCATTTTGGGACCATWGAAAGCCCTGGAGAGGTTCTCCCTGATTTCTGGGGGCATTTGGACCCACCTCTTAGGTTCCAGGAAGCTCAGTGGAGTTTTGATGGAGTTCAGTATGAGAAGTGAAGCTAGTCTGCAGACTTGATTGAAGTTGTCTGTCTGTGATGGAGAGGAGAAGCAGCATTATGGCTTTATTTCCAGCTCATTTTCCATTATAGCCCATGCAAGCTCCACGGGCCTTGGGTATGGAATAGAGCATGTATGGATTTTTCAGTAGACGACTCTGTTATCCAGATAAAAACGTGCATTTCAGAAGCAAAACACATCTGCATTGCAACACGGCAAGTTCAAAGCCACTCGGAGAAGTTTATGGGGAACAGCTGTAGGTTGTCTTTGCTAATTAGGAACAGAACACGCTTGAGCATTTGACACAACAGGTTTACACAGTGTTATTAGGTAAAGAAAGTTAATGTCTGCTTTTAATAACGAGCAAGTAGCAGAGGTGGTGGAGTATTTTCAATGACATCATTGACCCAGCTGTTTTACACATCTGTAATATGGAACGTCGTTCCAATTCTGTAACACGTCATCCTTGCTCTTCCGCCCGTTTGGAGATAATGTTACCTGTCCGGAGGAGAGCGGCCTGAGAAATGGCTGTAGTTGTGGTTCGTTATCAGCGTTGGTCACATTAAAACATTACTAAACTTTAAGTGTTCCACATCAGGTGCATTTTTTTCAAAGTGCTAATTACTTCACTGTGATTTTGGCACTTTTGCAAAGATCCTTGTGCTCTCGGCCAAGTTTACATCTAGGAATGAAACATTTGCAGCAGCTGCAAAAATGTTTTTACTTATTTAGAGCATTATAATGTTTTATAGCCATGAATAATGACAAGTCTATAAATCACTCATTAATTTGTAATGTTAGATGCTTCCCCCAGGATGTCCGAGACAGCGATGGCACAGAAAGGATATGTTCTGCGGCTATACTGCTTGTGCGTTTAGACATGTGTGTTGCCTACCTATGTAGGGCCTGTTTCAACTCCTGCTAAATTCGGTGGAGTTCCCACTTGAGTGGGCTTTGATTCAGGCCTTGTGTGTTTGATTCAGGCCCATTAAGTTTGTGCCTGGGCTCCTATTCTCAACACAGCCTTGTTTTGGGAAGATTTCATGGCTAAGTAAGGATGGGTTCCTAACTGCATCCAAAACGTTGCTGAGTCTTGGCATAAAAAAAATAATTTAATTGATGTGTGTGCTAACAAAGAGAAAAAAAAACAGGACTCTTAGGTTGCATATTTCTTTTTCATAAACCTTAGCAGTTTGTTAGCTCCGATGGGGAACAAGAGGAATTTTCTTCGTAATGTTTTGGGGGATTTGCTAGCTCTTTGAATCAGTGGCTCTTGTGCTCCGAAGCCCGGTAAGTGCTTTGGAGAGGCTCCGGCCGGCTGGTTTGCTCTGTTTATCGTTTGAGCTCACAATCAAGTAGTTGTAACGCTTTTGAAATTTTTATTTTTCATAGCTAGTGTTCCTTACGATGTATGGATTTTTCTAGATTGTGAGCGCATTGACAAATTGTATGAGGCATGCTTAGTCAAGGTGCTTGAAGTGTAGAATTTCATTACATTATGAATTAACTTCCAGTCTGGAAAAAATACTGAAAACACTAAATTTTCCTACAAAACTGTGCTGTACCTGGAAAGAAATAGTGCTGACTGGTATTTAAATACAAAATAAAACAAGTTGCTGTGAGATTACCCTGCGGTTCTGAGAAAGAGGTACCATTCATTCTAATAATAAAAATATTGTTGTTTTTCCATATTACCACTGTAGGATTAAGGTAGGTGGTCTAAAACTTGTGAGCCAAAAGGTTTGCAAGGATGTCTTCTCTCTCTTGTGATGATACTTAATTTAGAATTTACTAAAAGTTTTGGCAATTGGTAAGTGCGCAGATAAAGTCTAGCTGCACTTCCTTCAGCCAGCAGCTCCATTTCAGCACAGCTCGGTATGGTCTGTTGTGGTAGAATGTTTTAACATATGTAATTCGAAGATGCGTGCAGTAATGGGGGAGTTTTCATCTGCTTCATTGCAAAAACACATGGATATTTGTCAAAACAGAGGTTTTTCAGAACTGTTCAAATGAACTATGAAAATCCTGCAGAGTTGGAAAGTCTGAAAATAACATTTGCTTCTGAAATCTTAAATTTCACTTTATGCTGTGGAAAAAAAAAACGAGAAAAGTTTCAGGTAGATAGCACAAGCATTAGGAAAATAAGCAAAGACAAAATAGACTTAAATTTCAGAGCAGGAGTATAGATTCAAAGAGGAGAGGAGAACCTGTTTTTTCATAGTGCCAGAGGAACTTTGCAGACTTGCCGAGTTTTATGTTAACCAAGTACAAAACCTGTTTACATTTTTTCCTTCCAAGTTTCCTTAAGAGATGTGTAAGAGTGATCGAATAATGAAGAGAACGAGGGCAATGCCAAGCTGGATCGGTGGGAGAGCTACCAGGCGAAGCTGGTACAAGATTGCACAGTTTGTTTTCTGGGAGCTGTTGACTTGTAGTACAGCCCCAAGATCCAGATCTCTGGCCAACAAGCCAGGTATTTGTGTCACATTTCGAGGGTATAGTCAACACTGAAATTCTTATTATTTAATGACTCTATAGGAAAGGTGCAGTGGGGGATTCCAAGTAACCCTTCTTGCCTGTCCCTAGCCACAGCGCAGAAACTTCCTAGTATCAGTTTCTCAAATCTTTGTCCCTTTCTAAATAAAATTAGTCCCAAGATCAACACCGTGCCCTATTCCTGGAAGGGATGAGGACTTTGCTTTGAATTTCTCTCTGTTAGAGAAAATTTTCAGGTGAATCTAACCTAAGTCATTTCTCAGTAATTTGGATGCTTCAAATCCAGACTGAACATCTTTCTAAGGGTGTCTCTTATCTGAACCAAAAGGATTTGTCTTGACACAAGAATCACGTGTGAAATTCTGTATGCTGTGTTATGGAGGAGGCAACACAGATGATTGAAGAGGTCCTTGTTGGCTTTGAAATCTGTTAAGGTTTCCTATACCTTGAAAGTGTTGCAAAGCTTAATGAATCTGAGGAAGAAAAAGAAGGTGCAAATTCAGCTAAGTGAAGCTGAAATGTATTTGTCTTGATGCTGCAATCCAGCAGTGAAGGGGTTAATCTGAGCAAGCTGATTTTGCCCGTGGCCTCCTGAAGCCTGTGCCCGGATCCATCCAAGGAGATGCAGACGGATCAGGCCAGCATGGAATGCAGTGCAGTGCAGCTCGCAGGCCCGGCTGGCTGCCAAGACATTTAACAGTCGGCTGTTTTTGTTGAAAAGACAGCTTGAAAAGTTAAAACCTTCTGATTTTTTAAAATCAGCTGGAGAACATTATAGTCACGCAGAACTGAAGGCAGACAACTCGTTAAAATTAGCATTGGCCATAATTAAAAACATGCTGGGGGAAAAAGACCATGAAAAGAAACAGACTTTTGGAAAGCTCCTGACATTGCTAAATGTCTAAATGGAAATGTAGCTTGCTAATTGATTTAAATAATTGCTAGGTTACTACATGCTTCACCCCCTGCAGTAGATACCCAAACTGTGTCTTCCTGTGCATCGTGGAGCTCTTGTAATCGGGTCTTGAAAGTCCAGGAACAAATCGAGGACTTTTACAGATGTGTGGAGAGAAGCTGGCTGCTGCTTTGCCAGGCTCCCCTGCACAGCCCCGAGGAGAGATCCATTCCTCCTTTCCCAGATCTGTTACTTGTCTTTTGTTTTTCTGTACTGTGTGACAGCCCTGCTCTTTGTGCCAGCTAGGAATCAGTGTAATTCAGGACGTTTGCTCTGCCGTTTGAATCTGCGATTTGGTGCTGCTTCCGAATGCAGGCTTGGTCCGTGCCACCGTGTGTGTTCGTATCTGGTCCACATTTAAGAATGCAAACTTGCAGTCTGGTAAGAAGATTTTCAAGGGGAGAAAACACAGGATTGTGTTACCCCTTTGCTGTGAACCCAGATTATGACCACTGGTGGTGTTGACAGGCTTATGGCCAACATTGAGAAAACCAGAGGAGAAAACTGAGCCCTGCTAGATCTGCATCAGCTTATTTTGTGATGGGTTGGGCATAATATGCCCATCCCAGCCTGCTTTCCCATTGCTGCGTTGCCATCTGCAACACTGGAGTCATTTGTCAACAAAATGCTGCGAGTTTCCACTCGGCCTGTTGCTCTCATCCCTTCCTCTACCATAAATATGAGTACAGCAGCTATGTTTGAGTGAGGTGTATTGAGCATCTTGCGGCGCACGTGCTTGCGAGGGCCATGGGATCTAAAGACAGTGAAGTTGCAGAGTACAGCTTGCGATCGTAGGTCTCTTACCGATAGCAATAGATGCATGATGCCAAACCAGGGAGTACATCTGGCATTTGTCTGCTCCCTACTCCGGGTTCCTGAAGATGGGGTAGTTGTAAGCACAGTGAGTACAGTCAAATTAGCGTTGCCATCAGGTACATGTGGCGTAACGCTGCCGAAATAACGAAGCTACCAGCATTCGTAGCTGCACAAGGAATGAGCACATTTCTCTGCTGGTTAATGTAGCGTCTCTTTTCCTTTGGTTCAGGAAAATGCACTTAGTTCTTACAAAAATTATCTTCAGCTGCTTCTCTGGTCACCTTTCCTCAAAATAAACATCATTATGGTTTTAACACCATATCACACTGTATTGCATGCTGGCTTTGGATGAAAAAATGGCCCAAGCAAATCCCCCTTCTTATTGTACTATTAGGCCTGGTTGTGTAGTGCTGCTAATTTTACGTCTATCTTGTCGCATTTAAAAGGAGTTTTTATTTCATTGCTATTACATAAGTTTAGGAAGTGTCCCTCTCCACACATCATAATTCACTTTCCTATTGGCTTCTGTTGCATAACATAACATGAACATGAAGAATCCTCTTCTCGTCTTAGTTTCAAGAAGCCCTACTTCATATCGTGTGCAGCCTCGCGGTTTGTAYATGTTATGAAGAAAACAAATCCCCCTTCATATACTTACATAAGACCTACTGGCTTCAATTATGCATTGTAACTCAATGACTACCCTATTAAAATCATAATGCAATTTATATTGGCTTTTATTGCACGTTGTAACATGATGATAGGCCCCTTTCATGTGATGCCTTTTGGCTTTTTTAACAAATCAAAATATAACAGCCCACCTTTTTATATTCTAATATAATGAACTCTCTCTACAGCTTGCTCTGGTGCCTATTGGCTTCTATGAGAGATCCGATTCCTAATTTAACGAGTCCCTCTTCACATCATAATGTGATTCATATTGGCTTTTATGGCATATCCTCACACACGAGTGCCAAATCATATTGTGTCATAAAGCTAAGTGGCTTCTAATGGACATCACACCTCAGTAACCCTGTCACGCGTTGTAACGTTTCTGTCTGCTCCTCTAACGCGTTGCARTAATCCAGCGAGTCCCCAGAAGGTCTGCTTCGGGGCGAGCCGTGCCGGGATTTACCCCGGGGGCTGTTACAGCACGTGCTGAGCCGCTGCAGCCTGTTCTGCATAACAAGTAGGTGTCATAGGGATATTTTAAGGAAATGTTATTTACCTGCCAGACTTTAATGGCTCCCTTGGACCTGTTAGGGGTTATCGCACAAATACTGGGTTGAGGTCCTTTTCTCTGTGTATGTATTTTAGGCACGTTTAGTGTTTATCTCATTTAAACTCTTAACAAGGCGTTTCTTTGCGTCCTTGGCAAACTATAATTCTTAGGGCTAAGATTGTTTCTCCCATTACCAATTGCGTTTTGGACTTTAGTATTCATCTGGGGGAAAGGTTTTGCACAGTGAAAAATCAGAAAATTACTTTTTCAGTTTATATTATTGACAATTAAAGCACTGTTGTCTGAAGGCAGAAGAAAGTGTGTCGCAATATTCTCTATTCTAAAGGTAGCTGGGTGAGTAAATACAGTATTTCACTGACTTCACATGAAGCCTTTAAATGTTATTCGGGATGAAAAGATGCATGTATATTTATTGATGTAAGCTGGAAAATAAAAAGCATCTGTTTCAAGGTACAGAGGTAAGTCTAGTGGTTCAAGGCCTGATACTTGCTCCTTTTATAGTGTGTGGGAAAGACTTCCATTGACCTTGGCTGAAGTTGGATTGAATCCCACAAGAAAAAGCGGTATAAATTATTCCAGTGTGAGAGATTTCTAATTCTGAAGTTAGAAGGAGGATACCTTTCTCCTGAAATGAAATTGAGGGAAAGTCTCTTGCTGGCCTTTGTAGCGCAATGAGGGATAAAGATCACAACAACGCACGCTGTCCTGTTTAAAGATGACAACAACACACACTCTCCCATTCTTTCTCTCTTTCATTGAAAATTGTCGATAATTGTGTATATGCTTGGATCTCACTCAATGTCTACATCTTTTCTCGTCACCTTAGGTTTCTTTATACGTGCTAAAGAGAAATGACACTTTCAGTACATGATTCATCTGATTAATTTTAGAAACCTACTTGTAAATGAGGTGAATTGCTCCTGAAAAAAGCCTGTTTCTTTCCACTGACCTAAAAGTGGATCTGATGATTAGTCAGATAGAGAATCCCACATTTAGTTTTATTAATGTTCATCTTACCATCATGGCCAGGTACTGTAAATCATACATTCCAGTTTTTTTTAACTCTCCATCATATCTTTAGTCTTTCTAAAATGTTCATGATTGTCATAATGTCTCAGTTTTTCTCCTATTCTTTTCTTACTCTGTTCCCTTACAGTCTCCTCTCCCCCACCTTTTTCTTCCCCCGACAAAGATCTTACGTGATGCTGTTTGTTATAGGATGTGATGCTGCCTTTTAGTAGGAGCTTCCTTCTCCAGTTCCCTGACAAGAGCTGATGAAACGCAGTGCGGCAGCCTAACCGTGTTGCATGGGCAATGTTGAGAAAGCAGGTGCACTGGGAGATCACTGAAGGATTGCTTGTTTTGACACACTCCCGATCATCTCCGAATCCTCTGAACGAGCTGTGCACTCTTTTTCTGATTCTCACCAGTACTATAAAGGAATAATCCTTGACCAGAGTGACATAAAATGTGTTTCTACTTTTTCTAAATGAGCTATCATTATATCACTTTATAAATCATCCATTTCATTTATTGCATCACAGATTATAGATCTGATAGCAATAATTTTATAACTGAGCTCCTTTCAGCAGTGTAATGTGATTTAATTCCCTGTAAAAAGAGCAAGTGATGAACTTTGGCTTCGTACAGGAAAGCCTGTTCTAACTACTCCTCAAACTCTGTTAAAAGAAAAAAAAAAAAGAAAAGAAAATTGCTTCTAATAATATGGCCACTGTTCTTCTTCAGCTTTGCAGCTTTCATACCTTAAGTCCCCTTCTCTTCTGAGGGCTGGGTTTGTCAGCCAGATTATAGTCCCACTGACTCATGGTGACCCGATGTTCCCATGAGATATGTTATGCTTAAGGGAGAGGAAAGATCATGGTGCGTGATGGAATATGTAGGTTGTTTGGAACTGAGATCCACAGAAGATAGAGGGGTCAGAAGACTTCAACTCCTGCAAAGCCAAATTCTGATATTTCATCAACCCATAGAGTTGTGGAGTAGCTGAAGTTGGAAGGGACCTCTGGAGGTCCCCTRGTCCAGCCTCTGCTCCAAGCGTGGTCAGCTAGAGCAGGTTGCTGACCATCTTGTCCAGATGGGTTTTGAATCATGTCCGAGGATGGAGACTCCACAGCCTTTTGGGGCAACCTGTTCCAATGTTGGACCATTCCCACAGTGNGGAAGGGACCTCTGGAGGTCCCCTGGTCCAGCCTCTGCTCCAAGCGTGGTCAGCTAGAGCAGGTTGCTGACCATCTTGTCCAGATGGGTTTTGAAACATGTCCGAGGATGGAGACTCCACAGCCTCTTTGGGCAACCTGTTCCAGTGTTTGACCATCCCCACAGTATATAAGTTTTTTCTTAAACCTGAAGTGGATTTCCTGTATTTCAGTTTGCACCTTTTGCTTCTTTTCTGTCACTGGGTATCACTCCTCATGTTACACATGCTCCAGTCCCTTAACCATCTTCATGGCCCTTCGCTGGACTCTCTCCAGTACACCCATGTCTGTCTTGTCCTGGGGAGCTGAGCACTGGACCCAGCACTCCAGGTGTTTTTTCTCACCAGGGCTGAGCAGAGGGGAAGGATCACCCCCTCAACCTGCTGGTGACGCTCATTCGAATGCAGCCCAGGAGGCTTTTGGCCTTCCTTGCTGTGAGAGCATGTTGCTTATGTTCAGCTTGTCCACCAGGACCCCCAGGTTCTTTTCTGAGAAGAAATTTTAAATATTAAACCAGATAAACGTAACAAAAGTGTCAACATAACTATAATCAATGAAGAACATTATTCTTTTCAGTATTTTATTTGGTAAATTTGACTGTGCTTGAAGAATATTAGCTTCTCCCCAAAAGATGATGTATATTGCTTGTCCATTGCTTACTGTGCCAGCTGTGAGATTTCAGGCTGTGTCATTTGGATAATTTTTGTTGTCTCCTTTCATGAAGACAAAGTGAAACTGTTTTTTTAACAATTTTTTGCTTTGCTTACTTGTAATCAAACAGTGTGGATTGAAATGGAATCGACCATCCATACCAGTCTGCCGGAGACTCCTTCAAGTGTTAGTGTAGAGTGCGTTTTGAAAGGTGTAACTTTGAAACAGCATGTGTGTTTTTAATCTGATAGTTTGGTACAGAGGTTTCAYGTGTGTAATCCTCTCCATGGAAGGTACACAGTTTGTATTAGAAATGACACCATGAGACCAAGCATTAATGTGCAGTTACTTCTAAAGGGAACTTAGATTTATCACTACTTGTGTATGAATGAGATCTGTTTTTTCAGTCTGCAAATGGATCTGCTAATTTACCTCACAAAGCAAACTTTTTTCATAATGTAAACAAGAGTATACAAACTGCCTGGCTTTTAATTTCTATGAGACAGGGTCATGAGACTGTCTTTATGTTCTCAAGCCTAAGGAGAAAAAAAAATTACAGGCTCTGTTGGAACAAACCACATGCCCCCAGTTTGCAGAAAAGCTGAAGAAGAGTGTTTGCTTTTATTTTGTCTTCATTAGCTTGTGAGCTCTTCGGAAACAGCTTAAAATCTGAAAATCATTGCTCATAATTCTGTAGCAAAAATACCAATAATTGCTCTTGACAAAACATTTTAATTTTGTTTAGGGAGATCTCATTTGTTTGCTTGGATCAACTTGTTCAAAAAAGAAAAGACAAATGAGATCTCCAACAACTCAAGATTTACCAACAGCACCTATACACCACACATTAATATTGGAAATACTATTGTTTTTCCTTCTGCTTAGCTTTGAACAAAAGCATTTGGGATTATTCAATGTAAACCATTAGCAAACTTCTTTTTTATTAATTAGCATAGCTTTTTTTTTTTTTTTTAGTGGCTTATATTCTATGTGATAACTTGTATAGCTGGCCTCAATGCGCTATTACTATGTAAATATAGGTCATTGTAGGTATTTGGTGAAGTATTGTGTGGATAGAGCTGTAACAGTAGATGAAAAAACATCGCTGCTAGGTACCATTGCTATTGTGAAGTATGTAGGTAAGAGGAGGCAATGTAAGCTGGAAAGCATTATCTCTTTAACATTTAGGGTTTTGAAGAGAGTTATAACTTTATAGAGTTGTAAAGATAGAGCTTGGTGCTCAAGGTCATTTTATCTTTATTATCAGCACTTGACAAATTCAATAGTTGTACCATCTCTATATCCCTGCAAATTATCTATTACCAGTCATTAGGCACAGATTTGACTTGATTGTTTTATAAAAATATTTATCCACAAGGAAGAAAATTATGTACGAAAAGGAGGACAGATAACTTGACTCTTTCCTTGTCCATCAGTGCTTCCTCTTAGAATGATCTTAGATGATATGATAGAAAATATTGCAAGCCAGTGATGTGCTCAAGTTGAGAGCCTCTGCAATAGTATTGTCATAAACAGAGCAGAGAGAAGGGCTGCTAAGCCTGTGCCTGTAGAAAGCTTGCTCATACAATATATTCTGAAACCTGCCTTCTGGTGTCCTTCCCCCAGGTTGCACTAGAAATCTCCTGCCTACTGTTACCTGTGCCCAGAGGAAAAAAACTGGCCGATGAATATGTTGTTTGATCACTGTCACTTTGAAGAAAAGACCGATGCCTCTGGCAAAGACTCTCCTCAGTGCCTTGACTCATCCTGTGCCAATGTTCGTTATGATACTGGAGCAGATGGGATTCTGTGAAGCTGATAAGAGGTATGTGCTGCTGCTTCAGAGGGGAATAGGGAATATGTTTCCATAGATGTTAACCATCTTTGTAGTGAGGCAGATCTTTGTGGGCAGAATATGGAGGGAATGATGTGAAACAGCTGAAGGGAAAGCAAAGTGTGTGATCCTGTGGCTAATCAAAGAAAAAAAGGGATTTAATTCACAGAATGAAACTACACTATCAATAGATTACCTGTAAGTTAGCTATGATAACCCTAAGCAGACATGTATGGAAATACATTCAGGGTGGAAGTTACAAGTTGGAGCCTCACCAAGTAGAAAGGTAATGTGAAGTATTAGATGGTAAAAGTTAGCTATATGGGCACTTATGTACCATTCATGCTTCATCTTGGTCTCGAATTCTCTTTTCCATGACTGCAAACTACCCTTCTTGTTCCCGAACTCTTCTTGATGTGTGGTGCACTGACTTTGGTATTGAGCTGGGGTCCTCTTTGCATACATACATGGTAGGAGGATAATCTTTCACTTTTCTGAATCTTCTGTGTCTTTGGTGACCTTTTCTTAAGCTTTTTTGCTTAATCCTCATTTTTCTTGACAATGCTTAAAAGCTTCCTATTGCCACAGATTGCATCAGCAGGATAGGAACCTGCCTGAGCTTGGTTGTGCAAGGAAGAGTTGAACTAAGTAAGGAAACTTGTCTTCCCTCTTTATTCCATGACCTGGGGAAAAACTCCTCTTGGCACACTGAGACTGCCCCATGGCAGAGCTGGGTTGAGGGCAGAAAACGCAGAGGCGAAAGGAGTGTGATGGTGAGGGTGTTCCCTGACCATCCAGATCACCATCCAGAGAAGTTGCCATCAGCCTTTAGATGTTCACCCAGCACGCTTGGAAATACCAGCTTCTGTGTAACTACTCAGCTGAAGGATGTTCTGTAACTCGCTGATCTCATGTCTACTATTGCGAAGTCAATTCCTTGCAGCATTATGAAAGTTCAACAGTATCTTTAATAGCTGAGAGGAATAAGCTGAATTTAATGGTGCTACTGGATGTGAGGGAGTAATGCATAATGTTTCATTTATTTGGTGTATTTCATCTCTTTTTGTTTTTGAATTGTCTGTATCTGTATTATTGATCGTCATTCAGTGAGTAATGACTTCAAATAATTTTTGTCCTGGAGATTGTTTGCAAAATGTTCACTGCCAGGATTTGGTACAGAAGTTGCTTTCATTATATGTTTAAAGCAATATTTTTTTTTCTCTCCCTGATTAGAAAAATATAAATGTTCAGGTGCATGTTTTTAAATTTCACATTTTGTGAGTAACTTCATAGTCTCACATAAAATTCGCTGTTTCTGGAATGCTCATTTGTTCTAGAGCGCATACAGGGGAGAAATAGTCATGTAATAAATTTATTTTTTCCTCCCTGGTCAAAGGAAAAGTATTTCAAAGTTTTGGGAGTTGTGTTCCACTGCTCAGTTCTGTATTTAGGGGCAGTTCCTCAGTGAGTGTAAATTAATGTAATGGGATTTGGGCCTTTGGAAACGAATTTATTTCAAAATGGGAGTCAGAAGTAACTGATACTTTCAGGTAAGGAGCAGAAAGTAGATTTCCTTAGGAAAAAAACTTTGCTAATACAGTAAGGCCCCAAACCTATAATTGTGGAAAACCTCCCCAAACTGCTGAGCGTGCTCGTTCCCATTAACACCTGTGGGGCTACCTCCTGGTTTGCTTTGAAAGTTGGTATGTGCTTAAAACAGTCACCACATTTTAGGTAGTCTGCGTGATTATCTGGTGTTAGACACGGGTCTTACTTCTTTACCTTTCCATTAATGGTACACATTTTTGCCTGAAATGATAATATTTAATATTTTATAGCTATTTTTGAGTCATGTGTTAGATGGTTCTCAACTTTTTGGGCAAGTATGCAAAAAAGATGATGCATCTTCATCTGGATTAAACTAGTCAGTTGGTCAGTTTGTGAGGTTATGGTTTTAAAAGCAAGCAGTGCAGAATTTGATTCCTTTTTTWAAAAAAAATTTTTTTTAAGTCCCAATCTTACTAGTTACTTCATTTTACAAGTTGGAGAACTCTGCATTTCGTTGGGAAATCTAGATAATTTATTTACTAAACTTTTCTGGCTGCTTAGATACTGAGCTGGTTCATATATTTAGTTCTGTTATGAAACTGTTTTGGCTGTGAGTGGATCCCTTAGGTACAATAAGAAGAAAGAGTAAATATCAGCCTGTCTGTCAGCATGGATACTGCCTTTGGAGAGTCTTTCATGGGTCCCTCTCTAAAGCAGAGTTACCATTTCAAAACAGACGGGAAGCGTTCCCCGCAGAGAGCAGATAGTTTGTAGCTATGGAGATGGAGGAGCCCAGAGACCTCAGTCTGGCACAGGCCGCCTGGAATATTCGTGCGTCGAGTGATAAAAAGAGTGAGATATTTTGTTGGTTTACCGGATCTCAGTCCAAATGTATGCATTAAGTTTTGCTTACACTGGAGAATCCCGCTGTATGTATGTGTAAATGTGTTTGTATATACACACCCAGAGGTAAGGTCGGTAGTGGCGTCTCACCTAGGGTCAGTCCCCTCAGGCTGCTCGCTGCTCTCCCACCCTTGGCAGCCTGTCTCCCTTGTGGCTGACTACGCTAAGAAGAAAAATAGGATTTTGCATAAGCAGTGATCTGTCCTGCTGACACCAGAATATGAGCGCTCGTGCAGCTCATTGAAATAAAGCACAACAAAAGCAAGAGCACATTAAATAATATCGCAGTGCTCTTCATCTCTAGAAGATGATACGAGAGGCCCCCCTTCTTGCTGCTTGCATTGCAGAGTATGTCTTATCTCCGACTCGTCTTGCTCAAAGGAGGGAAAAATAGAGATGTCTTTGAGATCTCTTTGGCCAGAAAAGCCACCCGCTTGTCTGCAGCACAGTCACTGCCTTGCATAAACACGGCAAATACTCTGCTGAGATGCGCTCAGTGGGCCCCGCTCACAGTGCCGCAGTCGTGACGAATTGCCCCAGAGGGTTGCTGTCCTCTTGTCCTCCTYTGCCTTAGTACAGGATGGGGGGGAGGAACGGCCAAACTAGCCGCTGTGTTGGAAGAGAGGATGGGGCTCCACAAGTCTTGCCTAAACCTCCTCCTGCACCTGTAGATAGGGTGCACAGTGGTGGAAGTTAGAATTAACTGATGGTAGCATGTTGCCTTTTAGGAGTTTTATCACCGAAGTGGAGATTTGGGCATTTAGAGACCATGTGAGACAATGGTGGAAATGACACCTTCATTATGGGATGTGACTGACATCTTCCCTAGCACTGTTAAATTATAAGTAAAAAGAAAGGTGGCTTGATAAATTTGCCATCTTTAGACACTTTGCTCTCCATTTATGTATAACTTCATAGTAAATGAGGCTTCTTAACATTACTTAGTGTGCGAGGATTTGCTGGAGTAGTGACCCTGGAAGTGATAGGCAATGATAGGCAAGATAATGTTTTTAGATTTGCTACCTTAGAAAGATATTGTGCAACTATCCAAAGTAGTGAGAGTTTAATGTTTCAGCTATGGTAGGGGGTTGATATAAAAACAGGTTAATTAAACTTCAAAAGCTTCCAGTTAGATAAAATGAGGGAAATATTAGGTGAAGCAGACTGGCAATGTTTATTAGAAAATGGCCTATGAAGGAAAATTGGCTAAACTTGAAAGAGGTGCTGGAGCTGGCTCAGGGGAGTGAATATATCTTTACATAAAACTAAACATAAAACTTTAAAACCAATGTAGATGAGTGATAAGTTGTTAAAGTTAATTGTGAGTGAAAATAGAGCTCTAAAAATGTACAGGGAGCAGTGGACTGCGGGGTTGTCAGAGGGATTTATAAGGAGAAAGCTGTGATACAAATGGAGGATTTAATCAGCAAAACAGAAAAATGGAGAACCAGAAGTTAAGGCTGTTAGAGCTAAAGAATACTTCAGTGAATAAAAACTTCAAGTGAACCAGAGGGACTACTCTTGGGATGCTTATTCTTTGCTAAAAAAAAAAAAAAAAAAGACCCTCTCCAAAAGAACCCACTTTAGTTCCATTTAATGCCATACTGCTAAATGCTGCAAGTCCTATGAGGAATAGTAAAAAGCCTATTTTTAATTACTTATTGTAATTATTGTTATTACTATTAATTAGTATCAATTATTACATCATTATAATATTTATATAACTAAGGTAATGTATATAATTAGACATCATGTATGCTATAATTGCATGGTAATGAATATTGAGCTGTACACTGATATACTACACATGTAACATAATATATATGATATGTATCATAAATGTACTTATGGTGTTATATATTGCATACGATATACTATAATTTCATCATATATACTAGTATACATCGTGTAATATAATATTAGGATTATATTTATTATTTGCACATAATGACAGCAATAACAGCTACTGGCCACTTGTGTCTGCAAGCTGTATATAAATACATATTGGGGGACAGTTTCAGTCGCACAAATGTTATTCTTATGCTCGCACCAAAATAAGTTGTACCACTTTTATTCGCTGTTATGTGTCTCCCGTTAATACGATGCTGTGCAGCCTGGGGCTTAGCTGGGTAGCAGAGGTATTAGTGGTGCTATCACAGGTGCYGGGGATTTGGACGGCACCGTTCAGTGTCGGGCCCTGCCACGTGCTGAGCAGGTTTGCAGCGCTCTGGCAGAGAAACGGGCTCGCGCTGTCCCCTGGCCCACCCCTCCTGGGCGTCCTAGCCCGGCAGTGCCCGCTCCGCTCTCGCGGTGAGCCGGCTGCGACGCTTGCTCCAGCGAGGTGTCCTAGGTAGCCGGCAGCCCGGCTGGGCTATCCGCGATGGTGCGGCAGCCTGCCTCGTTCTGCTGAGCGCGGGGACGTGCTGCCCGTGCCAGGCTCCCTCCGGGGCAGCCCGGGGGTAGGTCAGGTGCGTTCGAACAGAATCCGCTCTGCGGTTGCAACCTCCGATAACAGTCCCGTTAATTTTAACAAAAATAAAGTACTGTCCTTCGCAACAGAGATGAAGCATCTAGTTAGCTGTGTAATGACAGCAGAGAAGATCAGTTACTAAGAAAACGAMGCTACCTAAAATAAATAAGCAGTAGGTACAAACTTGGACACCAGGAGCGTTTGGAGCRTGCAGGCGCAGGGTTAGCAGGAGCTTCCTAGGTCGTGTCCACACCCTGGCGTTTACAGGCACCACATAATATAGTCCTGTTCTTAAAAGCAAGTAAGTTGTGTTCCCCCCCGCCCCAGCCATCAGTCTGGTTGGAGAGTTTTCTAGAAAATCACAGTTTAGTGATTGGGATAGCTTCCCTAATTGCCATCTCAAAATTTTTCATGGCTAGTTTATATTCATTTGCACTGTACCAGCATTTACTAGCATCTCCTTCCTGGTCTTTATGTCCAAGAAGTGTTCATAGGAAGCAGTTGTATCTCTTTGCAGCCTTTCCCTTTGGGAGCCTGAACAACCTAAGTTCTTCTACTCTTCTCATCCCGGAGAGTTCCTGTAGGAGGCCTTTCTTGAATTACATGGTATTTTAGGTAAGGTCTCYACACTGTGTTTTAGAATGGCATTAATATATCTGCCTCTGTGGAAAATAGCTCTCCTGATGCCTCACTGGGTAACATTTACCTTCTCACATCTGCATTGCTTTGGCTCTTCACAGTCATTCCAAAGTAATGTCTTAATCCTTCCTAAGTCTTGTCTTCATTAGAGGTAAAGTATTTACATGCTCATCTGTTAGTAGGCTTGTTGGGAATATTGCTGTGGACAGGAAGTAGCTATTTTCCCAATTTGTTGATGTCTACTTTTCCTCAGCAGGATTTATTATTAAAGAACTGAGATTATATTTGAGGTAAGTGAAGCTATTGAGACTCAAGGTAGTAAAACCTTGGGAGCGATGTCTCTTCACAGGCATGTCTGCATATTGCCTTGATCACTCCTCCTCCATTTTCTGGTCTCTTGGAGAGAGGTCTAAATTAGACCATTGTGATAATTGGAAACATTTACTTTAGTGTCTTTTTATTAAAAAAAAAAAAAAGTTGGAAGACACCATGCCAGGAAAGGAGTATTTACTGATTGGACTTAGGAAATTTATCTGAAGTTTAGGTTATTTATTCTTTCCTCCTATTGACATGTGTTGCTGATTTTGGTAGTTTGCAAAATGCATAAATAAAATAACACTAAAAACCCAGTCTGTATGGTAAGGAATTGGCAGTGATTTCCCTCTGGAAGAGGTTTGTTCTGAATGTTTATTTGTAGCAATRATCACAAATTATTGGTCCACTGTGTTATTTCAAGTCATAGGGCTTTGTACATTTATTTTATGGGGATTTTTTTCATCCCTAAATGTTTTTCCTTCTTATACTAGAAATATCCCTTGATAATGATTCCAATTCATTATTCAATAGTTTCCTTTCCTCCTGACTACTCCATTTAAGACTCACTTTGCTGTACTCTTGTTTTGTCCTTARAGCAGTACGGGGGTTTGATTTTAGGTAGAAGGACAACTAGTGACTAGAATATGGATTGAGCTGCACAGCTCTCTTCTCCTGTCCCCCGGTATAGGCACCAAAATTCACTGAAATGTTAATGGAATTGAGTACCTTGTTCTCACGGTGCTTTGAAAAATTGTGACCACAGAGCATTGCCTGTGCCTTGGAGGGAGGTGAGAGCAGCCTTCCTCCTTAGCCCCGGGCCGGGTGCTTTTGCAGTTTCCTCTGTAAGGCTGCTGCCACCGTATTGCCTCGGGGTGGCTGCTGCTAGCGCCCTCTCCCACCTCGGACCCCTTCTGCTCGGACRGCTGCACCTCCGTGTCCTTCTTAACGAAAAGGTGATAAACACCTGCGTATGCCTTTGAAGATCGGGGCCTAACTAATTTCTCTCCTTTTTCCTCCAGAAACTTTCTTCCGCTGATGCGTTGCTTTTGTGTAACGCACGATACATGCCGTGTGCTGGCTGTGCTGCAGCAGCAGAGYTTGCTCGGTAACCAGCACGACAGCTCTCGCCTATGGGATGCTTCTGCCGAGCTGCTCGTCTTATCCCTCCCTTACCGGAGGAGAGCGGGAATGGCTTTTTGGGCAAGGAGCGCAGCCCTCGTGGCTGATGCCCTCCTCGCCGGGTCTGCACGTGGCCCCCGGGCAGCGGTGGGTGGGTGGGGGCGCGGGCAGGAGCGTTTCTTACCATGCCTACGTCCGGCCCGGCAGGGCGCCTCTGCCCCTGCGGCACGTCAGCGCTGCCGGGAGCGGGACCCGGCACCGGGCTCTGGATCCTCTCGCCCTAGGACTGGGCTGCCCTGATAGACTGTGTGTCCCTCATGCTTCTCCGTAACTTCGATAGATGTCTGCTTCCGACTATTTATTTAAGGAGTGCATAGCTTTTAAAATGAATTAGGGATGCCATTTGTTGGCAGGACAAGTGCAGAATAAATAACTGATTTGATCATTAGCTCTTTGCATTACAAAGTGTCTCTCGCACACAGTCTAGCGCTGCAAACTGAACGAGAGAAATAATAACAGCTTCCTATAAAAACACTGGTGCCGGTAATCCAAGAAGAGGTCACAATTCACTTCCATTTTGACATTAAAAAAATAATTTGCTGTATATTTTCTTTATAAAATTCTGAAATGTATTGCAAGTTCCTGATCTTTGAAATTTGAGCTGTGTGGGTTAGTCTGGATTGGCTGAGCAGGGCACGTGGCGTTACCGCCAAATGGCTTATCGTAGGTGTCGCCGCCGAGTCTTCGTTACACAGCGCTGCTGTCACGCAGGCGTGAACGCAGGAACGTTAAAAAGAAACAGGTCTGTGAGATCCAAAAGTTGTAGGATAATTTTGCAAAATACTGTAAAGATGAAGGTCTTGAAATGAACCATCTTGACATCTAAACTCACAGCTTCYTTCTTGGAGTAATTAGAATGTGGAACGATTAACTTTGCCTCGCAGTTAATAATTTTCGAAGCTGTTGCTATGGGAAACCACACTTCGGTTGTCTATAGGCTGCAGATACACAGATCTGCAAAATGCAGTTCAGCTGGCAGAAATTAAAATGTGCTTTGGCTAAATTTCTACAGCTTTGCAAAGATTAAAAAAAAAAAAAATCAAACAGACTTCTCAAGTGAGGTTCCAGGAGGAGGGAGGATGACAAATCAACACGAAGAAAATATGTCTTCAATAGCACATTTTTCAATAAATGTAGATAGAAATGAACTATAATATCACTATATTATTTGACATCATTTTTCCTATCATTAATTCTTTAACTTAGATTTTTACTATTTCTGCTACATATTTTATAATTATTCCCTAATCGGAAAGAAATCCTTTCTGATGTGACTCAATTACAGTAAATAATATACAACTAAACTGTGAGAGAGATCCCCAGCACTGGCCCTTTCGAGGGTGACAGAGGTTTTGTACCCTAAAAAGCATAGGAGTGCTTTAAAAAATCCCGTCCCTGAGATCAGAGGGATAGCACAGAGGCACAAAAAGATCAGGTGACTTGTCCCAAGTCTTCGTTAGAGCTGGAGTCTAAGCGCAGGTTTCCTGCTGCCCGCTACGACGTGGTGTGCCAGTTCGTTGCACCAAGATCTGAGAGGCCGTCCACAGCGTGCGGGGGTGCTCGGAGCGGCTCTTCGTGAACGCCCCCGTATAAATTAAAGAAGCGAGTATTTTTCTCATTTTATTGAACGTGTTGCAGGATTTGTCTTTGCAACTTCTGTTACATCCAGTTACTGCTCTGTTGAATGTGTGCAACTACTTGCGGGGAGAAAAGTCCCTTCATCGAAGCTGCACGGGTGGGAGGAAGAGCAGGACTGAGCCTGTCGTTTGGGGAGGCTGCRCAGGTATCCAGGCTCTTGGCTAACTTGCAGCAGAGCTGAGGCACAAACCCTGTAGTCGCGTGCTGTAGGATCAGGATCTAAGCTGGATCTCTTGCTGTGATAACCTGGCGTTTCATAAGCCTTCTGCGACTGTCACTGTGCTTATTCCCACAGCAGTCGTTTTCCGTAGATACAGTTCCAAGGTAACACACAGGGCGTAAACTTACGGTATACAGTCTAAACTTAGGTTACAAGGTCTAGTCCCAGGAAAGCAAGTTAGTCTTTTTCTCTTATCCACTTTCCACTGATCTGATGTGATCCAAATATCACATATGCCTGCATTCTCCCCTGGTGGTTAAGTATTACTTACATACATACATACACACACACACACACACACACATATATAAATGTATTATTTATCATATATATAATATTACACACATGATAAATAAAAAGCATGATTAAAATTAGGAAATTTAAGTGTTACGGGAAATAATGTAAACACTTCAGAAGTGCAAGGAAAAGTAAACTAAGCAAACACTTCAGAAATGTGACAGAGATGGAAAGAATTGGTGTTTTCTCTGGATAACTGTGCAGTAAACTGCGAGATCGGGCATGCTCTTAGCCAAGCCCAAGCACGCAAATGGGCCAATGGAGCATGGTAGTTATGAGATGAAAATAAKAAGAAGAATTAAGTCAAAGTCGTTGGTACTTCTCTCTCTGTGCCTGCATCAGATGGCTACAAATCCTTGTGCCAAGAATGTAGACTAAAAGAAACACCAAAGAGGCTAAGTTTGTGGTCTGAGAAGTATAATCTGTTATGTATGATAATGAAGATCCGTCCTGCCTGGTTAGAAGAGTAAAAGTAAGAAAGATGGGTTAATTTATTAGAACCACCTTTGAAAAAGCAGACAGGCTTCAAGTACGTAGCCCTTTTACCCTTCACTAACAGCTTTTAAAGTAGCATTTCCGTGGAAACGTCGCTTTTGTTACGTGTGCGTAGTTGTCTTGTTTTGATGGTAGTTCCTGAGTGTTTCCCATTCATTCTCAATTGAGCATGACTGATATATTCATGGAGCTTGAAACCGAGATGCTCGAGTCTTGGTTCACAGTCACTGTATGAAACCGTCAAGGTTTCCTCTTGGCTTCTTTGGTTTCGTGTGTTTTGTTTTGAAACTAATGGAAACCCCGAATGCAAAATTCCATTTGAAAAATACAGGATTATCTCATATGCTGCTGCCTTTCACAGCAATATCTAAATGCTCTGGAAACCTTTATATAATTGAGCAGGATACTTACTCAGTAGCAAGTAAGAAATAATGTGTAACAAGATCATATGTTCTGCAGGATGTATCCCAGACTAAAATATACTGCGAGCTGCTGGACGCTTCAGAAATAGTTGTGGAGCCTCTGTTTAGCTGAAATAATGGCATTTCATTCTGTTTTCTTTTAAAATGGAAATAGAACGGATGCTGAAAATAGGGCCAAATATTAGATTATATGGAGCCAAAAGATAGCAAGCAGACTTTAAGTGCTGTCAGGCACTTAAATTTGGGTCTAAATTTTGGTATTTAGGTACTTTCATGGAATTTCAATGAAACTGTTCAGTTTTAAATATCATATGCTTAAATGTCTTGCTGAGTGGGAATGGAGATCCTCCAATGTTTACACTAAAGTTTGGGCTTGCTGAAGCAGAGCCTAATTTTCTTCTTGCTGAAGGAAAACATTATAATGTCTTGCTGAAGACTTAYGGGTTTTGAAAGGTAAAATTTAAGCCAGGAACCCCCCCTGCACACACACTTCAATGATAAAAGTGGCCAAAAGCATTTTCCTTGTGATCGGGAGGGACTAATCGTAGTCTAAAATCTGGAGAAGTGACAACTGTTTTCATTGCAATTTTAGCATTTGCACATTCTGTAAAAAATTTTCTGTTTGGCATTTTTTCTTTTGAAAAATTACAAACCTCTTGGTTACCATTTACATATTTTGCCCGAATACTCTGGTTTCCTTTAATTACAGTTGCTTTTTTCCCTTTCCAAAGGGAGCACAAAAGTAAATATGATGCTGTGTACAAATGGATCAATTTTTCATCAAAAACACAAACTGAACAGTGATTCCTCTTTATATTAATTCATGGCCAGATGAAACTCTGAAATGCTTCAGACAGAAGGATTGGCGCAATGAAGAACATATTCACTGTGTATTGAAATGCACTTGGACTAAAGCTAAGTAGATAATAACCATGAAAAGAAGACATGAAACTGCTTATTGCCATTAATAACTGTCCATGTGGCCTCAGTGAAGTTATTTTCCTGTGACAGGCATGAGATTTTTGAAATACCAATTTTCAATTTAGTGAAAAGTGAGGATAAGAGAGATTTCTTGTTCGTGTTAGCAAATGTGCTCAAAGGTGGAAGCGCAGCTGTAATCCTGGGGCGAACGTGCGTGCTGGCGCCCTGGCGGAGGGAGCTGCTCCTTTTGGAGAAGGATGGCGGATCCTTCCTCCCTCACCGTTAAAATCTAGTAGAAAGTCGAGCTGGACTCCTAAATCCTGCAGTGCATTTCAGCCTAATCCAAACGTACTGCAATAATGACTTGATGAGCTATCATTTTCCTAAACCCTGAGCCACGACAAGTCTGGAAATACAAAAGCCAACAAGTAGCTTCTGTGCTGGTCTGGAGTTGAGATACGGGGCAGCGTAGTGTCTGTAGTTATGCTTGGATGTGCCAAAAATGCACGGCATCTGCATTGCTAAGGCCCGGTAGCGTAGAGGTGAGGGCAGAGCACTGGTATTTTCTGCATTTTTTCCTGCTTACATGCTAGCTTCTCCAGAAAGTAATGCGAAAGAAAAGAAACGGAAAGGTGTCTTGCAGCGGGTGCAAGGTGGAGGGCAGTGAGGTCTCCAGCACTGTTTTTCCTTAGACTTTCTGCGGGTTTATGCATTTCCAGCAGGCCCCAAAACTTCTTGATGTGATCAGAGGCGCCAGTATTTATTCGTTCACCCGCCAGCTTTGTACTTCAGCGGCAGCTTTGGCCAAGCTCTTCTCAACTGCGCCGTAGCTCTTCAAGTTACTTAAAAGCAGGAATGGTCCTTCTCTGCTTGCCAGCGCCTGTTAGAGCATCAGCATGCATGTCCAATTCGCTTCCTCCCRTGGGAAGGATGTTGGTAAGTGACAGAGAAACTGCCCCTTAGAGAAGAGTATGTAGGGAACGGGGGTCGTCACGTGCCTGCTCGGATGGCGCTGAAAGCTTTCGTGGTTTACGGGCCATGTGCTGGCATTTGGCACTGCGTCCTGTTTCTTATAATTATGACAGTAGCAAGAATTGACGTTTTTCAGTTTACCCCTAATCATGTTCTTGGGCTTCTGGTCTTTTAAGCAATGTCATTTACATACTGTCATTATGGCTTTTAGTCCAGAAGGGAGCTGAAGTGTATTTCTGAGAGCTCAAACCTGCTTTAAATCACAGGAGCGGTAATGCCTGGGCAAATATCATTACAGTTAGCTAAACAATAATGAGAGCAGATCCTTTCTCTCTTATTTTTTTTATTTTATTTTTTTTGTTGCACCTTTTTAGCGTGGTGGTAAATCTGGAATAAATTCACCAGCAGTTACTCAGGTTTACACCAGTTTCATGGAGCAGAATCTGACATGTGATTCGTTGTAGTTTAACTGATTCTGGGGTTTTAAGGGCAGGAGTTCTCTAAGTGGCTAATCCCATTTTCTGTAGAAACTAAGCCGCAGTCTTTTAGATGTTAATACAGCAATCCCACAAAGATACTTACAGTGAAATACATTGCAATCTCAGTTTGCATTTTAATGCGCAGCAACTACGTCCTGGATTCTTACAATTCACTGTACAGAAACTCCAGGACACGTGGGGAAAGCAGCGTCTGGCATAGCAGATACTATCAGTCCTGTTGGAAGAATCCRTGCTAGGTTTTGCCTAAGTGTTTATTAGTAAAGATAGTGGGGCAAAGGCCTTGTAAGTCCGCTCAGCGCTGGTGGGAGGTATTGCTCACTCAGGTCTGTGAGAACCCTCAATAAAGTTCAGTACGGTTGTTAAACTGTGGTTTTGGCCAGGTCTTTCTTTTTCTCCGTCAGTTGATTTTTTTCTTTGTTTACACCATGATTGATTTAAACGTTATTTTTGTGTGGATCCATTGACTGGAGTGTTGTGTTTCTTTTTTTTTTATTGTTTTTTTTTTATCCCTTAGTTAGAAATACTTCTGAGGGAGATGATTTAAATAAGGACTGATGTGTCCTGGCTGGGCTGCCTGTGGCTAAGAACCACATTCTTCGCCACTGAAATACAGATTTTCTGTCGGCTCCTTCTCCGGGGCTGAGCAGGATATTGAACGTTTTGGAATGCATCAAGCATTTGCCTCTCTCCTCAGGGACACAAGGTATATTTTATGATAAAGGCTTTATACCAGCTATCGCTTCCTGAGTTGACAGACCCTGTTTCTTCACAGTATTTCAGGAATTTGGGATCGTAAAGGGAACTCCAGTGTGCCCTTAAGACTAAGCAAGAACGGGTTTAAGCGTAAGGGTACACAGCCTTATTTACTTTGTTCCATGCACTTTTGTTGCTGCACATTTTCTCTTCTTTTTTGTGAAAGGTATAGAAACCATGTGGCTGAAGGAAAAAATTCTGGAAGATTTTTAGCAAAATGCAGTACCATATACGAAATGGAAGCAGCATTTTAGGATAAATAAATGCATCCAGTACAGCAAATGTTCTTGTGCCTGGAGAAGGKGACTTAGAATGAGGATTCCAGATTTGTGTTGTCCTTTTTGCCACAGTTTGCGCATGTTGTTTTGGAGCAGTTTCTTAACCTCTGAGACTGAGACCGAATTTGATACTCTTCCTTAGGAACTGCTTTTCTCTATAAACAACTCATATTGTAGCTTATTCTTTGAGAATACAGGTACAGCAAACCTTATTTATGTTCCAAGAGTTTAACCATGTTTCAGATATTGCAAGGGCTTCATACGTAAGTATTTGAAAGCTGTTTGAAATCTTCAGTGCTCGTGTTATGCTAAGTCCTCAAAAAGTAGAAAGCTGCTGGGCCAATTTTTTAGGGTATTGGAGCAGGGAGCGGAAGGTTGATTACATAAATCTAGACAGAACAAAAAAGACATGATATGTACATTGGGCTGTAAGAGTCTGTTTAGTGTATTCACTTTGAAAAACTTGCAAACACTGCACTGCAGAGCAGGTCAGCTTTAAATACGAGGCAGCAGAGGACCTGTAGCCAGCACAGGTACTCGGTGACAAGCGTTCCTCGGAGCTGTAGTGAACCTGGCAGGAAGATGGGGCCTGATGCCGCCAAGCACGGGGAACCGATAGCTGATCCTAATGGCATCTCACGGGGGAAAATTTTTGTGAGCACAGAGTAGAAATGAAAAATGAGCCAAGAAAAAACCCTCTGTTTTAACAAACCTTTTAACTTTGAACAAAAGTAAAAAGAGATACTGAAATAGAAAAGGCAGTTATTTTTCTCCCTCCAAAGCACGTGCCACCCCTTAGCCCTTTTTTCCCTGCTTTTAGCAGCATAAGGTAGAGGGACAATCATTCTCTCCACACGTGCAAGTCTGTGTTGGTACCACTGATGGTTGGTCTGATGCATGTTTCTGACAAACTTGTCAAATATATAATGAAAGAGTCAATATATGCATTCAAGGGAGCAAAGCTGCTTGGCAAGGAATGAGCTGTTTGTTAAAAATTAGCTTGTGCTGAACAAATATAATAGCTGTCTTCAATGTAATTAATTACTTATTTAGCACATAAAGGAAATTCAATAGATACTATATTCTTGGATCTTAGCAAACAGTTGATTTCATGCCATATAAAAATCTATTAAAAAAACTGAATACATAGTAAGCAGATAAAAATACCATGGCATGGATTATATATTGGCTGACATGCAGGGAAGAGGGTAGTCATTAGTGCTGAGACCTCCAAGTGTGAAATTCTGTAAAGCAATTTATTGCAGATATTAGTACTGGGGTCCAATTTGTGGCATCTTTTATAAAAGAATATTTTTCCCATTCTGTTTTTGACCCTAAACTAGGCTTTGCATAATCAACCTTGTAGAATGTGATGGAAATGTTCCCATGTTTGAAAATCCCAATGGAAGACACTGATTAACCGTGACATGGATATCTCTTACAGTATTTGTAAGCCAAACATTTCAGCACTGAACTTGCTTATGAAACTATTGGAGCGACATTCAAATGGAAAAAATAATGAATATGACAGTAGTGTCACTGACAGGCACAGAGGAGTATAATGCAGTAGCCCAGCAGTAGCAGAAGTAAAGTAAAATATTCTTTCTTTTAAAAACCTCAAGGATTGTTGAAAAATAAAGTAAATAATGTAGAAATAAGTAAAGATAAATAAAGGTAATAGCTTTAATCAGAGTAACAGTTCAAAAAATAGACAAATGTAGAGGCATACAAGTTTTTCTCCAGATCAAAAAAGCTTCAGAACTGAGTGTACATTGAGAACAGTTGCTCTAAGCTTCTTTTCACTGAGTAAATGAAGGTATCCGGGAGAACCTGTTGTTAGTGACTGTGGAACAGAGGGCAGGTGTTGGAAGGGAAGAGGAAACAAAGTAGTTGGAGCGTGTAACAAGAGACAGAAATGAGTAAATGACTGTTTAAATTGGTGATGTTTCATCTTACTCTCATTCTTGTTTCACTAGAACCCAGCTGATCCTTGGGTACCTTTTGCTACCTGCTGCCTGCCAGGCCAAAAGCAAATGGGGAAAAGGCCAGTGGGAATTTGGTGTAATAAGTAGTTGCAGTTTTTCAAGTAAAGTGCGTTGAATACTCCTGGATGAAAATCCAAATACATATGAAGAATATTATGGCAGTCATGTAATTTCTACTTGAAAGGCTCTTTTAAAATCCTTTAAATCCAAAGGTGAAATGAAATGCAACTTCAGAGAAGTGAACGGCGCAGAATAGGCATGGACATATAGCGATTGAAAAGTGGGCGAATTAATGTAAATCGCTCCAATATTTTCAGTGTGTTCGGAGGTTGTAGCTCACGCAGCACAGTAGCTTTCTCTCAGGAAGCATTCTGGTGATGACTGTGTGATACAATGCTTAGTCCAAAAGCACACCCAGCTTCCTCTTCGCTTGGCCAACTGGTTTGGTTCAGTTACACAGAATCATCTGGACTTGATCTCTTTGCTCCCTTCGTTGAAGAGCTTCAGTCAGCTACTTTTGCGGCTGCTGAGTCTGTTATTCATAATTTATGCTAACTCCTGAAAGAAAGGATAAATACAGAAAATAAGGCTGGGTTCTGCTGCGTTGAACCCTCTTGAATATGAGGGTTTTAGTAGCACGATCCAGTTTAAGGGGAGGTCTCTTACAGGGTGCCAGTCATCATCAGCCCATTCTCCTTCGTGGGACTCAGCCCTAGCCCCTTAACGAGAGGGGCTCCCAAAGTGGTGGTAAAATTACGTGCAGGATCCCCCTCCTTTTGTGGCTGGTTTTGCTTTGGCAGTTGCTGCTACCAGTGTCTGGGTTAAAGCTTGTTTGGGTATCTGTGGTGGGGCTACAGATGCCTTCAGGGGAGCATTAACCTAACCATCAGCAGACAGRTACTGTGAGCAGGGGAGAGGGAAGAGGCGGAAAGCCGATCGCACTAGCTGCTATTACTTACTGCTTCAGAGGGAATGGGATATTATTATTTACAAAATTTAGCTTTTAATTGCTGTAGAATTCAGGATGTTCACTTGATTCTCACATCCCACCTGTGAGAAATCTACCCTTATCTTTGATAGCCTCTGCTGAAGGTTTTGTAGATTGTCCCAGAYTTCTCATTTTTGTTACTTCCCAAAGACTGGTTGGAAATTCACAGAAGGGGAGAATCTGAAGGTAAGGAAATTGCCATGCTGCAGATGGGATGTCTCAAGCTCTGTGCAAGTTGCAAGGATGGGCAGAAATAGAAATGTAATTTCTGTAATCGCTRACATGAATAAGGGAACTCTACCTCTGACTACTGTATACTTGGCTGAAAAATAGTACTAGACAACTGAAAATACATTGGAATTCATAGTGATAATAAAAATTAAGTGAGTTAATATAATAATGTATATTAATAAAGTGTATTCATCTTTTATTTTTCTCCTTTACAGTATCTGCTGGGTTTAACAAGACCTTAGATTAGCACTTAAGATCGGGCTGACTCAGAGCAGAGATGGAATGGGAATTTCTTTTTTTCTAAAAAAACATTTAAAACAAGGTGTCCTCAAGGACTTAGGTTGCACAGTGCTTCCTCCTCACCTCATTTGCTGAGGCACCTGGGCACAGCACCTGTGATGCGACAGTGCAGCAAGCTCTGCTGGAGCCTGGGTTTGAGGATTACAGAAGTGAAATTCCTCCAGCTCCCCGTTGCCCTGCTGCTTATTTTGTCAGCTGTAAACTGGCTTTGGTGTGCATGGAAACGGCGCGCTCTGACATACCAGTTCTTAAAGTTTGGGGTTATTCCATTACAATTACATTGATGTATGCGTTTGGGAAAGTTATGCAAGGAAGTGTTGCGTAAAGCTACAGCTATGGATCTTTTTCTGTCTCTATCCTGCTTTTGTGCTTGATTAGAGTGCCGTTTGTTGGCTGGACTGCCACACTCCCCGGTTCTTCATCGTAGTGTGTGGTTTAGGCAAATATTCTAAACTAAGAACATCTTTAGGATTTTCTCCCCCTTCTGTTCTGTCCAGCCCACGGTCTTCTAACCTGGAACAAGTGCAATGACCAAACAGAACAAATATGATCGCCGTCGCATTATTTACATTGGCTATATAGCATCGCTCTGAGATCTGTTAGGGAAGTACTTAATTCTTGTAAATCGTGAATAATTCAGCTGATATATTCTTAATTCTATTTTAATCTCTCTTTCTATGACTTGGAAGAGTGGGAACCTTTCTGAGTCTATTTATTGCTGATAGATATTTTCAGTGAATAATCTTGATGGGAAACTGGTTTGCAAACAGCTTATTGTGCTTATATTTGCAAGCCATGTGAAGGCAAAGAGTAGCATTTTGTCCCTGGCTACAGGTTGAACGATTTTAGAAGTTTTGAATGTGCTTTTGTTTAAGTGATTGAGGTCATGTTTTTTAATTCAAACAATAGTAACTTGTAATTCGTAGTTCCAGAAATCCCCTGTTTAATTTGACCAGTTAACACCGTAGACGTAGCTTTGATTACATTCAGGTAGCTGACCAGGCTCAGGCTTCCAGTGGTGTCTGAACTGGTCTGAATTTGTCTTGGTGCTCTTCATTTGTCTGTATTTCTTTCCCAGCTCTCTGAATCACTCAGTCCTCTGCTATTTATTCTTTCTGATTGCTGGAGACAAGGGATACTACATAAGTTCCTGTAGCTCCCCTGATTTGTAAGGTCAGGCCTGGTGATTTTCAGTAATTCAGGATCTTCTTGCTTTTATTTAAATCAAATTAAAAGGGATAACCTATCATTCTGTGGTATTTGTTTTCCTTTTTCTTTGCATAAAGCCAAGGGATAAAGTCTGAGGTGCCTGCTGGTTCATGTGGCATCCCAGAGCTTCCCACACAGCTTAAGTTTCTTGTTATGTAACAGGAAATTCTGAAATATGGTAAAAATTCAATTTCTAACATTTTGGCATATAAATTAAAATCAGCATGTTTCCAATTCAGGCAGTATGTTCTCACATATGTTTTTTGTCTCGTATTGAAAGAATCTGTGCTAATTTGGCTGCATACGTACTCCACCCATAGTTTACATATTGCCTTTGTCTTCATGGTAGGGTTTGCCTGTTAAGTGGAAAGACGAAATAAAGTTAAATTATGGAAGCAGAAGTAAAGACAGCTTAGAGACTGGATACAGTGTAGGTCACCTCGGGTTTTATTTTAGGGTTATGACATTCTGGGTCTGGTGGAGTGAGAAATGAGTGGGTACGTCACAAACAAGGTCTTCTCCTGGATCCATTGCTTATCTGCTGTCGGGCAAGTCACCTTTTCTTTTCTCTGCCTCTGTTTTTACTGTTCAAATATATATCACAAAATCTCTAGAGTGATTTATTTATTGTGCATCTAGAACAGGTGGGGTCTATCTCTTGCTCAGAGGATAGAAATCCCATGAAAAGGGGGATTTGAGGGCTTGGGTCAAGTATTTTCTGCAGCTGACCTCCTGCTTTTCCTAATTTTCTCTTTGTCTTTCAGGTGATTTGCACCATAGATCACAGGACTGAATGACCTCCTCAAATTGGTCAAGTCTGGTCCCTCGCTGTTACAGGCAAGCACACAATAGCATGCTCTTCCTAAATTCATCGGACTTCAGCCTTTAAAGCAAATCAGATTTTTTGTCCCCGTTGTTTCTATCAGAACACCTTTAGCACAACAGCTTCGTGAGTACAGAGAACACAAACCAATTCGGCTTGATTTTAACATAGTTTTAGTCGTTTTAGCAAGCTACCTGTAATTCAAGACAGCATTACCAYGTATGATGCGATACCGTGTGAGTGAACTTGATACAATCATGATAGTGTACATGATACAAGATAATGATGTTTTAACATCCATAATATGACTGGTATGGACAGTAAACTTTAATTGGCCATGAAACACTAAGTCATCTCTGCAGGATTTTCTCATCTTACTGACCTCTGATTTTCCCCGTTTAAGCTCTGGCTATTGTCATATGAACATTTGATCCATTGCCAGTACACAAGACTGGCGTATCCGTGTGAGATGTATCTATAGGACGAATAAATCTGCCTGTCAGATTCTCCTTATGTCTCCCTCTTTCAAGGGACACATTCTCTCTCTCTCTCTCTCTCTCTCTCTCTCTCTCTCTCTCTCTCTCTCTCTCACGAGGGAAATCTATATCCTGCATTTCCAGGGTTGAATTCCTCCTCTTCTGTGAGGAAGAGGAGTTATCAGTAGGATAATATATTAGAGAGAAGCTGCTTCTCCCTAGCTGCTGGGTTGGAAAACAGCAGTGCTTTGACCTCTATGGCCTGTTCTAAGATGCTCAGTCCCAGAGTCTGTAGGCACATTGTGGACTGATGGTATTCTCCTGCTTCCTACTCAGGCCTGACACCTCACATCCCTGCTCCACTACTTTCCCTCCTACCTTCATTCCTTAGTGAATCTTGTAGTTCTGCTCCTTTCCTCCGAAAAGGAAGGAGGAAGGATCCTCCAAAGATCCTCCRATTTTATCTTCCCAGCTCCCTTCCCAGCTGTGAGGTCCCTGGAGGCCCTTTTCTCTGCCTAACTTCTTTCAACCTTAGCTGTCATATTGCTCTGCAACCTCATCCTGTCCAAAACACTCCTACTGCTATCTTTATACTTTCTCTCAAACCATGCCATTCCTTCTCATTCTCTGCTGGTTCGTTTTGTGCTCTTCCCTCTGGTTTGGCCTTCTGGTCATCATAAGTGATAGTTGGTGGATCACAAACGAGTGGGTCTGTAAGGGTCCAGCATATGCCCTGAGTGTGGCACCTTCTGCAGCGGCATCACTGGAGCATGGCCAGAATTTGTGATGTGTTATATAGAGGTCCAGCTGCGAAGAGTTAGCTCATGCCTGSCTGGCTGCCAGGACACAAAACCCAGCGATTGAAGCAGGTGTCAGGGAAGGTTTTGAAGTGCCCTGGGCCTGGTGAGCAGGTTGCTTTTCTGCATGAGAATCAGACATGGCTACAGTCAATCTGGGGACACRGGCTCAAGTTCAGAGCCATGTGAGGTTTTTACCAGGGGCGTAGTACGTACCGTCATACATACATACCGTCAGCTCCTGTAAGAAGAAAACAAAGCTCTCAAGTTGACTAGATGGGGTTAGTACAGTTGCTACTAGTGTAAAGTACTCTGCTCTGTCCCTGCCCACATGGTGTTATGGTAGTGTGTAGTATGAATATCATGGTCTTCCTGAAGCACCTTCTCTCCTGTGCTTAGCTACTTGAGTGGTGGTAGCCCTTTAGAAGCCATAGGCAATGCCCAGTTGTGCCAGGTGCTGTGTTAGCATAACACAAAGCTGCCAAGGAGCTTGCAAACTAAGCATCCTAGTAATTTTTACATTTGTTCCTTCCAAGAAGCCCTTGTTTCAGCTAACTAGAATGACGCCTTGAAAGATTCTCACAACCTAGTCAAGGTGTAAAAGCGTTTGTACTTTTTTAAGGCTCTTTTTTTGCAGGACGTGCAATGAGGTTATCTGTTTTTCAATGAGGTTTGTACCTCAGAACTATAAGATTACATTACTGGGTCTGGTTTTACCTCCAAATTACCTTTTTTAAATTACCTTTACTTACCATGACGTAAGTTCTTTCATTTTGCTCAGAAAGATCTACATCCTTGGCTAAACCATGATTTTAACGTATAAGTGAAATTCTTAGCTCAGGACTGATGTACTGAAGCTATCTGACCTCTGAAAGGCCCCCTTACCTCATTGTGGGGGCGAGTAGCTTATTTGCTTTCTGAAAGAGATGCTTATTCAGAGTCTCTGTCATTAAGCTGTTCAGAGTGCAAGTGAGGCCTGCTTTAAGCTGAATTTATCCTTAGTGTGAGGCTTTTTCCTTGTTAGAAGCACCCTTGATTAAAAAAAAAATGTATATTTTATTTTATATATATACACACACACACACACACATATATATATACACACATAAAGAGCAGAGATTTTCATTTAACCTGGTTTTGCTCTGTGCAGTGTAAAATTTTATTACAAACTTGATTCCTAGGCATTGCAAATAACACCTAAAAATGTTAATAAAATAGTGGAGGAAACGGTCTTTCACATTTAAAATTCTGTTAACCTTGTCTTATATTATTTGACATCCTTTGCAGGAAGAAGGTTTAGGTGAGGGTTTGTGTTATGAAGCAAGAGTTCTTCATCAGAGCTAAACAGAAGTCTGCATTAGCTAATTTCACAATTTTTGAGGGTTTGTGTTATGAAGCAAGAGTTCTTCATCAGAGCYAAACAGAAGTCTGCATTAGCTAATTTCACAATTTTAATATTAAAATATATTTTTTGGTAACTTTGTGGACCTAGATGAGACAGCTGACTTGTAAAGCTCCTTTTGAGAAATATATTTCAGTGTATAATGAAAGAACCTGGATCATAGGGTTAGTACTATATTGCTCTAAACAGCTAGTTACATGATCTTATAAATACAAAAAAAAGTATCTTTCCTGGGTAGAAAGGAGCTCGTCACTGTATCACAGACCATTGATTCAAGCTCAGCATCTCACAGGTTAATATATTAAATGACTTCTCTCTGCAGCTGATGTGATGCATTTCTTCTAAGGAAACTCTTCCTACCCCTCATATGAAATGCAGTCTACTTCTGCAAAGGATTTTGACCTTCTTCCATATGTGATAATGTTCTCTTATCTCCTTATATTTACTCCTGCAGTTATCCTCTTTCATTGGCCTTATTGTCRTAGGACTGTCCACTTCCTTGAAGTGATTCTTACCTACTCAGTTCCTCAAAGAAATATTTATCTCGGCCCTGAGGGAGAGAAAGGTTTTAACCTCTTAAACCAACAGCTGTGTGTCTATTGGGGTGATGCAGTTACCCGATCCCACCTTGGTATCTCACTTCAGTTTGATAATATTCTCTATAGGAAGTTTTATATTTCAGCCCTAGTTAGATGGAAGTGTGTGCTTGATAAAAGACATTTTTTCCCAATTCCAGGGGTTTTGAAGCTACTTGCTCTAACTCTAAGCCTTGTCAAGTAATTAAAACATCTGCCTTATCCCTGCAGGACTGGATATCTCTAGAACGCTTAATGCAAGTAAATGAGTCTTCCTCTTTCCCGACACAAACCCTTATTTTGGCCAAGGTGCACTGGACTTTCATAGGCTGAAAGAATCCGTTCTCCTGGCACCGACTAAATTCTTAGTGTGTGAAAGGATGCTGACCTCATTTCGTGACGATATTTTGTCTGCTTCTTGAAAGAGATTATCCCTTCTCCTTGCTCTCATTTGAATTAATTCTTGCCTTCACACTTGATCTTCCTCATGGACAGTGTACTGTTTATACCCAAGCTGACATTGCTGCTATAGTCTTGATGTAGAGGAACAGTCTGATCTCCTTGAGGACAGATATAATGAGTCTTTGCATTTTCTCAAGTCTTTATTTCAGTTCCAGGAGTGCTTGTACGTGTCGAACCTTGAAATTTTATYTAAGACAATAGCATTTTCCAGGACTTGAAATGGAAAGAACCTTTAGCCTTCTAGTGATGATGATGATGTCCGTTTCTTGAGACCTTACTTGAATTGGAGGGTGCCAAATTAACTTATTCTATGAACTAGCAGCCAGGATGAGCTTCAGAAAATGTCTTAGTCCACAGTGAARAACTTAGTCCCAAGGGAATGATTTCCTTAAGAGCAATGAGAAGGACTTTTGCCATTCTTTGCAGCGTTTTGCTAAAAGAATTTTGTTTTTCAAAAAAAAAAAAAACCTTTCCAAAAATTATTTTAGTGTTTTCCTTGAGACACGTATATTTGATTGTTGTTCCATTTGCTTAAATGTTCTCTTACTCAGCTCAAAAATGGCCTTTGTATGGAAAGATTCTTTTTTCCAATATCACCTAATAGAAGTAGGAGTCCTCTTGGAGAAATGTGGCCCATACCAGCCACTGCAGCTCCTTGCCACTGATGTTTTCTTTCTCTAAGACTTTGGATTAAGTCACACTGTCATGGTCTCTTTCAGAGCTACATTGTGAAATGAGTAGGCAATTCTATTCCAGATAATGATTGTATAACCTTGCTCTAACTTAGGTTTTCACWCTATGTTAATTGACCTGCAGTTCTCTACTATGTTTTGTTTGATGATGTTTTCTGCTCCCTCAAAGCAGAGTTAGTGCTGCACAGATATACCTCAAATACCCCAGTAGTGGGATCAAACTTTATTTCGTCTTCAATGAGGGCGCCTGGGACCTCCTCTGTCTGTGCTATGGTTGTAACACTGTATAATGAAGAAGAGTTGAGCAGTAATGAATCTGTCTTTGACATATCTGGATTCAGCCCAGGCCCAGTTGGCCAAGTGGTTTTCTGGCAAAGTCTCCTTTCCCATCCATATCCATTTTTATAAAGTGAGCCTTCCCCATTCAAATGTTTGATCTCATTCAAATGTTTCAGTTCAATATTTCTTTTACAATGCCGTTTTCTGACAATCAGGATATTTGCATGGAAAGTTTGGATTGTGTCTAAACTACATTTTCAACTGGAAAACATAGTTAGAAAAATGTCAACCAGCTCTGCTTCAGAGAGGTCCATTCATTGACCCCAGGTCTGCAAAGCCTCATTCTTTCATGGATAAATTTRCTTCTTTTTCTGTATCTTGACGCTGCATAGGAACTCACAGGAGAATGTGGATGTTGCTGTGCTATGTAGCATGCTTTTAGTCTCTAGCCAGCCAGCTGTATCGATGTGAGCTGGATCTGGGTATTCTTCAGCCGTTGTTCCCTTCTTTTGGGGATGAGAAGGAAGAACTGTGGGCCCAGGCCTTCTTCTCCACTTTCATCTGATCTTTGGAGGTTCCTCTGTCCTTCTTAGCATAGATGAGTAAAAGCTAAGCAATCTATTAAAATAAATAAATGCAATATTAACATACRTATGCATATTATCCACGAGATATTTGCAGTTTGAAAGCTAAACCTCTTTGCAGTCAATAGGTTACACTGTGGACTGGGAACTATTAAGATATTGCTGAAAGGCCTCTCTTGGGGAAGAGGTGTCATCTCTTTTTGAAGAGATATGTTTGTCAAGATGGAAGCAGTGTGGAGAGAAGGGGGAAAGACTGTTTGCAACTGGCCACATAGAAGAAGGTATAAAGCTGAGAAAAGAAGAAAGAAATGGGCCTAGGGCAGAAGGCTGAGGAGGAGAGGGGGAGGAGAAGGATCGCTGTAGATTTGTTGCACTTAGCATTAGGAGTTGCTGCAGAGCATGCAGGTTGTAGTGATTTTCTAATACTGAGTAATATGTCAGAAAGGCTATTCTGGATTTAGACCAATATATACAGTTTCTTGTCTAAGCAGAACCATATGCTCAAATGAGAGATCATTTTATTTTACTAGGATGGACAGTAAGTAGAAACAGATTCCAGATTTCATGAGGTTTCTTCCCCCCTTGGCAGCCACAGTGCTCCTTGTGCTTAGTCTATGGGTTTTCAACTGTTTGATAACTGTCCATTACTTWACAGGACTCTTAGAATCCCACTATATCATAATGTCTCTCGAACTGTGACTAATGACCGCATCAGAAAGCTAGTGCGGCAGGTCACCCCGGCTGTAGCTGGTAATTGTTAGTAATAAAATGAGCCAGACTGATATGCACAATATGCCATCATGCTGTACAGTAGAAGACTTAACTTTCAGGTCCTTCCTAGAGTTAAGCCTTAATGTTCTGTGTTCAGAGACTGACCTCATCTAAATCCTTTCTGACAGCCTGGAAAAGGAAAAAAAAAGAAAAAAAGAAAAGAAAAAAAGAAAGCCCTTTGTGGAATGTGCAAGCTGGTGTTTAATGCATGAGCCCTTCACAGCAGGTTGAGTAATCAAAAGTACATAGATACTGATACAATTTGACATTGGTAAATAGTCAAACCCTCTTCCTTTCTTGCAGCCATGGATCATTCTCATTCCAGTTTGGTGTGTATTTTTTTGTCTGTAGTTTGATGTCCACCACCGGTTGTGCCTTTGTGCTGAACTGTTCCTAGGTTTGACCTGTTCCAGCCATACTAGGGGCCCTCCAGCTGTTCAGCTGGGGACCTCCTCAAGTAGACCTGGGACTTGGCACTTGCCAAACATCCTCAGCTTTCAGGTGCAGGAAATCCCCGGGCTGATGGCAGGGGAACGCTGTAGTCCCACCCTCTGTCCTTCCCGAGTGGGGTCTGYGGATCCTGCAGCAATAACTAGGCATTTAATGATGATCTCCAGGGACTCCATTTAGCTTGTTCAGGGAGTCACCTGACATTGCTTTATGAAGGGATGGTCTACTGTGGTTGACTAGCAATAAAGCAACCCTGGTGTAAGAAAGAAGTCTGCATTACATTACAGGGCCTTAGAAGAAAAGACCTCATCCATTACACGTGTTGTAAAGCCCTCTATTACCCACACTTACAGCAATCTATCAGTACCAATAATGACAATATCAGAATGGCTATAAAAGGGATTTTTTTTTTTATAAACAGAAAGTTAAATCAAGGACATACTGGCATCAGTCAGGAAGACAAGTAGAACCATTTGGGTAATCTACAAAAATACACACTGGAACATTGCACAGAGTAAAGTCCAAATGCTGACTGCTGGATACAAACTGCTTTAGCTTTAGGATCCTTTTAATCTTTCAGTTTATCAGGGATGCTGTGTGGGATCATACACTGGGAGATGTCTTGTCTTCCACTGAGGATGATCCTCCCGTACCTGAATGGTGGTACGAGTGAGACACAGAAGCCTGATACTTGCTGATATCTGAAGGTCTCTCTTCTCATGCAACCAGTGAGAGCCTGTATTTTTTGTCTAGACGTAACGATGGCTGATTGCTGGTATGTGACAACAAGCATAATCCAGACGCAACTGCAGCCAGTTTTTCTATTTGATAGCTCAAAAAGAGATTGTAAATAAAGAGATCAACGGAGGAAAAAATGTACACGGTGAAACATTGACAGAACAGGATAATACAGCTGCTCAGGCTTGTGATAGATGAGATCTCCTAAGATTGTTTTGCAGACTAGCCGTAGCCTACCTTGGATTTGAGAACCAAAAGTGCTTCAGAAGCTAGCTCTTAAATGACGTTACTCCTGGTAAGTTCTAGCAGAGCCTCAGGTGCATGGGGCAATGGGGGAGATACTTTGCTGAAGACAGCAGGAGAGCGAAGAATTGCGAATTCATACGTACAGAAGCTTTATCAGCTGCAATTAAACCTAAAGCATTTTCAGTGTGGGTCTGCAGGGAATGCAGTTTATTTGAGGCCTGGGGTTGCCCAGGGCTGTTGCCTGTCTTAGCCCTGCCTTCTAGTGTCTGCAAAGAGAACCTGAAGTTTCCAAGCTCCTTCCTGGGTTGGGGCCAGCTAGCAGGGTGTTTCACTGGTGTTACAAYCCCCTTCCCAGGCACTGCAGCTTCCCTACACATCCTGTGAGGCCAAACCTCTCAGGTATTTATGGATTTACATATACAATTTTATCTGCCTTCAGCTTTTCTGCTTTGTTATGCAAATGCCAGATCACTTCTTAGGAAGAGAGTCCTCTCATAGGATTTGTTTCCCCTCCCCTTACTGGCCAGCGTATCCATCCTGGAGGTCGTTTGTCAGTACCCAGAATGGCGTTTCTCCTTTCTTAGCAGACTGAACCCAGCAGAACATGGTTTATCTACTCCCCATCTAGCCCAGCCAAGCRCTAAGAATTCTTTGATCCCAGATGTATTTAGTTGCATTTAGTTGGATTTTTTTTTTTTTTTAATTAACTCTCCCTTCTGGGGAAATAATGGAATTAAAATATAGCAAGAAAAGGCTTGCAGACTCACCTTTCCTTGGCAGACTCTGCAAAGCAGAGGGTAATTTATCCTCCGGGTAATGGACCTTAGTTGAAGCATTAGGTGGGTGAGAAGCCCTTGGACTAGTTAAGTGGATCTGGATGTGCAAGAACGAGCAGGTGCTAATTCCCCCCTCCAGTGGAYACGGCCAGGGACTGGGTGGATCCTCGGCTCCCCCTTCCCCGGTGCCGCGCCAGCCAGCGCAGCTGAGCAGCGCGTCTGGGGAGAGCAGGATGCACAGCTTGTAGAGCAGAGCGAGYGCCGCCGCTCTCGCAGGAGTTGTTTCTTCCCTGTGCTACTACAAAGATGTTTACGCAGGACCCTTTTCGGGGGCCCTGTGGCAAGGTCTGTGTGATTTGGCTTCGCTGGTGTGGCCCAGTGTCACAGATGCTTGGAAAATTGCCCTTGAAAGGAAGTTGCAACTAGGAACAGAACATTCTTCTCTGAAAAYGTTTGCAAAATTGTTGTTTTCCAAGGAGCCTTTTGGGGAGTTTTAAAAAACCCTTTCTTTTCATGCACTGCTATACTGTTTATTGCAGGGGGGAGGTATTTAATGTTAAGATGTTAAGATACTGTGAACGATATGTGAGCATCAGGAATTCTGCCAGTCCATGGCTATTCCTAGAGGTCTCTTTGCTACATTATCCTGCTCTGTAAACTAAGTGTGTACCCAGGAGATGAACTAATTTTGCTAGTACTGCACTCGTTTTAGATTCCTGTAATTAATTTCCACTCTGTGGCAAGACTTCTTTTAGCCTTGTCGTTAAAAGTCCCTTGGGCTGGTAAGTCCTCCCCAAAGAGACTGACAGTCAAACTGCTGAGGAAGGGTATACCTCAGAGAACTTTGTATGTATGTACATACATACATAYATAYATATATATATATAWAAAACATCCATTAGAAACATGCTTGTCCACATTCATGGAACAATTTTACATGGATTGAAACAAGAACTCCTTTAAGACAAGTCTGGTCTAATTTCCTTCGTATATATTTTCAAAGTACTAACTTCATACTAGCAGGGTGTTCATAATACATACATAATACATAAAAATACATAAAACCCACTTGAAAAAAGAAGCTCAAYGTTTCTGGAAAATGTGTGATGTGTGTTCTGTGGCTTACATGGTTAATTGTGGCAAATACTAGTAGTAGCTACTCATGAGTTTACTGCTTTTCGTTTACTAAGTTTATSCATCAGTTGTGGAACAAGGTCTCTAGCTTTTAGCTTTGTTCATGCAGTGATCTTATACATGAGAGCATGCTATACTGCTCAGCGGCCACAGTCCGCTCCAAGAAGGATCCGAATCTGTGGAAAAAACGTACACAATGACACATGGTCTGTTGGGCCAGAGAATTCCATTTATTCAAACATGGTATTTTGTCTTTTGTTGTGGCAAGGACCTGCCTTTTACTGTGCTATTGAAACATCATCAAAGCCTGGAAATCAGAGTGACGTTCCAGTGAAAACCTTTGTAATGCTGCAGTTGAGAAACTTAAATTCAAAGCAGGTCTGTGGACTTGGCATCTTTGGTCATAACAACACAGTATGTGCTGAAAGCCTGTCTTGAAGCAGACTGCAAAAGGGACTGCGCTTCTGCGGTAAGGAAGGAGGCCTGCTCTAATGATTTATTCAATTCTAAATAGAGGCAAATTGTATTAAAAGTTGTAGGATGCTCCACAAAGCAACTGTTTAAGACTTTAGCAAAACTCTCTAATTGGTTGGAATACTATTTAAAAAGACTTCAAGGAAGATAAATATTTAYGTGTATTATCTCTAAGTATAGAGATAGTTGGAGTTGTTTTATACAAATATTGGTTTGACCTTGGATTATTTCATTAGTAGTAGCATGTAAGACTGATTATGTGTCTTTGAAAGCAGCTGCCAGCTCTTCTCAGCAGCGGAAATTTTATCACGCGGGCTGCTGTTGATAACTTGCTTTTCAGTTTGGGAGGTGTGAGCTCAAATCTTGCTATCTCTTCTCAGCGCTGGCTTCCTATGCAGAGAATAACATCCCGTCTGCTCGAGAGGAAATCTGRTGGTGATGCAGTATAGTCACGGAGATGGGATTTTAAAATGTAAATGTTCTTAGCTTACATAYCTATTCTTGGAGGCCTATGTTAAAGTTGGTGCTCCGTCGTACTAACCACCATATGTGCATGTAGTGAGGGCTGCAGCCCACCCCACTCAGCCTGTGGTCTGCATGGACAAGGCCAGGAGGGGAGAAACAGAGGTGCTGAGACCTGCCCACGGTCATGCAGCAGAGCAATAGCAAAATGCACATTAGAAGTACATAGCTTCTACTCTATCCTAAACGTAATCAGGTAGATTAAACGTAATCTGGTAAACCATCCAGATCTATCCAAACAGGTATACCAAATAGTGCTTTTGAGCATGTGCACGTGAAAGATTAATCTGAGTGCACGAATAGGAGAATTCAGATGCGTCAAGTTGTGCTGAACGGCGGAAACTGTGAAGCCCCTTGTGTCCCTGCTGCGAAGTCCTGAACCAGAGCTCGGGTACAGGGCACAGAGCAGGCGGAGCAAGGTAAATGCAGTCCTTAAGCTGATGAAGTGCTTGCTTATAAGCTCCGATTTAGGCCTTTCCCTTGCTACTGGTTGACCAATGACTGAGTGCATCTGCAGGCAAGTGGTAGAATTAGGTCATACCAGTTGTCAAATGTTTTGTGGTGATGGTCGTGCTTGGAGCAGAAACAGCGGGACAGCCAAGAGAGGTAACGCACAGAAGCCAGAATAGCTCAGTGCTCCAAAGTCACTTCAGGGGTCTTTCCACTGAGTTGAGTGTATCTTTCTCCACACCCTTTTGCCTAGAAAATAACAGATTTTTACAGAGGATTCCATTTTTAATAAACAGTTCCATACTGCGATCAGTTACTTTAATCAAACTATAACAGCAGCGTTTCACAATAATGACAACGCTGATCAGGATATGTGGGTCGCGTTTCTGGTTTCAAGGTTATTTGTTAAGCAATCAGCTGCTTATGAAAAATGATTGGAGAAATGATAGTTAAGGCGGCAAGCTATACGTTTTTACAATACCACTTACTTTGCTGTGGTAAAAGCGCAGATACTCTTTACAGTATCTATCAAACGTGAACTTTAGTCCATAATTCTGTGTTCCATAATTATATTTTTTTGTAAAGAAAGGGATAAGGCAGACAGAAAAAGTACCAGTGCCATTTCAAATGATGGCAACAGAGCAGCCAAGAACTTAGGAAGTGCAGAATCAGTACTTGATGGGATAGGCGGTGTTTTACTTGCACGTACGCATGCGTCTGCCTTGTGGGGATGGAGAGACCAGCTGAAGCAACTTGGACTATGTTGATGTAACCCGCTTGTCAAGATAAGTTATATATATATATTTCTTGTGCCATATCTGCAGCCTTAAGATATGACACAGCGTTGCACAAAGGAAATATATTTATAATGCAGTATGAAGTCAAGTATTACTGGTCTTGTAATCACGTAGCTCTTCGTGAGTGCCCTCTGTTGGCACAGTCTCTCTGAACTGTTTGTAGCTGTTGTGTATAGAGACAGATCGTCTGTATTTTAAGGGAAGGCGCTATTATTTTCACCTTGGCAACTTAGGTTTTTGCATCAGTTCCAACAGTTTGTGCTTCTAGCTTGCAGAGTCCCACGTTAATCTCCTATCGAACACAGAACAAACCCCACGAGCCTGACAGTAGTGAAGTATAATGAATTCCCCTGCGCGGGTCCTGTGCCCTCGGTGGAGCAGAGGGATGTGAGTTTGCTTTGCTGGGGYGCACATGTGAATTTTGGCAGCTGACCACAGTTCCTAGTGAATGATGCAGCCGTGGTTCATTGCAGGAGGTGTTTTTTTAGGGATTAGAAAGGAGGAAAAAAGACACGCAATCTTGGTGAAGCACAAATAAACAGTTATGGAAAATAGCAGGGAGAAGGCTTTACTGCGTTATTGAAGTAGTATGCGCATGAACTGTGAATGCACAACCTGGAAGAGAACCGAGGTGGGTGAGGATGAAGTGCTTCAATTCTGTTACGAACGCCAATAAAAATGCTGTTTGCAAAGCTCTGTCAAGCTGATGTGGTGAGAGAAAAAGCGTATTGAGCCTCATTCCCTCATTGGTTTTGTACCAGGATAACTACAGTGATTTTAATGGATGGTACTTCTGATTGAATACAATTGTACAACCTAGTGGTGGATAGCGACTGTAGCAGTCACTGAGTGTTGTCCTTTATAGCATTTGAACCCTTTCCTATATAATGTAATTCCATTTTTATTTGGTGAATCTTAAACATACTGGTGGGAACATCTCTGGGAGTTAAGGAGTTGTATGGCAGAAAAGGTATAGGATGAGAATGCCGAGTTCTCAGTTACATGAAGAATTGGATGCATCTTCACAGGTGCATTAGTAATTTGGAGCAAAATGCATTGTTTTTTGATGTTTTCTAAGCAGGCTGTTCTTGATTTCTGTGAGTATCTTACAGTAGTCACCCTTGAAAAAGTTTACTACCAAGCAGAGTGTCTTTATAGTTCCACATAACATTCTTCAGTAAAGGAAGATATGATGGATCTTAAGAACAAGAATTGGCCTTGAAAATATTTTTGTTCACCATGTTTTGTTTATAATAAAGTGGAGCTTTTGGTTATTAGAGGTTCCCTAAAACTTGTGGAATTGTCTGGTGTTCATAGGAAAGTGGTGTCCTGTGTCGTGGTCTTGCGATCCCTCAAAGCCTGTCTTTTCTAACTAGAGACTTCTGTGCAATGGAAAAATGGTTTAATGACGCGACCTAGAAATTAAAGGGGCTTATTTTGAAACACTTAATGTTGTAACTGTATATTTTTATTGACTGTTTCGAGCAAACTTTCCTGCCATTCTCTGAGGGGGAATTAAATATGGAATAGGTAGAAACTGTCAGAGTGAATATTGGTGGTTAACCTGAAAGAATGTGCATGGCAGAGATGTTAAAATGTAAAAGAGTACATCTTGTTTTGCCATTGCTGGCATCATGTGGCATCAAGGCTATTTTTATTGGATTATTTCGTAAAACAGAAAGATGCAGTATTGTTCAAAGCAATTAATATTTTTCAGACCCAGAGCTGAAATTTGTTTTGTGGCAGTATTTTTATTACAAGGCTTTAAAGCAGACTAGGAATGGGAAAGCTAAAAAAACAAACTTGATGCCTTCTGCGGTTTCCAAGAGAAGCAGATTTTAGTAGGTCTTCCTCCCAGGTCTATCAAGTCTTATCATCTGAATTCTGAGGTGTCCTTTGGGACCCCGTCCCAGCTCGGGTGGCGCATACGAGCACGTTCCCCACATTCTTCACAGCTCCTCGCAGTTGCTTCTTTCCAGCTTTTTGGCCTGCAGTAGCAATTAGAAGTTTCTGTGCCTTGCTGTGTTTCTAAATTCTGATCTAGAGGGCATACTGTGAAAAAGATCATGTGAAAAGAGGCTTTCTATCTTTTTTTTAGTGTTTTACCTCCTTACCGAAACTGGGCAGTGGAAACACTCATGGTAAGCTGATTCACCTTTTTATTTTGAATTCCCTCACCTGAGGATTGCCATGAACTAGGAATGAGAGTGGACAAGTACCTTACAGCCAAACGAACAGTTACGGGATAGAAGCTGGAGRTGCATATTCTACTCTTGGCTTGATTTCATTTTTCTGACTGTAGGTTCATACTTTGTTTTTATCTAACTTATTCCTGCGTTGCTTGGGTTCTGCTTGCAGAACTTGGAGGCGAGAAGGACCATTGTCACAGTGGGAGAACAGAGCACCTCAGCTGAGCTTTTTCCCTTAGCTCTATTTTGGCTCCTTTGTTTGCCTTACATATTCCTACTAGCCTCTAGGATCTGAAAATTACCCTTTATAAAGACTCTATGCTTGGATCAGAAAAATAGTGTAATGGAATATAGGAAAGCATGTTTTAGAAGATCATCAATTTACAATCTTACTACATGAAAAGACAGTGCTTGTTAGTTTATCGTAGAAAACAAGAAAAAAATACTATTTACATGCACAATCATTTCCATTATTCATATTGACATTAATGTCTGCCCAACCATGAGCTATGCTTCCTTTGTTACTGTTCTTTCAAAGTAAAAGAATCCAGATTAGTATTAAATGTAGCAAGGTTTAGTGCTTGACAGCAGGAAAATGGCAGTGTTAATAGTAGTTTACAGTCCTTGAGATTGAGAAGACTTTCCCCATTCACACATTTATCCATCCTGCTGACACCATCATGTATCATTAGCTCTTACTGTAGCAGTTGTACTAGGCAGTCCTATGTTTGTTTAAATAAAAGGAAGTTTAATCAGAAGAACAGTCAGAATAATCAAAAAGCCAATCATCAAATACAAAACTACTCATACAGATTTGGACTGGTGAGGGCAGACTTTCTGGTTCGCTTCATGTGCTGTTACAGAGAGGCAAATAATCAGAATTTTATAATTCAGGAACTGAATATCTCAGAGGACTAGTAATGGATTATGGCTATTTTCTACTCTTAAAACTTTAATTACAGTTTGTATATGCTATTTTATAAGTGGCATTGTGGAAAGACAGAAAACTGGTAAGAAGCAAAAGTAGTAGGGGAAAGTATTCCCTTACCTCTTGTAGGCAGAATACATTTCAGTCCCATCCTTTACTCTGGTCAGAAGAATCACAGAATCACAGAAGGGTTGAGGTTGGAAGGGACCTCTGGAGATCCCCTAGTCCAATTCCCCCTGCTCAAACAGGATCACCTAGAGCACCTTGCCCAGGATTGTGTCTAGATGGCTTTTGAGTATCTCCAAGGAAGGAGACTCCACAACCTCTCTGAGCAACCTTTTCCAGTGCTCAGTCACCCTCACAGTAAAGAAGTTTTTCCTCATGTTCAGACGGAGCTTCCTGTGTTTCAGTTTGTGCCTGTTGCCTCTTGTCCTGTCTCTGGGCACCACTGAGAAGAGTCTGGCCCCATCCTCTTTACACCCTGCCTTCAGATACTTATACACATTGATAAGATCCCCCCTGCGCCTTCTCTTCTCCAGGCTGAAGAGTTCCAGCTCTCTCAGTCTTTCCTCATATGAAAGATGCTCCAGTCCCCTAATCATCTTAGTAGCCCTCCGCTGGACTTACTCCAGTAGCTCCATGTCTCTCTTGTATTGTGGAGCCCAGAACTGAACACAACACTCCAGATGTGGCCTCACCGGGGCTGAGTAGAGGGGGAGAATCACCTCCCTCGACCTGCTGCCAGTGCTCTTCCTGATGCAGCCCAGGATACCATTGGCCTTCTTGGCCCCAAGGGCACATTGCTGCCTCATGCATATCCTCATTCCTTTCTGAATGTGAGACTTCTGTACCAGAGCACCGCTTTTTGTGGTGGCCTCCAGGAAGCAGCTTTGATAATTGATTAGAACTAGAGGAACATCATTTCTCTTAAATTCAAAAGATGTATACTCTTCTCCATATACTGATAGAGRCAGATTGCAGCTGACAGCTTATGCCTTTTCTTCTCTGGAACTCTGTATTTTTCCTTTATAAAGGGAATAATGCTTGCATAATCAGGAAGGAATATTCCTCATTCCTAATTGTTTCCTCTTATCCTTGTTTGGTTCTTCCTGATTTTTCCTCGTGTATTGGGTTATCTGCCTTGCTGGTTGTGACTGTTTGCTGTTTCTTTAGTAGGGATCAATATACAGTAGCCTGCCGTTTCTAGGTCAAGGTCTTTTAACAACTAGCGTAGTTTCCTTCTAATTCAGTCTTAAAACCAACATTTTGCTAGCAGTTACTATCATTTTTATAGTCTTTTCCCACTACTTTTTAAATTAAAACTTGAGAATGATTCCATTAGAAGTTCAATGTGTTATTCCAGTTTGCAATATCCATGTGTTTGGAAAGTGTGCTTTATCACTTTATTTCTACCTATGCGTCATTAGGTACTATTCTAACTGTTTTGTCTCTTCATATAAAATTCTTCAATGCAAGTGCCTATGTCTTATTGTATGCTTTTACAGTGCTTAGTAGATATGGTAGTTTGGCTCCTTAGAAGTTTGAAAGCTACTTCCAAATGCAATATAATCTTATAAAACACAGGGGACTGAGTTATGCCAGAAATTAAATTTACTGAGATTTGACACAGAAAGGTAGAAAAAAGCTGAATTAACACAATGTTTACCTGGTGTGTGAAGTCATGGTTCTTCAGGACTTCAAGTATATATTTTTTTCCTTCTCCAAACTAAAATTTCTTTGGAAAGCGAAGTACATATTATATATATTCAGCCTTCTACCCTCATGGTTTGAAACAACCAAAATCTGCCTGCCCCTTAGAGTGTGTGAATATACATATTCGCATTTAATTGTGAAATGTTTCAAATGGAGCATTGAGTCATTTATCCTGATGCACTGTGTGAGCATTATTTGTCATAATGTACTGTGTGATTTATATAAATAACTACAAGCTCTCATATAGCAGTATCTTTCCTGAACTATTTGAAACAATATGATGACATTTAATGGCAACTGAAACAGCTGAGAGGACAGCTAGGATAGAAGGTATAAAGTTGTGAGCAGCATGGAGAATATAAAAAGGGAATGCTAGTTTATTGTCTCTTGTAATATAAGAATAATGGACCATTAAATTGTGCATTGAACATGCAGTCCCAATTTCTGGAAATAGCAGGAGTGTATCAGGAAAGTACTACTAGATATTTCCTGCTGTTGTCATCTTCTTTAGGCATTTGCTGTTGGAGCCTCCGTCACTGAGGGAGCTGAGATACTGAGGGAGCTAGACCTTGGTCATCCTTCTGTTCATCTACTGAAAATGAGCTTGTTTTCCTAATTTATTCTTCATGAATTTTGAAGGGTCACCAGACCAGTGATGTAAAATTTTTGAATGTTTTTTGTCACAGTACAAATGTATTTAAAAAGAACACCCTTATTAAACAATATCTCTGCTGGTTGTCCTCAAACTTCCCGATTTGCTGCTATTAAATATGCAGGTGTGAAGTTTCAATATAAGATTTAACCTTTTATATGGTGTATAAACCTATATACATATTTCCCCTTCTTTCAGAGCTGATTTTTGAGTATTTACAACATGCTAATGTGACACATATTCATCTAGAACCTCCAGAATTGGATGGAGAAGCAGTGTCTCACCAACGCGCAGAATAGTCCCAAATGCACCTCCAAATCCAGCAGAAAACTCTTAAACTGTTTCTTTTCACTGCTAGCAATGTTTCGACCGTGTGTTTAAGAGCAGATGGCCCAGTGTTGCTAGTTAGACATCTGTATCCTTTTTTCCAGTTGAGATAGATTTTAGGATTCAGTTTTCACGGCAGACATCATCTTGTCCAGTTTGAATTGCTGGTTCCGTCTTTAACTTTTATATACTCCGATTCCCTTAGTTTTTGGAGAGAAATGGTGTGTAACCTTAAGAGGTTAGCTTGCCTGTAATAATACTTTATATAAAGCTTCAGAAACAGCTCTGAGAATGTCTAAAAAAAGCCACTTATTCCTTGAAATATCTGGTCTGTTCTAGCTTAGTTTCCTTTTCAATATCTGTTGAGGCATCATATAGTGACTCTCATCTAGATCTAGTTCTACATGTTTTTATTCTGGTTTTTAGGATGAGCAATGTCAAATGCTACACGGAGTGCATGAGAATTACGCAAGGCGCTCTGCAGATAGAAAATGTTTCTCTGCGGATCACAGGGTTTACAATTGAAGAGATAAGCAAGTGCCTGGATATGAGAGTAAGAGTCGGGGAGAGGGCTGCCAAAGCGTACAGGTAGTTTCTGCTCAGTCAGAAGGAGTAATCCCAGCTCACTTCCCACATAGCCCTGATGAACACACTGCAGTTTTAATTAAATTTCCATTCAGGTTCAGTTCCTAGGCTGATGTGCTAAGGTAGGTAGGTCTTCAAACCCCTGGCATTATAGTCTGTATATGAAATATACTGCAATCTGGTGTGGCTTTCGCTGATCATCCATTTTCTGCCCGCCACCAAGCGTTGTATGGTTTTGCAGTCAACAATGTATTGCAGAGCTGATTCAACCTGTGTCTTTCCCAAGCATGCTGAGTACCTAGTAATTTTTAAAACGGGGGAGTTTCAAAACCAAAGAACGTGATGTGTTAACCCCAAAGCAGAACATCTACTTGTGTAGTACCCTGAAAGAGATCATCCCTTAGTACTTTAAAATGTAGCTCTAACTCAGTGTTTGCAGGCAGAAACGGCTAGATTTGGTAGAGTCAACCCCAGGAATCAGGTTAACCCATGGAGAATCACAGTCTGCCTGGAATTAATTCAACTTAAGTTTCGCTCTCTGGATTTTTATAGTAATACCAACAGAATGTCGCAGTGTTTGGACAATCATAAAACAAAAATACTAAGCATCTTGAAATATATTTTAGCCCGCTACTGAGATTAAGGCAAACCCCAGATAATTATGTAAGTGTCAGATGAATCAAAGTGTGGCACAGTGTGTTGTAAGGGAAGATGCACTGTGGCTGTTTCAGCAGCTCCAAATACTGCATCAAAGTTTCCAGCTTGGTTGCAAAGGACCCTTCACAAGGGAAGGCAGATACCAACCAGATGTATGAGTGCGATGAAGATGTACTGTTTGGTGAGCTTCTTTCTGACATAGATTGTGACTCTTTATAGTGATCTTGCAGGCTCGTATCTTCACTTGAGTTAAAGACAGGAAAAACATTGAAGTGCAAGTGAGAAATATAAACTGAGACCACTATAGATTGGGAAAGTGCAGTCCCCACACTGTATGAGTCATGTAATCCACAATGCTTTTCAGGCCTAATTTGAGAGAAGCAGAGGTGCATGGAGGATGGTTTCAATTTCCAAGCAGTGCTTTTTGACCACTCATGCTTTTGAAGAGTAAAAATAATATCTTGGCTCAGAAATGACTGCAAAGCAGAGGTATTCTACTTTTGGCCCATTGCCTGCTCACTCTCATGAAACCGAGCTTATATATTGTGATGGAAACATAACAGCTTATTTTGCCAAAGAATAGGTCATTCATACTGTAGCCTGTGAACTGAAAAATTATTGCTGCGAGAAGACAAGATGAACCAAATGGAATCAGAGGTTGCATTCTTGATAAACTTGCGATTTAGGATTACACTTGAATTTTTTTAATAGGAAAAAAGCTTTTGACTTGCTTTGGAGTTCCTGTCCAGATGAAAGCATCCTRAAAATGTTAAGTAAAAACGAGATTAAGTCTGATTTTGAGGTCAAATACACTACTTCAGAGGATCTTTGCTAGTATTTTTACCATGGATCTTTACACCCTGAATCTGTTCTCACACAAAACTTCCACTGGTGTAAAACTTTTTGCTTACTTCCAGTTAATTCTGGTGTCAAGAAGGTTGCATTGAAGTTCACATGCCAGATTTAATCTCAAGTATGGCCCCAGGATACTGAATAAACAATAGTTTAGAAAATTGCCACAATTCCAGTAGTTTGCTCATATCTTGGTCAAATTCTAGATCAGGCAATTATCCTTATTCATTATATCTATCTTCATTTTTGATGAACAGAATAACTCTATCAGAGTCACTGCAAGATTCATGCTCTCTTGGGACGTATTGGCAGGTTGGAAATCATATGCTTAAACTTCATGCCTAAGAAAAAGGCTAGAGAACCTAGTTTTGGAGATGTTTCACCAAGTTCCTGGTGTCCCTTGATGGTCTGTTAGTGCTCCTTTTAGAAAGAGACAATCCTGACTGAAGTCACCAAGTGCTGGCAGATCCTCTGTGTCAGAAAGGAAGTTGCTCCAGCAGTTTCTTTGCTAGGGCAATGATAATAATGATTACTTTTTGCCTATTCACATGTATTTCTAAAGTAAGGATCAAATTGGCTGCTAATGGAAGTCAGTTGACTTTTTTAGGGCTATAGCTACATATTGTCTGATATTGTGTACTCTGATTCACAGGTCCAAAAGAGTACATGAACTTTCTGGATCCTTAGCACCAGTATATGAACAACACTGGAAATTAGGAGTGTAGGTGTCTCTTCTGGTACTGCATAAGTATCAAAACTCACAGTTGCGTACAATAGAAAATGAATTAAACCTGCTGATACAGGATTGCTTTTGCATTTTATAAAACACGAATCTGTATCAGAGTTATAATTTTAATGAGTTTCATATACTACTGAAAACAAACTATTATTTTTAAAGTTTATAATGATTATTTCTGATGATAGCATGTTTGCACCAAGGAAAATGAACTACAGTCACCAGTTTTAGGTCCAGTACAGAAGATAGGCTTCTTTCAGCTTGAATCTAAAAGTTTAAGGTTTGGATTAACCAGGACTGGAGAGTCCTGGTGAGGAAGGTAAATATGTAAATATGTGGAAAAGCAAAACAAGTGTGGAAAAGGGGATGTATGAGCTAGTGATCTAGTACATCAGTTAGTAAAGACATAAAGCTTAACAAAAGAAATTCAAAAGAGGCAGTAAAGAAAAGGGATTTATACCTAGAAAAGCTGGAGCTATAAGAAGGGCTAAGAATAACTGCAAAAATACTCAGCAAGGGAATTTTGTTGGAGAAAATGAGAACGTTTACCTAACGGGAAGATTATTTCTCTTAAGGGAACAAAGATCAAGCAGAAAAAACAAGCATGCTGACTAATACTCTCTTTTCCGTACTGTGGTTTTAGAAGGTTATAATCAGACCCCCAGTATTTTCTGTGTATTTACAGTGGCAGAATAGCTGTAAAATCACCAGTGAGCTACAGCATCTAATATAAATGGGAAGAGGAAGCAAGGCTAGAAAGCAAAGACAATATTTTGGTTTACTTCTTGTCAATCCAGCGTAAGGGATGCAGCAGGCTTTGAAAAACTGATAGTACTGGCTTCTGCCACTTCAGCTGGAGTCCTGAAGCCCCACATCCTCTCTGGTATTTGGGTTTCTAGCTCCATTGAAGTACATTTGTGAATTAGTCTCAGGCTGCTAAGAGCAGGCAGTAGCAAAAAGCCACCCTCGGTGGAGTGCAGGGGGGTGCAGAGCCTGCTAAACAGGGGTTGCACGATGCAGGCGGGTGCTTGCCCGGGGATAGGAGAGTCCTGGCTGCAGCATCTCCCTCAGTGATGAGTGAGTTTGTTGAAGCAACGGCCCTTTGCATGGTTGAGATTTTGAACTAGGCATTTGGCTAGAACTGCACAGGCTACTACAGTTAGACTGAAATTAAAGCTGCTGTAGTACGCAAAGATGCCCAGGATATATACTGTGTGGTGCTGTATAGACATACTTAGCATCAGCTGTGGAGTTGCTTACTCCATCCTATAAAGCAGGGAATATTGATATTATCAGAGAAAGAATAATTGCAAAGTGGACTACCGATTTCATATGGTGCAGGAAATTGTATGATTTTGAACACAGTTTGGTCTGTGTAAAGAAATGATGTTACGTGCTGACTTTGAAATATGCCACGTGAGCCTGTGAGAGCTGCTGCGCTCGCATGCCTGGATGGTGATGCCCAAGGCTGTCCATGGTTGGCTGTTCTTATGTACACAATAGTCTGTCTATACCTAAAATACGTGCATTTGTTTCAGCCTTCTTTACTGAGAGCTCTGGGCATGACTGTAGAAGGAAGACCCGTCATGTGAAGACCTAAACTCTGTCCTCAGCTGTACTACTGATAACAGCGCTGGATGATGCTGGCTATTGAATGGTTTTAGTAGCAGAGGAGAGGGCTGAATTAATAGCAAAGCTGGACCATATTTGAATTGCCTCTGCTGAAATCCTGGGGAGAGGAATGGAAAAGTGAGCCTGTATGCAAGTGCATACAGGACAGGTCCTGACTGTGTATCTGCAATGAGAAACTATGGGAATTTTTCCTTGAGTCAGGAGCATAGAATTCAGTCCTGTCGAGGTATGAAACAGTTTCAGAAATGCCCTGAACTTCATAGAAAGGCAGTGATTTGGGAAATCTACTTTAAAGAGTATAAATGCTATAAAACTAACTTTACACCACATGTAAGTCATCTAAAACTGTGGACTGGAATATAGAGCTGTAGACTGTTCTGTAGAACACCATAGCAAGGACGTAATATCTGTTTAATTATTCTTTAGATTAGCTTAGAAATTCCAGAGAAAGGATGTAATCCTCTATTGTATAAAGGAAAGATTGCGGGAGGGGGATTGTTTCCACTTTCCAGGGACTCAAGAGAAACAGTAATATCAAGTCAACTGGTTTTTCCTTACTAGTGGGGTCCAGGTTGGTAGTGACTGGAACAAGCTCCTGGCAGATGAGTTTCGCAGGAGGTATCTGAAATGGCTAGTTGCTGTCCCGTGAGTTCGTTTTGGGTGGACCCACACTGAGCATCCAGCCCAAACTCGCAAGTTGTTCACAGTCTTAACAGGGATGTGAATTTAAGTTTGCGTTGTGGTTCTCAGGGTCCTGGCAAATCATTCACCTCTTGCTGAGGCAAAGCTTGGGTGCTGCTGGTGTACGTTGTGCTTACAAGGAAGCAGAGGTGCATTGCTATGCTGTGCAGGGCTTATTAGTTTATTAGGACCCTTTATTTTAAATCTTAGTCTTCAGTTTAGGCTCTGGAATTTTTACATTGTATATTTATATGTTGGTACCACAGAAAACTTTCCCTGATAATGAGAAAAGTTTTACTTGGCAGAAGAAGCTAAGGCTGCATACTCAGTTACCAAAAATGCCTATGTATTTTCTGTGATGTCTAACTGTTTTGAGGGACATGTCAAAAAAACCATCATCAAAGCCTTTTTCTTCAATTCCTATGCTGGTGCTTTCTGGAAAGAGGTGGCAGAGGTGTAAAATGTTCCTGTCCTGAGACGGGGTACGTCCGGGCTCTGGAGCAKGCCCCTGTTCTGGCTGTACCTTGCAGACCCACAACTTCAAAGCAAACAGACAAAACCCCAAACCAGTGCATTTTTACAAAAGCAAAGCACGCAGTATATGTGTGAAGCCTGAGAGTTTTATCCAGCCATGCACCTTCTTTTCTGAAGCAAGGCAGTGTTGTTCCTGGGTGTTACGGATTTTGTGTGTCCGTTTCAGGATCATTCAACTCCCTGAATAATTCGGTAAAGATGTCATAGCACGTCCACCCTGCGTAGCAGATGATGGTTCTCATGCACATCTGACAGGGCCGTGGGCAAGCTTATTCCATGTTTCTGCAGCTCTGTTTAGTGACCTGTTTGTGGGGAGGAGGACATTTTCTTACAGGATACTGCCAGGCTTAATTAGATTTTGGCAAGATTTTCATTTGTTTTGACCAAGCGTCTCTTGGAGTACAGATAAAGTACAAACATGGTCTGTGTCCACAGCAAAGTGAAGTGACAAATGGATAGGAAAGTAGGAAGAAGAAATTCTGTAGGAGTCATCCAGGTAGTGGGATGAACTTCAAAACCTGTCCAGTGTACCTGTCCTCACATTCAGCCTCTTAGGTGGTCAGCGGTGCCATCTTGTGTTAWGGAAGTGGTATTTTTTGGAAAAGATGGATACAGTTGCTTAAAACACTTGGGAAAAGGTAGTTGGCAGAGCCAGTCAGAACTGCTGGTGTGAAGTGAGAACAGCAGTGAAGCTGACGGATCTCTGGGACAGAAAGGCAGATAACCAGTTTTCACAATGGAAAAAAATCTGTGCAAATCAGACACTACTTGTGCGCAAGAAAGTATATTCAGCAGTAGTTTTTTCACTTAAAAGCGTGATTTTTTTTTTCCTATCCTGTTATAGATAGCAACAGTACATGCGAAGGATGCTCTTGGGCTTATCTGAAAATAATCGTATAGCAGTGCTTCTTCTGATGCATCTTCTTCCAGACAGAAAACAGGAAAAAAACTGCTAAAAGCAAGTGTAGTCTTTCCACCTCTACACCACCTCACACCAAGGAACCATTTAAGAAGTAAGGAAGTGCTTACAATTTGTAATAATAAAAATTTAATGCAGATGAATACATACACTAATGGTCTTAAGATTCCCGGAACTGAAGGTATTAATTCATTTAAAAAGATAATTTCGATAAACAAAGATAAGCATACGGGATTGAGAAAGAGAAAACAGCATTCAGTCAGTATGCRCAAAACTCTCTGCTGAGCCACAAGCTGCCCAAGAGGCTGGAGGTGGACTTCCATGATATCCAGGCCTCATCCTGGCCCTTTTTATCAGAGCAAGTCTTGCTCAAATTTAAGCATATGAAAAGTGTACAGGAAAGGGGTTCACTGTTTTTGTTCCGTATGAAGGTTATGGATGAGTCCTGGGAGAGAGGAGGACTTTCCAGATGATGGGACTTAACCCCACACAAGAATGCTAAAGATCATTTCTTCTTCTTCTTCTTCTTCTTCTTCTTCTTATTTATTTATTTATTTATTTATTTATTTAAAGTAGGTTTCTGCAGTGGGTCTAATGTTTCTTCTAGGGCAGAAGTCAAGTGTGAGATCATGGCTTTTAACCTCATTACATAAGGACTGGCATCTTTATTAATATGCTTACCCTTTACAAGGTCAAAGCATACCAGTCAGTGGAAAGGACCCTAGTCATTCTGTGACCTTTATTTCAGATTCCTGTAGCCTTTTTTCCATGTTCCTGCGATAGCTGCAACTCACATTGACTTCATTCTCAATGAATTTTTGTAAAATCAGGAATGGGATTTGGTATACTCAGCACTTCTAGAAATCAGACTACTTATTTGCAGCCAAACGGTACTTAGACCAGCCCATTCTATGGGAACTTCTGTATTTTCTTGGAGAAGTAGCGATACTCCTTGCCAGTGTAACACTTCCCTGCTTTAAACGCATACGTTGTGCTACTTTTAAATTCTGTGTTGCATGCCTCTGTATCAAAATATTTGTACCATATCTCTCTCCTCTGCGTGGGCTCACGCTGTCATTTTGCATTCAGAAGGTTATCTGAAATGTAATTTCTGTTTGCCTAGCAGCCACCCTCCCTGAACTCACCCATGCTTGGAATGTCCCATTCAGATTGTCTTAATATGAATGATTCATGACATGATCCCCATGAACTTGGCAGATCTGTCAGCGATTCTGTAATTGCCTCATCCACCACCTGCAGAGGCAGGGAAGGGAATGTGTCGTGATTCCAGGAGGAGGCTGTTAGGAGGTGGTGCACAAGCAGCCACATGCTTGCTCCTCGCACAACCCTGTAAACAGATGGAGAACCAGAAATTATGTCATCAAATCTATGCAGTATTGGCTGTGGAAGCTCATTTTGTAGCTGAAAGCTGTTACAGTGTCTCTGTATCTTCAAAAGAGTCATTTCCCATGACCAGTGTGATAGATAATTGCTAGACCTTTAGCTGGGTGCTGCCTATAGACAAAGTAGAGCAACGTAACATAGGAATTAACTGTCACAAACTGTCTTTAGTCACAAAGATATACGTCGTTTCAGCACAGTATTTTTCCCACTGCAGCTTTAATGACCCTTTTTGTGAGAATGGCAATAGGTACTGCAGTTTGGTGCAGTGCTTATTATTGTTACTGAAAATGGTCCTCTACCAACTTTCTGCATAACGTTTAGTAATACTGAAGTAGTGTCTAGAGGTCCAAGCTGGGTTGAAAGCTCCATCATGGTAAGAGAATGAAAAATGGTCCCCACTGGAAGTGTTTAACTAGACAGATAAGTGCGAAGGTAGTGTCCATCACTATTTCAGAGGAGACAAGCTGAGGTGCAGAGATAGGGCTGAGATCTTTGGCACCACCAGCTGATCTTCTCAAATAGCTCTCTTAGAAATGTCTCCAAAGAATCTCAAATGACTCCTCCAATGTTTTTAGGTTTTTAGTTTTCCAGCACAAAAGAATGATTTTCAAGGAATGTTAACATATAGGAAAAAATCTAAAGTAAAATTCCATTTTCTATTAAGGTAAAAGCTCTTCAGTGGAAATGGTTTGAGCATTCTTGCATAAGTAGAATTTTATTTATGAGTATCTCTGCAGCTGTAGAAGTTAGTTTTCTGTAGCTGAGAACACAAAAATGTAATATCCCTTATTGTTTAACTGCTTACTGTAGCTCTATGTGATGTAAACTGTATTTCTGGATAGATATCAGCCCTCTTGTGAAGTTTTTGGAGCTATGTAAATCATACAGCCAGTTCTGAGCCTGAGGTCAAGTGTTTGTGACCTTACAAATCAAGTTAATACATGTCACTTACTTAAGTTTCTTTACACAATTATTTGTCCCAATTGAAGGACAAAAGGGAAGTGATTCAAACCACATTTTTGCTAACTCGTTTGTATCTGCAGGAAGAGAGCTTAAAATCATCTGAATATTTACCCCCGAAAGCCAATTTGAATGGAAATAAGGGCTCTTCTAATTAAGAATGTTGGAACACAGTAGTTTTCTGGAATTTGTGTCTTGAGAAAGATGGTTAGTACAGTTTAATAGCTTCAGAAGAACAGCTGAGGAGGAGTTCTTTTCTCAGCTGTTACATTTTGATTAAAAAAAGAGTTACAGTTTTTTATCATATAGTACATGATTCAAGAAAGTCTAAGAACTTGAAAATAATCTTGTAATGTTTTTTGTAATCAACCCCTGCCTCTGGTTTTTGAAAATGGGAAAAGACTCAATTTGAGTCATTTTGTTTTTTTAATAATAACCAAGACAATTTGCAGCAGAACCAGATTATTTTTGTTCTTGTAGCCATTGACCATGTTAAAAATACTTAACGGGATAATTTTTAACTAGGTCTACTTGCAGTTGGTATTCTGGGTCTTTTGACCTCAGATGGAGACTTCAAAGCTCGACGGCTGGTTCCCATAATAGCATTCAGCCTGTCAGCTTCCCTAAGGCAGACCAACTCGGCAAGACTTCAGCACATGAGTTTTTTGCACTGAAGTCTGACTTCAGGCGTGTAGATTCATGCATAAATCTCTGTGCACTGAAGCCTGACTTCAGCACATAAAGAACTGTGTGAAGTAAAACCTTGGGGAGCACATCTGACCTTCATATAACCAAGTCCCTGGGAAATCTGGAAAACACAGGGCCCTGCAGATGACTAGGCATTTTGGTTAAGTGGTGTTCAGGCAATGAAAGTTTATAACTGTACAGGGAGGACAGCTTAGGCCATAGCAGAAGTGGCAAAATCCCTGAAAGATGCTAGAGGATCTGTGGAATTAACGTTTTTGAATGTGAAGGGTTGTACTGTATGCAGAAGTCTCTGTAGATGCAAATCCCAAGTCTGAAAATCAGTATCTTGATAGAACTGGCCTTTTCAGGAGACCAGTGGAACAGAATGTGGACAATGAATAAAAAGGAGTAAAATGGTAATTAAACCAAATAATGTTGTAATAATGGATTACTTCAGCTGCTACCATGGAAGTTGTGAGGTTCCGTGAATTACTGTTTTTAGAAAAGTAGAGGATGTTACTGCTGAGCCAAGCATCTCTATCCATTTGTTCTCTCAAAACAGAGACATGAAAAGTGTTATTTATTATGACATATTTAATGTGTTTCAAAACAAAAAGCTATCTTTTGGGTATACAAAGGCAAATATATATAGTGTAAGACATCAACTAAGATGCACAGTCATATTACAGAGATGCAAACTTCTTTTTTCTTTGCCTAAAATAGCATAGCATCTTCATCCTGCCGTCTTTGCAGAAGTTGGAGGCACACCCATTAGCAAGGTGATTTACAATTAGCTTTTGCCCGTGTACCTGGTGAGATTAAACCAAACTATTAGCAGAATTAAAATACTAAGTTTCCAGTTTACGCATAGTTCAGTTTCTACCTCATGCCCCCAATGAGCTCTTCAAGGAAGAGTATTTCTAGTTCAGTGTTATTTATCCCTCCCATTAGGCACAACGTGGCAAAACTCCAGCCTTCCCCTGCTATCCCCCGGAGGGATCCGATCTCCCCTGTGCCGGGCTCCAGCTACCTGGGCCGAGTGCCAGGGCTTGGCTTGGGGCCTGACTGTGATTATGGTATCGCTGCAGCGGCAGCTCTTCCAAAACACAAACACACCTCTGGGGAATGCCCAGTTCAGCTGCAATAGCCACAGCCGAGATGGTATTTGAGTAACGTCACTTTGGCTGCTAGCCATTTCAGCAGATGATTTATTATTTTCTATACGAATCTGCCTTTAAAGCTTCTCATATAGCGTTACGGATGATATCATGCAGTGTTAAGCACTTACAAGATCCTTTTCAACCTTTGAATATATGCAGAGATACAGTCTTGGCAATAATAATACTCAGCTCCTCTCTGTTTATTGGTAAGGACACAAAACTTGCCCTTCTCCCTTATGTTGCAAGAGTAAATAATTTTCTTTAGAATTTGAAATGATAATTGCTGCTTCTTCTTTTCTTTTTCTGAGTATATTCAGGAGAGGAGATCTAGCCCACTTTGTTTTATAATATTCTGTACCCAATTTTATGTACTGTGGAAGTAGAAACAATTTGTGTTGGAGGCCTGGCCTGAATGTATTTTTGACTGCCTATATGAAGCCACCCTTCCCTAGGGCAGGTGGGCATAGGTAGGAAGAGGCTGGAGTGGCCAAAGAAGCTACATCAGTAAGGTCAGCRTGGGAGAGAGATGATCTACTTTCTGCTTCTAAAGCTCAGAAGCAAATTGCTAACCTGAAGAACAGGGATGAGAAAGGGTCTCTCAGAGAGGAGTCTTAGAGCCACACGCCGTTTGGAGTTGCTCCAAGGTGATACGGTTTTGATATCCTCCCTTTCGTAGGGTTGTGCTGGGTTGTGCCAGGTTTAGCCCTTACTGATTATCAGTAATGCAGTAAAGATCAAATATGCAGACTTATGAGTGGAGGCTTTTCCCATGTCTTCATGTCATCTTCTCTGTTAATAACTTGGGATCTGGAAACAGTTTTTATTTGCAGTTGTATTGAGTACTTGCCGCAATTGGAGGTCATTCAGAACTGAAGAACTGTTTGTGTTTATTAGCTCTACCTTCCTCACGAGGCACATGAATGTGGCTGGCTTTAGTGGACCTGACGACTCGCTGCTGTGTGTGCTGGTATGCCAAGCCCAAGTCCCATAGGACACCCTGGGAGCAGGAGTTGTGGAGAACAGGCAACAAGTGCTTCCTGGCCTTCTTTAGTATCTCTGTATTAAAAAATGGGTTGAATTGGTCTGCTGCTGCAGAATGCAACCAAGGACTGAGGGCCCCAAACAGTTTGGAAAATGGATTAACTAAGCTGAGATCTCCTTTTTGAGGAAAGTGAATAAGGTGATCTTTTGGGGATGAAGAGATTGAGGCACAGAGAAGTCTGTTGTTCTTCCAGAAACTGTGCAAGAAACTAGTGCTAGAGCTGAGAATATCATTTAACTTGATTTTGCTACCTCCTGTGCTTTGTCCTCTAGTTCACTGAGTCTCTAACAGACATTCATCTTCTAAGTGCAGGTTTTAAGGTCCAGTTCCGCAAAGTTATTTAAGTAGCTGGCTCCTCTGAAAGAGTGGTGCATTGTATCTTCTGGATCCGTTTATGACTATATAACCCTTTTGCTGAGAACTGAGGGTTAGGTCTGCAATGATTAAAAAATTAGAAGGAAAATGTACTCATTGAACTCTTGCATTTGTTGTGAGCTTGTAGAAGAACATGGTGGTCAACACAGTAACAAAACCAGATGTGCGATCTGGTGTGTGCACTGGAAATAATTTGTTTTTTCTTTTTACTAGAGAGCAAGGAGTTTAAAGAGTAAGAGGCTTGCAGATATGTGTCTGGAGAAAATCTTAAGCACCAGTATTCTTTTGGTGATCCAGTTATGCATTCCTCCTGCAGTTAAACAAAAAAAGAAGAAACTGAAATATTAGGCTGAGCCCTTCCATGTATCTTAAATTAGTTTGCACCTTATAGATTTGCCAGTGAAGGGAATTTACAGTGATCGTTAGTTATACAATATCCCAGGAAAGATAAATGGTTATATATTCAACTCTTCTCATAGCTCATTAATCTTCACTACAGTTAATGAGTCTCTATTGATTCTGTCAGATAGGGTAATTTCCATTTCTTTCATTGAGGCATGTTAAATCCATGCTTATCTTCATTTTTTCCAGTTATATTTTCACGTGTCTGACCAGCTCTGGAAAAAAGAAAATGGTCCAGAACCATAATTAGTGGAATCACTGATTAGACCCTGGGCTGAGCTGTTTTGTCGCATTTAGCTGGCAGAAAACTAATCAAACAGGAAAAAAAAAGTGTGTGTGTTTTTTTTTCCTGCACGTCCATGCTGCAGTGACTCAGCGCAGGTTCCACTGAGTGCTGGCGCTGACCCCAGGATGGGAACACGAGTACAGCACTGGGCTGGGACTGGAGAGGTAGGATATGGCAGCAAGCATTTATCCGACGTAGACTGCTGTTGGGCAGCAATCTGACAAGTCGCAGGAGACAGATTAGCTGCTGCATTGTAAAGATGCAGCTTTTGGCTGTGAAGTCGTAGGTACAACCTAGTGTCCAGGAGAAAGTTGTATCCGGCTGATAACGGTGGTTCAGCTGATAATCGGCAAATACCACTCTTTCAAACGTCTAAGTCCGTCATCATGTTTAAAACAAGTCTAGCAAGCATCAGGCAAAGTGAAAGTCGGTAGCAGTTGCTCTTGAGTAACCTGTTTGTGCTAATTGATTAAACAATTTAAGGGAGAAAGGTAAAAAGCCCCAGTTGAACAGAACTGCGTAGTAGCTGGAGAAGAGGTGGCAGGTTCATTAACTCCTGCTGACTACAGGTGGAAATGGGTGACTAGCAACTGTAGCACAGTGAACTGCTGGTGAGGAAGGGTTTGATCATACCTCTGAGGGTCACCCATCTACCAAAAAAAAGAAAAAAAAGAACAAAACAAACCCCAAAGTGGCATGGGAGATCATAAATGCACCCAATATTGAAAAAAAGTTTCCTCCTTGAAGCTCTTTTATTCACAGAGCCAGATCTTCTCCTAGCCTGTGAATAAACATGCAGGTCCATCACGTTTATCAGCRTGTACAAATTTCCCGTTGAATGGAAACAGGCCACATCAGAGCAACGGATGGAAAAGCTGTCAGTAGATCTCTACAGCTACCACAGTAATTGCCTATTTTAAATCAGCTGTCAAAATGCAAGAGTCTTACATGTAAAACTCAGATTGGACTATACTTCACCTCATGCACCAGATGCCCTCGTGGCAAATATTCTTGTGAAAAGCAAATGATCACTACGCACCAGGGTGAATTAACATGATCAATGAAGAGAGAAAGTAGCAGGTATCAGGGAAAATATTTTCCCTTCCAGCTCTAATATCTCGGTCTTACTCCTCAAAAGAAGACACCAGCCAATAATTTCAAAGAATCTAGTAATTAAAACTCATAATTCTTTTGTATATTAAAAATTATATTTCAAGGTACCACTTTCTCTTATCCCCATATATCATCTCAGGTACAGTTTTCCTATGACAGCGTAGTCATAACATGCAGGTTGTTGTTGAATCCAGCTCCTTTGGGTTTCCAGAGCAGACCAGTGTTTGTAAGCATAACTTTAGCCACAACTGTCTCCCCCAGCACGTTATCCAGCTACTCTCTTTTTCCTTCCAGTTCTCTTCTGTGTCACCTCTCTCAAAAGGAGGCTCTGCACCATCTCTGTTTGGAACGGAGGCTGCTAGGAAAAAGAGGAAGACCTTTGGGTCTTCGAAACTAGAGCGGAGCGGGGACAAGCTAGTAAGGTAACACAACACTATTGAAATGAGTGAAGTTGCGCAGTTTTAAACCATGTGAAGAACCGACCTGAGAAATCTATAATAAGAAACAATCCTGTCTCATTAGAGACACTGGCTGATCTAATCTCTTATTCCCATTTTTGAGCCCAAGGATTTTGGAAAGTTGCCCATTAATCAATCAAAAATTGCAAATTGATGATCTCATGAGTTGCAAGAAGAGGGGAAGATGTATTTACAGTAGAAGTAAAAATGGCTGACCGTCATCTAATAAAYGCTCAGCATTTGACAGGCATGACTGAAACGGTAAACTGCAGATTTTAAATCTTTTACCAGGGCTGTCTGAGAAAGCATTGTTCAAAACAGCTGTCAAAGAAGCTGTAAAAAAATCCGCCTAGAAACTACTGCTCATTCTCATCTTCTGGAGGAGATGAGGAAGAGCCTTGCATTTTTTGTTTGGTAAACTGGTGACTGTGCTAACAAATAATATTATTTTTGAAACAGCAAACCGAGCATGTGTCATCCCTTTGAAGGACACATGTTGCAATGAAAGACGATTAGTTCCAGATAATCTCGCACATTAGTTTATGTTGGTATTTTCGGTTTGTCACTGAAACTTGCTGATAGGGGAACTTTGAGATGAAGAAAACAGAAACAAAAGAAGCTTGGCATGTTGTTCTGATGAAATTAGGACTGTCTCCCCAACGTTTATACGCTTAGTTTAATTGCTAATGGAAGCCTTGCAATTTTCAGTCTAATTTGTCTGCAAAGCTACACTAGGCAATGGCAGATGAAAGCAGAATCATACAGGGAAATAACGCTAACTTTCCCATAAATACAACAGAGGAATAGAGGCCCAAGAGCTTTTTCCATCCAAGACTCAAATGAATTTTCTCACTAGATAGTAGCTATTTAAATTCATATCTGAAAAGCCGTTAGTGATCCCATCTAATCAGCTTTTCCTATATAAAGATGCAGTTTTTTATAGCAGGACTTCCCTTAGGTCTTCCCCCTCAGTTACTCAGAATCTAGCTGGAGCATCTACTTTACTTTGCAGCAGCAAAGTTTAAGGTAGTTGTTATCTCCTTGGCAGACCTTATATCAACTGAGCTAGTAAGAATAAAATACTTGCAGTCCAACAGAATCTTGATTGTGCCAGTTACTGGGGCAACATCTAATTATATTAATATAATTTGGACTTAAATGAAACAAAGTGCCTCATTGGAAAAATATGGTTGGACTGTTAATTGGCTTCCATACTCAAGATTGTATTACCTTGTTTGATGACTAGGTAATACAGCTTTCCTGTATGTTCTTGTGAAAACAGTTAACGAAGCTTCAGTGCCCCATATGGATAATGATATTCCCAGTTGAAAGAGATAAATGTTGGAGCAAGCAGTGTGAACATAGTAACTATAGGGACCGTTTCTGGTCATGCAGTCAGTTCCTCTATACAAATAAGTCCTAGTACCTCAATCAAAATTTCTGCATCGAGTCTCTAACTGTTCATTATTCTTTAATTTGGACAAGAAACTAACTAGCAGAAATGTGCTTTGCATATTCTGCATTTTCCAGATTTTAGTAAGTTAGTCTACACTTTGCATAGTTCGCACTCGTTACTAGTATTTAGTATATCAGGTCATTATTTTTTAACAGTAGTTATTCCAAACAARTCACAAATTTGTAACTTTAAGTATTCTTCGAACCCTGACTTCCGATGTGGTGCACAATATGCATGATAAACTCTCACCCTTTCGCATTTAAACGAGTGCATATGTCACATCAGCACCAGCACAGAAGAACCCTTCCAAGCCACAAAAAGGGTCATATGGGAATCGATAAGAATTCCAGGATTGCTGGAATTCTTAATCTTACTGAAATGCTAAATGCCTGTGTAGATTCAACTTCTAAATGTCTTCCTGGTCAAAAAGACCTTGTATGAAAACAAACTTGCGTGTTGCATTGACTGTCACAAGAAAAATCATTGTAGGTTTCATTTAGGGATTGGCAAAAATATTTGCACAAACTCACCGGTCTAGGAGCATCACAAGAACGAGATTTTTTTGTTATTTCTTTTCTGGATCCTTTTTTCCCAGAGAAACTAGTCAGATTATCTAAAGTGAAGGTCTTGGTAGTGAGTGGAGTTTTTAACTCTCCTGATACCTGTTGGAAAAGGAACACAGCATTAGGATGACTGGTAAATTTTGGGGGGTAATCTCTCTTTTCAGTAAATGGTGCAATCAGCTAAATGGGTTATGTAACCAGAGACAAACTCTGGGGGAAGTGTCCATGGAGCAGTATAATTCTTGGTCCTTAGGAGAAGGAAAGAGGGAGACCAGAAGGGAAACAGTGGAATTCAAGAAAACGTTTCTCCAAAGGCAAAGGATTCCATGGGAAACTAGTCTACGGGAAAGAGGAGTACAAAAGAGTTGGCAGTTCCTTAAAATGTTTTAAGGGCATTAAGTGTGACTTCTTAGAGACCAGAGGAAGGCTAGCAAGGATGATTAAAAACCATCTCTTCTAAATCATTAGCTCTGCAGTGACCGTCAGAAACGAGGAGGAGGGAAGCAGGCAGAGTTACGCTTCCTGCGTCAAATCGCAAAGAACAAGTACAGATGCACAAACAACAAGTGTAAACACAGCGAGACAAAATTGTGAAAAGCCACAGCATGTCTGGGATACAATTAGCAAGGAATGTAAACACAATCAGGAATCGTTATGTGAGTACTTAATTATTAAGAGGAAGACTAATGAAAAAATGAGTCAATGACTCAACAGAGGGGGCAAAATTCTAGCTGGTGCTACTGAGCGTGTGTTCCTAGCTTTGTAGAAAGGGTCGGCTGTGATTGGACTATTAATGCAGCTAGCAAAAGGGGGCTAGAATAGGGGAAAAAGCAAGGTAGAGAATAAGGCCCATGTTTACAAATCTGCTGAGCCTGGTGAAATTCGCCCTACGATATGGAGAGGCGGCTGAAGCTGTTTCAGACCCTTTGAGAGTTTGTGGAGGACAGAGGAAACTCCGAAATGAGAAAAAATGTGTGGTTTTCTGTCTTAAAGGAGAAAGGGGCAAGCTGGGTAATTGTAGGCTAATCAGTTTTACTGTGAAGTAATAAAAAACTTGCCAGTTATTGCAAGGCAACAAGAAACAAGTAACAGCCAACACTTTTTTCGAGAGAGAATGATGTCAGAACAGTCTAATGCCCTGCTCTGTCCGAGTAACGTTTCTGCTGTGCAAACAGAAATGGGAGTAGAAATCATATATCTTCACTTTAACTAGATGTTTAATACTATTTTGTAATACATCTTTATATGGATGCTAAGCAAACAATATCAAACTGCTGTTAGCGGGGGCATAGTTGTTTGGGAAATTCAGGTATTTAGGTTTAAATCCTTCAGATAGTTACAGGTGACCTGAATCTCATACCTCCGGTACAGTCCCATTAAAGCATATGGGATGGCTCACAAGGAACAAAATTTTCTCCATTTCTAAATTTCTGCAGAATGAAAGTGCCAAATTGTGAGCAGGTCGTAATCATCCTTATAGTGACCGCAGGATATTGTGTCATATTGAGCTTATTCATTATGTTCATTAGGGGTTGTTAAATAGTGATGTCTTTCCATACTGGTATTCTTGCTGCTCTCTAGGGATGTAAGGTGAATGAACAAACAGACGTCTGTCAGTCTAACGAGGACTGAGGTATTTGCAGCACAGCAACATTAGGTTTGTGCAAAAATGATTGCTAGGGCGTTGCTTCAAAGTCAGACAGAGACTTGCTGAAAACTTTCGTTGGCTTGTTCTCAGTAATTTCTCAGTTTCAGTGCATTATTTTTCACAGACTCAGTTTGGACCATGTGCTATTAGTCTTATTTCCAATTATAAATATCACATTTTCCCCACATTTTTGAAAAACTGGAGAACTTTTTCACATTTGAAGCCGTACGTAAAATCTGTCTACTTAGAGTTTTTCAGTTTTCCTTTTGTTGCCTTTTTTTTGTGAAGTTTGTGAATTATCTTCTTCAAGTGTGGTTTTTTTTGGTTTTTTTTTGCATGAGAGTTTTGTTTTTGACAGATTTGAATGGAAATACTGGCCTGGGTTCTGAGTCTGCTAATAGCCTGATGAGTGCCCTTGGGCAAATCACTTTGTCTTTCTATATGGCAGTCAGACTATCAATTAAGTGAGGATAATTATCCATAGTTAGATTCTTTGAGATCTATGAATGAAAAGTGTGTTGATAATAATTAACAATTTTAGTACATTGCTCTATCCTGATGAAATAATTCATCCTATAGATATACCATGTCTTTTTGTTTGCACTGCCTGTTTTGTTTGCAACTTGTTGGGTATATTTGGATGCAAAATATGAAATAAATCATACTTCATATGTAAGTTACTTAGCATCTCAGTCATGCTCCCACTCATCACAGGCTTTCACATCTATAGTATCCATATATAATAGTTTTCTATTTACTGACACATTTAGTAATTGAAAAATACCTGCTGGCATCTGATTGAGTTGGGTTGGGCTTTTCATCGCTTGAAAAAGATTATGTGGCTAACTAAGGTGAGGACCCTCAAACTTCCCTGACTGCCTTCAGCTTCTGTGTTTTGCGTGATTGTATCTCCCTTTGGTATCACTAGAGAACTTCCTACTTTTTCTTCCTGTGTGATCCCATTTAAAGATGGGACTGTTTTTATTAGGCAAAAAAAGAGTTTGCTGCACTGTATATTATATAACTAATTCATGTCTCTGTTTTTTATAGAGAAAAAGGATTAAAAAGTTCAGGAGGCTGTTTGGTAGACCAAAACATCTGTAATTCAGCCCTAAACTGTGTGTGTGTGTGTAGCAGGTGATAAAAGYGACACTATAGTCTATGGCAGTTTCTGTAGGGTACATTAATCTAGCTGAGGTGAGTAGCTGCAGTAATTTCAGCGCAGGAGCACAGGCTTTTGCATGTGTTAACAGGATTTTTGGAAGGCTGATTGCTAGTGAACGTTACAAATCTGTGATTTTGCGTCTGCGCTCCAATTGTTATTCATACTCGTTACATTAATCATACTCATGCTTGCCCATATGTAATGGGATGTCTTTATTTTGCCATGTAGCCTTGGCTCTAACTTCATCTATGGCATTGTGTCTGTTAGACATCCCAAATTGATGCAGCAGGTGTCGTCTTTTTAAATTACACTGCCTTGAGATTGGTAGGAGCATTGCTAACACCCTCTTTCCTCTGTCCCAGTGACTGCTGTAAAAATGAGGCATGGAAACCTCCCTTGTCCACTAATTTGCGGCACTACCATAGGGTAGCTGAACATTTCTTCTTCTGCCTTTGCAGTATAGGAAGTTATTCTCTGTTCCTCTATTTGTCTGCCATTCTTGGGTCTGGATCATTCAGAGAAACATTGGTGTGAAATTTTGGCGAATTGGACACTATTCCAAGTGGCGCGTGCTTCCAGGCAGGCGTCCTCGGATGTGACACAGAGTTGTGCCTGGAGGAAGCCTTTCTGCCCTGCCGCTCCCTGCGGCTCACAGGGTTTTGTCCTGGATTTCTATGTATACGTGGTAGGGACGGGATGAGGAGGGAGGTGAGTCAGAGACAGCACAGGGGGATAGAAAGAAGTCTCTAATTCTAGAGCCAGTTTTTCTTGTAGAGCAAAGGCTGTGTAGCTGCTCAGAAGAGTATTAGGGCAGTGCAGGCATGGGGCAGAACCTTGTTAACTTTGTTACGCGTTCCTTGCCCTGGTTCGAGTACCCTTCTTATCCTTCAGAGTGGGGGTGGGCGTTTTTCTAGATGAGATATCTCTATCCTCATCAGAGCAGAGCAACAGGAGTCGCTATGGATGCCAGGAGCCTCTGCTTCATGTTCCAAATAGCAACAAGTTGCAAAGGTTAACTTGGGGGGAGAAAAAGCATCCTAGAAACATGTACACATCTGGACTAGTAGTTATGAAGATTAATGTAATGCGCAGGGTCAGAATTCCCACTGACATTTGCTCAGTTTGTCCAAACAAGTTAGTGGAATCCTCCTGCGAATACGCACTGCGCTCTGCAGACATTTAACATCTTGGAGGCCAGTTTCCTTACAGGCACATGCGTAAGTCTTAGTCTTTAATTGCTTTCAAAAATAATACTGAGAGCAAAGAAATCATGCAGACTGTGTGTCAGTTTTAAGACTGAGTACAGAAAAACAAACAGAAATGAGACTATCCCCACCTCRTGACAGTATTTGGATCTAAAATTAACCCTAATAAAGCCAAGTTTTCAAGGCAAATGGGGAATACGCGTCAACAGATACGAGCAAAACATTTTCTTTGCATTGATGATCAATGCCTAAAATAATGCTGGAATGCAAAGGTAGCTATGTAAGAGTCACAGAAAGGATATAGTTTCTTAAAGTTTAGACACTGATGGTGTTAACCTCTCAGAAGGGATTGCGCTCTGATGCTGAAAGGGTGACTCTTCCATCCCGAAGGCGGCCATCCATCAGTTCAGACACTTGGTGAGATACTCTTGGATCCATTGGGATGAGCAACATTATGTAAAAACAAGCCATTTTTTTGGTTTTATAAGCAAGTAACGTATGCATTGATCTCAACATGAAGCTTTGGACTGAGCTGCCATGAGGATGTTATGTATTTGAATTTGAAAACAGCATAATACAAGCTATACTATAAAATCAAAAAATATGCCTATCTTTTAGTTTTGTAACTCCCTGCCAGTCTTCCCCAGCTTTCAGTATACTGGTATCATTACAACAGTACAAGCTGCCTAATGCAGACTTTTAAAACAGTGTAAAGGTGCTAGAGACTAGTATGGTTATTCCCATATGAGAAGAAGTTGTACTGTCAGAAGGTGTCTTCTTGCTGGTGTAATTCCAGGCACATTATAGTTTCTAATAGTACGAACTTCTGGTAAAGGGAACACTTGGAAACCCAGGTTCGCCACTAGAATTTCTAAAGATAAACCAACCTTCTGTGCTTCCTCCTCCTCACCCTCACACACAGATTCTCCTAGCTTTCCTTGGGCAGCTCAACTAGCCAGAAAGTCACTAGTATTTGATGTTTAAAAYTGGACAAGGTCGCTCTTCACTAACTGCTACATTTATATGGTGGCCAGCTCAGCAATGTGAAGAATTAACACCGAGTAAGGCAAAAATACCACTTCGTGATCCTAGGCGTGATTACAGAATGGGTCCGTTATTGAAATATGGTGCTGTTTAGGCAACTCCTTTGTCACAGTATTTCTTAATTATATTCTCTAGCCAAGTGTGCCATGTAGCAGGGTAAAACAGGATCAAACTTGAATTGCATGGCCAAATTGTAAGATTCTCAAATTGCAGATTCTGCCGCGATGAGCTAGTCATACAATTTGTTACTATTACTATTCCAACTTTTTATTTATTTGTACGTGTGCAACAGGTTCACCGAGTGAAGGCCAGATGGTTGTTTAGTATATATCAATGCGTATAAGACGTTTAGGTCCCAATTTACCAGTTGTTCTGCCAGTGGTGAGTGTGTGTCAGGAATCTCAGACACAAGTACTTTGCAGGAATGTTAGGGAGCTTTTTCTCAGCATGGTGCAAAGCCTGGAGCTAAGAGAAGAGTCCAGGGGAGATATCTACCCCTTTTTCCATGTTTGCCATTTCTGTTCTGTGTGAGCCTAAATCATACAGATGTAACTACGGGTTCTGCAGTGTTAAAAGGAAGATAAGACAGTAACAACTGATTTGTATCCCAAAATGATAAAAACCAGAAGCAGATCCTACCGTATGTATGTGGTCACCTATCAGAGGTGGATTAGAGGTGAGAATATCTATATAGTTTTATTCTAGCAAGCAACAATGGTTAATAATAGTAAATCCTTCAAACCATACAAAGATGGCATTGAGTATAGTCCTATGTATGAAGTGCAGGCATTTCATTTGCTGTGTTTCTAATACATCTCTAAACTATATCTAGTTCTGTGTCCAAGAAATAAATGTATGTTTGTGTATGCTTTGTATTTATATGTTCAGGAGGGAGAGATGAGTACACTACTCTTCTGAGTAGAGATTCCTTCATCCACAGCATTTTAGCTTGTAAAAACATATTTATTCCTTGTGTGTTTGATTTGGTGCTAAAATAACTGAAGCAAATGCAGCAGCCCCAGGTGCATTCAGTTTAGGATCTTGTTCTGAATGATGATGGAAGAGGAGGAGAAATGTGTTACGCCACACTAAATAAAAGTGGGGGAGGAAAGTGGATTTGAACACTGAGTTTGTTCATTTTGATTTGTAAGCATGGGAGATAGGTTGCCAGTTTCAACTAAGTACATAAATTAAATCTTGGATATGTGTTCACTGTTTGCTGTTATCATTGGAACCGGTTTTATCAGACGTCGGTCCCTGTGGTACTTCAGCAAGTTATAAGAAGGCAAAGTTATCTGAAGGTTGCTTGCAGTCTTAGCTTCAGAAATTACTAGTTGCTGTCAGCTATTACAATAGTGTTGATGTGTATCATAATAGTTTCACTGTGAAATGGGAGGTGAATTAAAGGCAATCCGATACAGAAGCAAAAAGTGTAGTTTTCATGTGTAGGCAGAAAGACATTTTACTGTCAGCTCTGAACACCCATCCCTGTAATATGATGAAAGGCAGTGACTCCTTAGCAGTGCAGGGGGCTGCAAGTAAGATGGGTGCTGGGAAATTCGCCTGCACCAAGGGTTCCTTAGGCATCTAGCACATTTCCAGACGTGTACTGCGAGGGCTGCAGAGGAGGCCCGTGGAGGTAGCTTTGGTTTTATGCCAATTCAGTACATTCAGGCAGTGGAACAGATTCCCCGGAGAGGCTGTGCAATCTCCATCCTTGGAGATTTTCAAGACCAGATTGGCTAAGGCTCTGAGCAACCTGGTCTGTTTTCATAGCTGACTTTGCTTTGAGCAGGAGGTTGSACTAGAGGACCTCCTGAGGTCCCTTCCAGCCTGTAGTGATCTCCTGAGTGGGCTTGATTCTTGAGGAGCATGGATTTTTTGGAAGAGGAGTTAACAGATTGGATTTTTGGAAATGCTGCCCTTTAGGAAAAGGGCTGTGGGAAGCCAGCTGTTTCCTTTAAGTCAACAGGACGTTAACATGTACTGACATAATCAGAAGATTTCACCCTGGGTATACATCTATGCTGTGGATATTTCAGAGTTATACCTAAGAAAACCCTAATCTACCTTGCATGTAAACTAGTGGAGCCCCAGCTTGGGATTCTCAGCTCTTGTAGGGACCCTGGGTTCCCATGTCACGGCGATGGTGGTGTCCCAGTGGCAGAGAGGGATGGCTTAGGTCTGCTTGCTTCAGGCCACTCTGCTTTGTAAGCTCTTACTGCTGCTAATTTTCTTTCATTGACATGCATTTTCACACTTGGAGAGGCCATTTCACAAGTTCCCAAATGACTGTGCGAGCACTGAATGACAATCTTTCTAGAGTTTTACTTAAAAGAGTTAGCAGGTAGCTGGAAATTGGCAGTAACATGCTGGTAGCTCTACAGATGTTGATGAGTATTAGAGCTTTCCTAATTTCTGAAAGGTCTAGTGCAAATGTTGAATGGTTGCCCATTTCGTCTCCTGTCCTTTGCAGTCACAGACCCTTTGAACATATTCAGTGTGTCTTAACAGTAAATAGTAGAAGAGCAGAGAGCAAATACCAATAAAGTTGTATTTATAGGGTATTTCTAAATAGTTATTAATATCTACACTGATTTTTGCCACATAACTATTTTTTKGGGGGGGGGATGTAGACAATAAGTTACAAATGCAACTCAGGACATAAAAAGGCAGTATCACTTCTGACCTGGTCCAACAGGTGGTTTTATATTAGCTTAAATGTACTCGACAGGCAATAGACCCTCGGTTACCAGTTGTAGGACCCTCACTTTGCAGATGGTGACTGCAGCTCCACTTTCTATGAACATCCACAGGAGAAGGTGCTCCTCCACCTTCCTCTCTTCCTTCCACATGGCTGTGATTGTGCCAGCTTTGTTTCAAAGTGCTATTCAGCTGCTAAAATTGCATGTGCTATCTGTAAGAAAGGCAGCAGACCTGCTGAAAAACCACCAGTGGGACCATAATGTTGGCATCAATTTAATCTTTAAGAACTCAGGAAAAAGTGAGAAATTCATAAACAAAAACGTTAGTTTAAAAAGATTTTTAAAGCCGGTTGATATCACAGTCAGTATTTCACTGTCTTTAAAAATCTCCTTTCTCTTAAATGGAAGAAAATAAGTTTCTGAGTGATGAATGTAGCCAGCTTGCTTCCACTTACGTTTTCAAAGTATCTTATTAGGAGACTTGCTTCTTGACTCCAGCAGTGTCTTGGACAATAATCTGAGATCAGTTCCTAATTGCTCAAGGAATACATTAAATTCCTGAAACAGTGGTTAAAAGCTGCCATTCCACCATAGTCATGCACTGCTCATGTTTGGTGTAGCGGGGCTTAATGTGTAATGGCCAGGGATTCTCATGGAGAATTTCTAAACTAATTTCCAGTGGGTCAGACCATACTCAGAATATAAGCCCAAACTGGTGACAGATCCTTTGGTCCAAAGTGCAGTTACTTTGTGGGAGACATTTTGGTGGGCTTGGATCAGATCCTACAGTTTGTTCTCCTAAAATTTTGTATTGTTTCTCCAGTCGGATCTTAAACAACATCCTAGAAATATGTTGCTGCAAAAAAATTCAAAAGGAAGATTGATGATTGGTTTTGTTAAGGATGTCTCATGCTCGGAGGTACTGTATTATACCCATCGCTGTATACCCTACATTATCTGCAGGTGGTGGTTAAGGGAAGGAATCAAAGCTGCTATTACTTCTGTGGAAACAGCTGGACCTCATAAGATCTGCAAAAGAAGATTCCTCTTAACTAAAATATATCCTTGGAGAACCATATGTGCATAACTGCTAGGATTTTGGAAATGATTTGGTAGACTGACAAGGAGATGACTGGTAGATATTAATTGGGACAGTGGCCCATGCCAAGAAATTCTTTGCGATCATGTTACCTTCTCTTCATGCAAAATATTTACTGAGTTAGAGTAAAATACCGCAGTTTAATTTACCATAACCGTGCGGTCATCGTACAATAACTTCAATGGAGGATATAATTGCATGGCAGCCTCCCGGAATGTTGTTGTGTTGCCTAAGTGACAATGAGGCAGTTAACACACGTCACCGCGGTCTGCGGATCCGCTTTGCCTCATCCGCGGAGCGCCGCTCGGCCTGGGCTGCGGCGCAGGCTGGCGCGCCTCGGACCGTCCACCGTCGAACCAGAGCTAATCGAGCGCACCTCTATTTCTGTACCGAAAAGCTTACACAGGTAGAGCACGTAATGCATGATATTTGGATTTCTTTTTCAGAGCTGATAATAACTGGGCATAGCTGCTAATGCACACTTCAAGGTTGATGTCATGGAGAAGGCCATGCCAAAAGGGAATGGGGAAATAGAGGGAAAGTTCAGTGTTATAAATATCTCTRCGTTTCACTTGAAAGCTTAGTTTTGAAATGTCACAATTCTGAATTCAATGGAAAATACCAGTACTTGAAAATCTGTTAAACGGGTCTAATTGGAACGCCTCCCACGTGGTCTAGCCCTGATGCAGGCTCTCTTTGATACTGATCACTGCCATCATTTTTAGCAACTGTTCTGAATTTCCAGTCACTTTCTTTAAACTTACTTTGAATGTCATGGTAATGAAAATGTTTAAATAGATGCACATCGTAGTCCCTGTACGTTTTAAATTTGAGATGTTTGCTGTACTTAGGAAAATATTTGCCATTCTTAACTACCTTGAGATAACCCCAGAAGTTTCCTCTATAAGCTGGAAAAAAACCCAGTCATGCCATTGCAAAATTCATGAATTTTCCTAGGTTTAACAACYAATTTGCAGTTAAAGCTGAAGAGTTAAACTCTGCCATTACTGAGTCGGTGGTGAGTGGGGGCTTCAGCGGAGCGCGGAATTGCCCCAGGGGGCCGTGCAGTACCATGAGGTGCTCCAGAGTTTCTTCCAGTTCTCCTGGACGATAACTGTTTTGGCAGTACTCAGTTGCTTGAATACTAGCTAAAAAATATGCCAGAAATGGCTTGCAGACCTTAATGGTAATTCTATACAGCTAGCTTGTCTGGATTGAGTCCTAAATTACCAGAATGTTATCCTTTTTGGTAATGAAATGATGAATACTTACCAAATTTGAAAATTATACATGWCACTGTTTGCATAACTTCTCCATATTTCTGAGCCTTTAGCCTTGATAATAGTGCATGCTTGGCCAAGCATGTAATTCTACCATAAGTCTTACAACATCTGCAGTTTAAAAAAAAATTCTCGTCTCCTAGAGTCAGATAATTGCAGAATCACAGATTTGGTTTTTGAAAGTTTCAAAGAATTGCTTGTGAATAAAAATCCCCAGGCCCCAAAGCCCTGCTAAATGTCCAAATATTCATATCAATCTCTTGATTTCAGAGTCTTTGGGGGGATTTTTTTTCGTTTTAGCTGGGCCAGGGGCGCTGACTGTAAGGCCGATCTGGGAAGTCACTGGGATTTTTCTCCCWTTTCTTATTTCAGTAGATTTCTGTCAGTGAGACAAATGCAATGACAGCGTAAAAGTAGTACTTCTGTTTAAGGTTAATTAGAACAAATTATTTTAAAGGTGAAGATGAAACTTGTGATTTAAAAGAAGTATTAGAAGAAGGAAGACCCTAGAAAAATACCAGTCCTCTGCTCTTTTGTTAGTGCTCATGTCCACAGATTTATAGGAAAAATTTACCCCCCTGCTCAAAGCGTAGGCTATGTATATATTGAGTAATCACAGACTTGCACATCAGTATTACTTAACCTCTAGGCAATGTGCGGTCAGTTTTCGTTTTCACTCTTAAAATTGTTTCCATTTAACGCCCTTAAGCAGCTCTGTGAATTACAGTGAAATCTAAAATGACCCCCAAATTGGCCTGCTCGGTTATTCAACGCAATCTTTCTCAGCTCTGTGTGGCAACGCGCTTTTAATGTGGCTGCCCATATGCCCCGCATATGACTGTGATCTGGCTTCCAAGAGGGTATGTTGTGATGGGCTCGTGTGTGCCAATTCACATATCTAAACGTTTTCATAAGGGGAACCCCTTTGTGTTAGTCATCTGGTTGTCAAACAAGACCTGGCTGTGATCCTGGACCTGGCACTAGATGAAATATGTGCACTTTAAACATTTCATACTTAAACTGATGGGAATGGGCAATTCCTCAGTAGGTTTTCTCAAGGTTTTTCAACAATAAATGTCAACCTCGGGGCAAAGCAAGACAGATTTCAGATTAAAGCGACGGGGTTTGCTTAACATTTATAAATCCCTTAGTCCCAACCTCCTCCGTGTTTTTTAAAACAACGAACAAGGAAAGGCTATGTCAGACGCAATGGGCACTTTTGTCAACACAACTTTTTCCTTTAGTAGCTTGATAGAAAGATTTCAAAAATAGATTTTCCTGATGGATTCATGACTTGGCATCCCATAGAGAATCCAGTATTCTTCCAAGCAAAGCTAAAGGTTTGTGTTAGAAGACTAATAAAGCCAGTCAAAAGAACCTTTCATCCCTGAGATAACTAAAATATTCCTTTGTTTATTTTTCTCCCTCAATTACTTTTCCTGTCTTGGTTTAATCTGTAGTGCTGAAGCTTGTCAACACCTATAGCCTTTAGTTTGGGATAGATGTCTTGGGAGCATGAATAAAAGCAATTTTCGTGTGGTGTCTCCCTGTCACGACTGCTGCTTGAAGCCCATTGACTTTTCTGTCAAAAGACCCAGATATAAATGGAACAAAATTTAATTAGTCGGTAGTTTTATTTCCTTAATACCGGTGATGAATCCACATTCTTTAGGCCTGATGTTCTGTGGCTTGCAATAAAAGCTTCTAATTTCTGTTTTTTCTCCTACTTTCCAAAGAAAAAGGGGAAAGGAAAAAATTTGTCTTGATTTTGACTTAATAAAATTCTAAAACATTTTAAATTATAAATTAGCTAGTTTAAGTGCAAAGTTGTTCAGAGTAAGAAAATGAAACTYTTCTTTAAAAAAATCAATTCTCAGAAACAAAAATTCCCAGTATTTTTTTCAAGTGAAGTGATTTCTTGAAGCTTCTTTCATATGCTTTCTATTTGCGTAAGCTGGCACTTCCACAAACCAAAAAAAGTTTTTCGGATGGCTTCCAGGAAGATCCACCTGTAAGTAATAAAACACTAAAAATTTCTGTACCATCTCTTGGACAGGGCATTTGAAGCAGATTCACTCGACCARAGTGTGACCATAAGCTTTTATTTCTTCATGCTTTGGTTTCCTATCCTGTCCTTTGCTCGTATCGTCAGCCCAGGCTGTAAGCTCACTGGAACACAAACTCTTTCTTACCGTATAGCTATACCTATAGGCCAGCCAGCACCAGGAGTCCTGACTTTTGGTTCTTGCCTTTTTAGATGATGTTTTAACATAAATATGTTCTAGCTTTTTTCTAATGGAAGCAATGATTAAGCTATAGTGTTGTCTGGGGCAGGGGTTTCTTAGGCAACTTTTGAAGCTGTTGACARATTTCAGCCAGATTTGACAGAGAAGGATGGTGGTCACCAAGATAATTAAATCTGCAAGTTGCTTAAGAACAGTGGGCAGAGACCCTGCACATGCTGCAGCTGCAGGAATGGTTAGAGCTTGCAGTCCCAGGAATTACTTTCTTGTAGAGAGCAGAGAATCGATGTGGAAGAGAAATGCTGTGATTGCCCAGCTGCAAAAAAAGTTTCAAGGGAAGTTCACAGTTAATGTTAAGGCAGAAATGTGCAGCAAAACAGGTTTCGCTGGTTTTAGCACTCATTAAACCATATGCACGTGTCTGTGTGCATTCCAAAACTGCATGACAAACCCRATGCAAAAGCAAGAAAACCAAAATTTAAACCAGGTAATAGTGAATTTTCTTTAGTCTTCCATATGGAGATGCCAACACAGGCTGCGTGTTGCCTTGGGATCTGTGCTGCACAGCACTGTCACGCAAGGCTGGGTGAGCAGGTGCAGCAGAGGAGGAGCAGGGCATGGTGGGCTGGAGCTCAGAAACAGAGCACAGACGTGTGTGAGCTCGGGGAAGGCCACCCCACTGCTCAGGAAAGTGTCACAGGGACTTGAGCTGTGGATTGGTTTGGACTAGGAGGAGTGTTTTTGTACCAGTGTGTCTTCTACTTAGGAGAAGTTTTGTGGTAACTTGCAGTGTGGATTTTTCACCTTTGTAGTGTGCACAGTTTCTAAAGCGACTCTATACACACTTCAGTTATGGAGAGCTCAGCCTGCTCTTTTGTTTTCGCATAATGAAAGGCTTGATGGGAATCTGGACCAATATCACTAAACGATGCTGAAGTAAATCAGTTTTTTGGGATTTGTGTCCACATCCTTTCCTTACTTTTTTTTCTTTTCACATTGATAGTGAGTCATTCCAATTTGTTGATGTTGATCACAGCCACAGAAAGATTTTTTTGCCTGTTTGCAGGCTGTTTTAGCCAGTGTACAAGTCAATACCAGCAAGCAAACAGTACGGCAGCAGCTTGCAGGAACTGCAGTATTGCTCCTGTATATAGACTGTAAAATTTAAATGAATTATTCAAATCACAAGTAATGCAAAAGTCATATTACACAGCATTAATATAAGCCAGTCCTGGCTTAGGGGATGCAACAATAATTCAGTAAGTGCCTTTTGCTTTCCCCAGTACCTCGGTTGATGGCATCCATAGATGTAATTTGATTGTATCATCATCCAGCCACAGTGAGCAGTCCAAGACCAGTTACTAATTCATATATGCTGCTGAATAGCCTTCCGAAGTGAACACTCTTTGCAGMTACTCTTCTGTTGTTTGCAACTAGAAGGATATTATGGAGAGGTGATTCTTCAAGTAATTTCTTGGCTGAACCTGTTGAATCAGTGGGACCTGTTCTTTGATAATACTGATGTTTTATCCCCTCCCAGTAAGCTGGACCAGACTTGCTTACCTTCTGGTAGAATATCTGTCTAGCTGTCACGAAGAAAGTAAAAGGAAATAATAAGAGAACGTGATCATATTTCATTGAGAGAAGAGTTCAAGATTACTTCTTTCATTATATTACTTATTTTATTACTTTTTATTACTTMTTTTATTTTATTGTCTCTTCTTCCTACTATCTGACACCAGAAGCTGTTTTTCTTCTTTGACTGTTGGAGTGGCTGCTAATCAGGACACTTCAAAACTATAGAAAAAGAGGATAGCAGGAGGTGCAAGAGAAAAACTGAATTAAAGGCAAAATAGAGTGCAGTGGATAGAGATAGTAAAGCAGGCTGCATGTTGAGCATGTTAAAAGAGGCGCATCTGGAACAATGGTTCAGAGTAACAAAATTGTCTCTCCATATATATTTGCCTCTTCTGCTGTTATTTTTCCCCAGTACTGCATGCAGCATGGTCTCCCCACAAGGTTAAAGGTTACAATAATGTTTCATCTGGGTAGGAAAATATCCCACATATGGGAAATGGTACATCATTGTACTTACACAACAAAGAGATGTCATGTTTTTTAATACATCCAAAGAAATTTGTCTACTGGCATCTGTTCTGGAGATGAAGTATTGATACTTTAGCACTGCAAAGAGCCTGCAGTCTTTACGATAGGTCAGGAATCTACAGAATCGGTGTTTTTAGGGACTGCATGTGCAAAACGTGGTTGTGCAGGTATCTGCAGTTCAGGTCTGGTTCTCATTTAGAAAGACCTGAAGAAAATAATCCCAGGATCATGGCTGCTACGTCCCTTGCTGACCAGCAGTTCTTTACATCAAGACTGTGAGAGAAAAAATAGATGTATATGTATTTAAGCCAGACTTTAAAAAACAGGAATATAAAACTAGCTCCTAAGTCTTATGTAGGCTGAAGGATTGGTGGAAGGTTTCAGTAGATAGCAGTTCAGAAATTGCTGTACCTGTATAGCTTCCTGGCTATTTATTTAGCAATTTCACTTGAGTATTTTCACTTGCAAACATGAAGACGCTGATCTGCTCTCTCTTATGTGTACAAATCTGTTTAGTGCTGTTATCTCTGCTACCATCATACTCTGTCTCTTCAGACTTGAGCACAACYTCGAGTGTAGTTTCTAAATGCAGGTGGATGCAGCCATCGATAGAGGAAGTGGGTTGCTTTCATTTCCAGGTGGCATGTCTTTGGTTGCACAGATGTCACTCTAGTTACAAAGTAGACTCTTTTCCACTATCCAATTATATTGGGATTCCTGTAGAAAAGCAGACRTGTAGCATGGTGTGGCAGATGTGCTATGTCCATTCGTTGGTGGGGCTGTAACGTGGCACGGCAGCCAAATTATTACTTACTACAGTGCTCTTCTTGAATTGACTGACTCACAAAGATGGTTAAAACAATGTTTTACCCTTAAGCTATTGCAGGTTAAATGCTGAACCTATCCAAGCTGAGCCCATTTCATCAATTTTGATGTTGAACTGAGTAATGAATGTGTATTGCCTGGCTGGCAGAAACAACAGATGTTGGAACACAAGACCTGGGTGTTAGTGTGACGTCAAAACGACTCCCAGAAATTTGGAGGTCTAAGCTCGGTCTCTCCTAGTGTTTAGTTCAGAATGTTTTTCCTAGTGCTGTTCAGAGTTGGTTTGGAGCAGGGAAAAGTGGGATGTCAGGAGGACCAATTGGTCCAAGTGCTAGGCAGAGTGTGGAGTATACAAGTAGTTCATGGATTGGTAGTGGTGATGGCCTGACTCACTTGGGTTATCTGAAGAGATGGCATGCTTGCATATGTCTCTGTACTGCCTTGCATCATGCTGTCTTAGGGAAGAAAAACAAATGAGATGGAATATAGGATGGTGGACTGTCAGATTAGAGAAGACATTTATTTGCTGAAAACTGTGGGAACTTATTGCCATATAGTTCACGTATCAATATAAATATCAGTAATGTTGTTAGGATATGCTTAYGTGACATTAATTTGTGCAACGTATCTTGTGCATGTGTTCTTTGGTTTTAATGATCTCAAGTGTAGGAAGTAGTCTGTCAGGGAAACTTCAGCAAATACTGCACAGATATACTTGTTCCTTTAGTTTTTTTGCATTTCCTTCTCTTTTCCACTCAATACTTGTTTAGTTCACACTGTTACCAGCTGCAATTAAGAAACAAAATAATTCCTGGAAACCCTGTAAAGTACAACTTGTGCCAGCTGAAKGCATTTTTTTTAATGCACAACTAATCTATAATTATTTTTTCTTCAACCCATGTGGAAAAAGTATGATATAGACATTTTGCATTTGGGTGATGAAAAGTTACTACCTGTTTAGAAGTCTGCTGTAAGGGGCAGTGTCAACAAGAGCTGTTCGCAAAGCTGTATTTTCACTTCACAGTGTTTTRCGCAGATATATTTTTTGAGTTTGGCTCATACAGGTTCATTTCTCTGATACTCACTTTGAATTTTAGATTAAAAGATGTTTTAAAACTCTAGGTCAAGTTTAGTCAAAACCGCTGAATCTGACCTGGTTTCAGCTCTCAGATCTTCTCAGATCATGAGAAACCGTAAGCCTCCTGCTCTGGTTTTGATATAAATCTGTAAATCATAGCCTGTGTGCATTTGAAGCTAGGCCCAGAACCTCTTTGTCCAGTGTCCAGCATTGCTCTAAGTTCTTATGTGTTTTTTTTTCTTTTTTTTTTTAAACAAATTTACCTGTAGGTGGAGTTTCAATGAAACAGGTAGCATGGCAGATTTCTGGGCTGACTGGAAACATATCACCCAGCTTTAGTCATAGGGATTTTCCTAGCATAAAGCTTACATGAGCTGAGAGTCRCTTCAGATTATATAGACTTTATGACAATAGATCCACAATGCTTGTTCCTTTGGAATAGAATTAATAACCTCTAGGCAACCCAGCTGGGGCAGTAAAGAATTGCTTCCCTTCCTTCCAAGGCACCCGAGGAACGTTCTCATTCACCCATCATGGACAAGTAAATTAAAATCTCTGTTGTAGCCACACAGATTAGGAGGAAGAAAGCACTCTGAACTGAGCATCTTCTTTCCACCCCAGCCACAAAGGTCAGAAGTGCAGTAGGTAACCCAGAGCTCTTCCCTTTACATCTTCCTTTATGGTCCAAGCAGTGTTCTGCTGAATGTGTGCTCCAGCAGAGTTGAACYACTGAAATACTAAAGCCCAAATCTTTCTTATTCTCCTGTTGTTTGTGGAATTATGTACACGTGGCGGTGTTTGTGTACACATTTGAACTTGACCATAGTTTCACCTGACAAATTCAGCTTTGATACAGATTGAATTCTGATTCATTCAGTCAAAGTTGGTCAATGGCCACAACCTTCTTAAATGTTAAAGCTCAGCCTAATACAGGTAGTCTGACAGATCGTGAGTGCCCAGCCCTCTTTGAGTGTCAGGTCACTTGAAGATTTCTGAGACCTAGCCATCAAAATGGAGACTTTCAAGATCACTAGTTGCTTGGGAAATCTCGTAGGGAAAAGGAATGTAATAATTTTGGCCAAGCTCAGAGACCTGTTCATTTGTACAGACTGCCTCTTGCCTGATCAAAGCAAGTTACAGTATTTCAGGGATAAAACAATCATTCCTTCCATCCTCCTCTGATGTGCCAGGGCAGCATGGCAAGGCCTCTCCTTCTCCCCCACCCTGTTCCTCGGTGGGAGGCACGTGGCTACCCATGGGGTTTTCCCGGAATTCCCGCCTCTGACTATGTGGTTTCTTAACCAGTCTTGCAAAAATGTATTTTTATTGAATGTTATTCTAACCATAAAACTTTTAAGCTGTTCAAATACTTTCCTTTGTACCATAGACATCTGAGACTATTAGACATTAACAAGTAAATGTACTTTTTTTTTCAACTGTTTCAATCTGCTAAGTAGTTTTCTTTGGACTGATTCTCCCCTAGTCTTGTACCAGAGGAAACATTACTGTGATCTGATACTGTACCTCTTCATTTTCTGTCTCCTCAGATTGTAGTTGTATATGTATTTTATTTTAAATTAAAAAGGGACTTTRTTTCATGGTAACCTGTTGAATCAAAAAAGTCACCTAAGATCCAGAAATTCTTAAAGCCACGAGGTACCATTATGATTTGCTTTGATTCCTGTAGCAAGCCTATAATTCTCCGTGGAGCTAGAACATATTCTTTAGAAAGACTCAACTGAAAGATTTCAGGAGATAAAATTTACCATTCCTCAAAGTTATTGTAATAATTAATGTAATGCACTGTTTAACTCCTTCTGACTAAGTTCCTTTACACATGAGTTGAGTTGACTTTCTATGGAATTTTTCATCATTATTTGTGTGATGGTCTCGGCTGAAATTAGCACCCTGTTGCATCGTGTCCTACAATTATAGAGTGTTCCTGTCCCGAGTTGTTTACAGTCTATATATCTGCGAATCACAAAAAGCATTGCAAGAAGTAAATAGCAGTATTGTGGTTTTGCATATGAGGAAATGAGACACCTAGAATTTGGTTGGCTTGTTCTGGATCTCATGGAAAGCCTTTGACTGACCTGCTAAGTTGTACAGATGAATCTATTTGTACGGACCTAAATAAGTGACCTGATTTTTCTGACATCTTGAGCCTCACTAAAATAGGCTCTTTGCATGCCTAGGATTTCTGGAAAGCCATCTTTTTATTGGATTATAATTTGATCAGTTTTCCACTGACCGCTCATAGCCCAGGCAGCCACCATTTCATATGGAATTCATTTTATTTTGGTTTTAAGAGGCYAGCTCAAAGCAGTTATAGAAGAAAGTTGCGTAACTCCTCTTAATCTGTGTTGAACAATTTTTGAGATTGAATAAGATACTAACAGTCCCAAAACATTGGTCTGATGTTGTTTATGATTTGCGAACATGAGTGAGCAGTGTTTCCTACTGTTCCCTATCGTGCAAGAAAACTACATAAAAGGGAGGTGATTAGTCAGAAAGCTCCCCCTCACCCCAAAGTTAAAATGAGGCATCTAGAAAGCAAGAAGCTTGCAAGCAACCTAGAAGCTGATGAAAATACTTCATTAGAAACCCCAGTAAAATGTATGCCATAATTCAAAAAGAAAACTAAGTGGTCCAGAAAACCACTGCATGGCTCAATATGAAAGTTAAGACGACTCTCGTGGGGAGCAGGTCAGCACTTAGAAAATGGAAAGCTTGCCTAAATGAGGAGAGTAGGAAAGCCTATAAAACATGACAGGTCAAAAGGAAATTAGCCAGGGCTAGAAAGAATTGGAAGAGCACCTTGCAAAGGATAAAACCTATATTAGCCTTTGCATGTCCACAGCTTATGTTCTGAGTGCAGTTCTAATTTCTGTATCTCAAGAGGATATTCTGGAGCTAGAGAGAAGGGAAAAAATGTTGAAGAGATGAAGCAGCTGCCTTACCAGGGGAGACTAAAAAATCTGGGGCAGTGAATTTCTGGAGCTTGCTGCCAAAGGAGGTTGTAGTGGCGGATGGTATCAGCAGGTTAGAAAAGGATTAGATAAATCAATCAACAAGAGATTAATAAATTGATTCTAAAAAGGCTAGTTGATGATGTATCCTCTAACATCCCTAATGCAACAATTCCAGATACAGGCGGTGTAYGAAGGGAGTGGACTGGAGAGAGCGGCCAGGCTCGTCCTGCGGTGTGTTGCCGTGTCAGAGAGGGAATTTGGGGCTGGACTGACCCAGATCTCACCCGGGAGGGCACCTATTAGGTTTTTAACCCACAGCAAGGTAGCTAAAAGAGGTTCACAGTTCTGCTGGCCAAAATGAGTAAAGGTGAAATCTTGGGCCCTGCGTTCATTATTTGTATAATTGTTGTGTCTAAAGACATAYGGTAGTGGTGCATCACCGTGAAAGGTCGCCCATATGTAGCATTACTAAGGATAAATGATGTGGATTCTTCATCCGTACGAGCTGTAGCTAACTGTTTCACACTTCTGTAGACTTTAGTGTAGCAGCTCCACCGAATTCTGATCTCCATTGTATATAGACAACAAAATGTGTAATGTCTGTGGCAATACAAATAGAATATGTGTGCGTTTAATGCCTATGAAACTTAAATCATGTTATACAGATGAGATATAGCAAGTGACCAAATCAAGGTATGTATTTTGGTTATGCTGACTGTGCAAAGCTTAAGACCCAGTCTTCCTTTGAAAATACACTATAAATTAAGTGTACAATTTCTTCAGTGGATTATTGTAGCCTCTTCCTAAAGAGAATCTCCACTCTTTTGTCTTCAGAAAAAATTGGAGCTGGACCTGGGGCTTGTGTTTTCTATTCCCTGCCCTGTCTTTGAATCCGTCTTTGCAAAGAAACTAGCAGTTCCTGCAAGGAAATGACGCTCATGAGGCATCTCTCTACATCAGTCATTCTCAGAATGCGGGGAGTGAAGGCACACGTTTCAAAAGCGTGCAACCTCCTGTATCCCTGTGAACGTACTAACTGGGGAATTTTGTTTTAATGACCTTGCTCATTCGTATGAATGACAGAACAAGAATTAAAAATTAAGCTTAAACAAAATCATAAGTGAAAGCTTTGGAAAGCAAAACTGCTTATGGCTGTTCGTGGAGTTGGCTCAAACTATTGAAACAGGAGGTCTTAAGCTGTGCACTGGAGTTGGGGTTTACCTCAGAAATCATGGAAGATCATGAAGTCGACAGAACTTCAGCATATGCTTTATGCAATGTTGAGTGATGGCTGTTCTTTTTTTAAAAAATAGTAAAAGTTTAAGCACAAAGGCCAATTTTTTTAAAGGAATGTAAAAYAGAGCTCTAAAACTATACCTCAGTATTCTTTGTAGCATCAAATTTTTCGTTCCTAATTTACTATTCAATGAAAAGCTTCATATGTTGTATTTGGCAAATTCAGTGTGTTTGTAGTGTGTTGCCTCATTTACATATAAAAATCTGAATAACTCCTGATAATTTGCATATGACATTTTTGCCACCTCTCCAGTAGGAAGCGTTTGACTTTTTAACCAGCCATTTACTTATGTAACCTACTATAATGCATAAAAATGATTGCTTCCTTTTCAAACATGGGTGGTATTTCCTAAAGATTGATTGCAGCAAGGTATTTCATTTCAAGCCTGTGAGCAGTCCGCAGCCTGTTATCGTATAACCTTTGCGCAGATCTTGATGCATCGCYGTCATTATTTTTCATCCCACAAGTGCTAATACTTACTAGATACAGTCAGTCTCCAAGCCACAGAAAGTAATTTGTATTGTTGGTGGTATGAATTATGCATTAGCTAAATAAAAATGTTACCCTTCCGCTAATATAATTATGTAAACAGAACCCACACTTGATCACGGGTCAAATATTTTTGGTTAATGCAAAAATGTTTTCCATTCTTCCTCGTACGAGGCTGCAGTTCCTGGGGCTGTCAGTGTCAGCGCTGGCTGGAAGGACGGCGTGTAGACCCTCGTGTTGCCGAGCTTGCGTGCTGCCTCTCGCAAACAAGATAATTTGCACAGACGTAGGTCTTAATAAGCTAAAATTGTGTAAATTCTCTGGGGCTGGAGAGTCACCAACCAGTAATCCTCTATGCACAAGCTCCCCCTTATGGAAATGAAAAATACTAAACAATACTTTTTTTTCTCAGTAGTCCAAAAGGACTAGCATCTTATTAGTACAAAGAAATTTCCCAAGCCTACAGGACTGTTTTTAGACTTTACATTTTGAATTTATATGATTTAACTAAGTGGCATATGCTTGCTGTGACATATGTGCATGGTGATGGCCTGTGTATATATTTATACTTTCTATGATTGGACCTGTCTTTGAGGCTGGAATTTCTTGTGACGTCCTGCCAAGGAGKGGAGGGAGAGCGGCTCTGAGGAGGGTAAGAGAGACGGAGAGGTTGCAGGACAAGCTGTAGCCTTCTCTGTGTTGCGAGGAAAAAATACTAATCATGTGAAATGAATAACGCAGTTGAGGAATACTTATTTTACTTGTTTCTGAGGACACCCTATGATGTGTATTTGGAGTTGGATGCTGATGATCACCTGGCACTCCTATAGAAGCGTGGTACCACTCACTGCGCGTGAGGATGCCAGAATTTCACCCTTAGCTAACAGCAGTGAGAAGTTTCAGGTTGTTCAGATGAGACCTGCTGTCTGTGAGCTCAAAGGTTAAATAGGCACAATTGGTAACCTTATACTCTTACATAGTCACTTTAATGCCTAAAAAGTGGTTGCCGGACTAAAGGGTGAGACCTGCAGGAGAGTGATTATAACTCTGTGCTGCCCATTAGTACGAGTGAATCACAACCGTCAGGGCCCTTTGCACTGTGTCCGTCTGACTGTTGTGATTTCTGCACCTGCCCTGATGACAAAGAGCCGCAGTTTTGGGTGACACATATCAATTTAATGCTACCGATGTTAAGTGCTTCAGTCTGGTACCATGATGGCTTGTGTGAATCGTTCTGGTGCAAGAACCTGAGCAGAAGAGACCAGAATGGTTCTCGCTGTGGCAAAACCAATTTCCATTTGGTTTCAGCGATGTAAACGGATCCTGCTCAAATAACAACTGAATGGTCCGCTCGGCCCACTAGCATTAATAGAAATCACGGATGCTTGGCATCTCTCGGGATTTGACACTGGACCCAAACATCTGGCTCCAGTCAGTCATCTTTTCTATCAGGGGTTGTTGGAGTAGGGAGACTGTTCAAATTCATTTAAAATAGTGTTAACGGTAAACTATTAGTAGTATCAAATAGCATTATTAGTATTAATAGTATTAAAGATATTTAAAATGTATTAAAGATAATGAAGGGGAAAACAGTATTGGAGAAGTCTTGAGAAGAGAAGATGTCTTTGTGGTAGTTTGGGACAGCTGAAGGTAGCCTGTTGCATTCCTCATTACCCAGGTTATGGACTTTACAGACAGCTTGAAGGTTACGGGAAAGTGAGGCCAAAAGTAAGAGAAAATACATATGACCAGGACATAGGAGCTGATTTGGTTCTTTTTACCATTGTGTCCTCTGGCTCTTGCCCATGTCCTGGTGATGTAGACAGCTGGCACGCTGTGCAATGACATGACCAACAGTCAGTAATTTTGACTGACTGGAAGAGTCCRACCAGTTCTTTTTAAGGGTCTAAGTAAAGTGCATCAGCACAAGGAGAAATTCAAGGAAATCATAAGCCCTACCAACATATGAGGGACATTGCTGAGACTGTGACATTGAAGAGTGGCTGATATACCTGAACTTTTCTTCTGGGTGACCTTGAATATGTAATATATAAAATAGTTCAACCTAAAAATGAGGTTTAAAGGTTATTTTTCACCTTTCCTATGGCTACAGATGCATGTGCAGTGAGAACAAATGGAGTGGCTTTTGTTAAAACAAAGCAGCAGCCACATTGACGCTGGCTGAGTGCATTGTATTCAAGCTTTCTCACCCATTGCCTGAGCTGTGTTTTGCTTCAAAAGAGATACTAATACCAACCATAAAAAATATCCTCCAAAATATATGCTTCCCATTCCTTTATAGTCATGGTGATTTTCTTCCTAATGAGCACCAGCTCTCCATTCAGATCTGATCGCACTGCTATGTCTTCCAATACAGACTTGTCCTTCCCGGAAAAAAGAGAATATTCCTAGTGTGAATGTCTTCCCATTGCTAAGCAATCAACCCATATACTCTACAGAAAATGCCTTGGACTAGGGAGTGAAAACAGTGTCGTCGTGGTGGCAGATTGGTTTTATTAAACCACAGTAGGATTCAGTCAGCAGCAAGTGTTGAAGCTTGGCCTGTTTGGAGGTTGTATGGGTAAGAACTTCAGTAGTCCCCGATGTTCACCTGAACCTAGTCAAGACTATTTAAAGCATTTTGGCTTGCAGCATTGAGCATTAAAGTTAGTAAAATACAATTTTGATCCTCTCAGAGATATTAAGGACAATAGCAGGAGCTGTCTTAGCTACACAGAAGTTATGCATAAATTTATGTAATATCTGGTAATATCCAACAGAAGGACAGCTAAGCCTTCAAGCCCTGGAATATCTGTAGTTAAAGGTGGGAAGAGAGTTAGARGAGGACAAAGCATTTGTAAATGGCTTCTGAAACTAAGGCCCAGTCCAATTTGTGTGAGTTTTGATTAAAAAAATGAAGATTTTATGATGCTGAACCATTTATGATCTCACTTAAGATCTGCCACTTGTTTTCTGCACTGAGGAGATGGGAAACCCCCTGACCTTCAGAACACTACAGTTTTGGAGCATACTTTTCCCATTTTAATTAATTCAATGGCATTAATATAAATACATTTATAAAACTTTTTTCAGTTTTGTCAATGGGCATTTTTGCTGTCAGCGTGGTATGCTTTTTACTTTTTGTTTTCTGAGGGTTTAAAGTGTGTTTGTTCTGGGCCAACTTAAATGAAAGTTATTTTTTAGATTTTTTTTGTCAGCAGCATAAAAAATCTCTGCCTTGTGCAGTTACACCAGGTAACACGCTGAGGTGCCGTTCCTCTTGGAGGAGGGGAAGATAATGTAACGTAGCTAGAGCCAAAACAAGTCTAACGCAAGAATGTCTGGGATTCAGTTCAAGTTTTGGCGGATAATTACTCTTCTCTAATTTTACAGTAGTTTAATTCTTTTTTTCACTTCTCCCTTTGACCTATCAGTTATTTAAGTGGTTGTAGGCTTCCCAGCCATCGGTTGAGAACGTGTGCCGTGGAAGGAAGGCACCAGGGAGCTTGCACAGGTGCTAATAAGGCCTTATCAGGAACTGGGGGGCTGCAAGCAGATGACAGCTTTCAAGATTGGGCCTGAACGGTCATTTAACACCCCAGTGTCATCCCAGGCCAGCCTACATGGCTTGGGAAGCCGTTCTGCTAATGGGGGGAAAAAAATTGCAATAACCAAGAGCTTATAGAAGGTTAAAGCCATAAATGACTCCAGTTGGATGACTTTCGGTGTCACGGTCCAGTGCGCTATGTAAAGAAGAGGGTCTCAGCATGAGCGTTCACTTTCCTAAGCAGAGGTTGAAATGCACCTTAATGCTGTAAATACGTGCCAGGCCCTGTTATGCCGATCCACGGGAGGGCTGTACGTGCTGGGACCTCTGCCCAAGGGAGGGTCGTGTGCCCTGGGCACCTTAGATGGCACCGAGGGCAGCGGGTGCCGCTCGGCGGTGCCCGCTAGGGCCCGGGGTTCAGCTCCAGCAGCATCCAAGTGAGATTCATTACGCCTGACATCCTTCCCTCAGCTCTAATCATTTTTCCATTTCAACAACGGCTGTTTACAGCAGCTGCCGCCTTATGTTTGGTTTGATCYGGTTCCAGATTTTGTAAGTGATTAAAATGCTGCTAATAAAGATATTTTAACTAGAATTTGCATGTTGACTTGCCTTTTCCAGCTGCARAATACCTTCCTACCACTTCTTTTTCTAGTCTGCAGCAGTGTGGCCGGCTTCTGCATTTCTGGGGCTGTCTGGTAGTCCATCATCCCCATCAGTGAAGCTTCAGCCGGCCTTCAGCTGTCCTCCCACTAGAGCACCGGGGAGGTGTGGGGAACATTTTGATTCTGGACGAAATCCCAGTGTCCTTGCATGTGCACGACAGAGAGATTATCTTACACATATTCCCTTGTATGTTCCTTTGGTTTAGCGCATACTTGAATGATTTCTATTGGAATATTCTAATTGCATTCATATGGCCTAATAGCAATGGCAGTTACAGAAATTTCCACAGAAACGCTGCGCCGTCACTGGTGGCTCTGATGCAGCTACACTTGCACGGYGTCCTGTAGAAGAAATAGCCTGACGCAAGAATTAAGGATTTTKGGGGKTTTTTTTGGTCCTTTGGCTTAGACACTGGCAGGTTTGCAGGATTAACCATGGAGGTATGAATAATTTCCATCCTGTGTCCCCTGCAACCCCTGAAACTGCACCGCATTTTTGCGGAGAAGGGGATGCAGGATGAAATGGAGCGTAAGCAGAGGGAGGATGCCGCGGTACCGGGAATATCCTCCCGTGCGTGCGTGCACAGGGCCGTGCAAGAGCCGCCAAGGCCCTGTGCGGGCTTTCGGCAGGAGGGAGCGGAGCAGCAGAGGGGGCTCTCACCGCACCGGCCACGCGGCCGGGGAGCTTTGCGAGAGGGTATTGTGCAGAGCAGACGCGGAGAGGGAGCCGCTCCGCAGCAAGCCGAGCGAGCCTTCGCCTCGCCCCTCCCTCCGCCCCTGTAAACTCGGCCTTCTGTACCGAAGAAATTACCTTGGGCCTGTGCCAGCACGCCCCGATGTTAGCGGGATTGGCATCTGGCCGCGACACTGGAGCAAACCAGTTACCTCGGAGGAGGCTGTGTAGGAGTGCGGGAAGTGCACAGTGTGACTCAGTCATTTTTAATTACTGATACAGAATAAAGCCAAGCTCCATGGTGTGTTTTGTTCGGCTCTTCATTCATTCTTGTAACTGCAGGGTCATTCCACCGACTTGGCTTGAATGACCCTGCGTGTATAGCCACTGCTATAGAAATCAGAAGTGTGCTTGTGTTTGCGAGAGGCAAGGTAAAATTAAGGAAAATTTAGGAAGAGATGAAATCTTTACGGACAAAGATCTAAAATACTGTTTAATGAGCGTGTTGTTGATTTAACATTTATTGAAAATTCCCATTGGAGGCTACATGATTTGATGGACAAACAGACAAAGCACAGGATTAAGATTAGGTTTCTCTCCCAGATTATCTGCTCTTTTTATATCATTTCACATCTCCTTCTGCTCTTTCTTTTTGTCTATGGCAGCTCTTTAGATTGTAAACCCTTTAATTCAGCTATGCAGATAGACAGAGTCTGGTTTAATGGGGACCTGACTTGAATTATGTCTTGAACTGCTTATACAGTACTAATTACATTAATAATAATTGACTTCACTGGGCTTTGGCTCAACCTCTGAAAGCATACATTTACATCTCATTACTTATCCTGCTGGAATTCTGTAATGCGCGTTTGCTCTCGGCAGCTCGCGAGGAGTTGGGGCAGGGGCCCGGCCGGGGACCTCAGGAATAGCCGTCTGTCGAGCGGCCGCGGTCCCTCGCTGCCAACCACCTTACAGCGCTGAGTGATGCCATTCCGATGCATATTAACAGGTAGCTCCATAAAACAGGAATTGAGAGCCCTGTTTGCAGTGGGTTTGTGCCTCGGTGTTGATTGATCTTGCTGTCTGGAAGATAAAGTTCCAGCTGGAGCTTTCGTTGCAGATAGGACACATATGAGGGAGACTGGGCAGGTTAACAAGGAGGTTGGTTTTCCCTTTCTCACAGTAGAGGCTTCGTCACTTCAATTCTTTGAATCAAAGCTAAAAATATATACTCACTCAAACGCATTTTAGGCTTGCTGTAGAATTATTTGATAAGCTACTGTGGGTCTGTGTTGATCAAGAAGTGAGTTAATCTGAATGTTCTCCTCTTTAAAAATGAGGACTCTGTGGACTCAGGTAAGGGGTTAGCTGATTCAATGAGTGTTTTGTCCACAGAAAGCTGTTGTTGGGTCAAGCACTTAGGCCTGCATTTTGTCTACCTCAGTGAAGCACCTAAGTATCTATATAATCTTGCAGTATTGTGTTAGCCCCCTCTATTATCAATGGAGAAAAAGTAGACATCTCAAAGAGACTTTTGGTCTTAAAGGACATAGATTCTTCAGAATCAAAGTACTGTTGAGTATATACACAACAGAGAGTCTTGCAGTAATTAATATCACCTAATAGTGTCATAAAAAGGCTAGCGGTCTTCTGTGTTTGGTTTGTAGTGTGTATACAAACACTGCTCTTTGATATCCATGTTGGTCCAAAGGGAAAACGTTCTGGAAAAGAACCTTTGATTGCAACATTATTAATGAAAATATGTAAGTCTCTAGTTCCCAGGGCAGAGTGAGAGCAGCAGTCAGGGGCTATTAGGGGCAAGAGACAGATACTAGAGGGAGAAGAAAGGAATATGAAGATAGAAATATTTGAATTTTTGCAGTTTTTCTTTCCTTCAATTACACCTAGAAACTACATCAAAATCAAAGGGATGGCCTGGGAGTAAATAAAAGAGATATTTAGCCCGTAACAGGAGGGAATAATAAAAGACAGTTCCTGGGAAACCCCTGGGGAGGGTTAGGCTGCAGAGATACGGGTGTGAAGAACAGACGCAAAAACATACAGAAAACAGCAGTAAGAAGCAGGTAGCTGGTAGCAAGACGGAAAGTGAATGAGAGCTTAAACTACACCAAATGAGTCAGGATTAGGAGAGCTTTATTTCCTTTTAGCATTAAAGATCTGAATTTTTACAAAGTTCTGTTCCTCATTCAAATGAAGACACAATATCATGTAGTGTCTGTGCTGGAAACATGGATCAAAACCTCTGTTGCAGGCCTTCTCCAAACTTTCCTTTCTGGGGCCTTTCTGAAGGGACAGTCTAATCAGGGCTTCATGTGCCCAGAGGAGCAGAAAATACGTGCACCCTGATGCCTATTGTATTTTCAATATAAGGATACACTTACTGAAAATTGGTACGTATTTGTAATTACTGCTAATTAACAGAAAGGTGATTAAGCGTGTGAAAGCTGTCCCAGCGCTGGTTATCTCAGTGTCTGGAATTGTGATATTAAATGCCCAGATTATTAGATTAGTGAAAAAACACTGGAGTTGCTTGGTCTGCCCATCAACTCTTAAAAATCTTGATTTTCAAATTAGCATCGTCCTAATAAAATGTGCTGAAGTCCTGCCTGTTCTATAGGCAAGAGAGGATATATTAAGTCTGCATTTTATTAGCTGATAATTTATGGACCTTATCATGTCACGATTACTGTGTAATAATGTTTTGCAACTTCCATCTCTATTGCAGTCTCTTAAAGACCTCAATGTAGTGTCAAATACAATGAATTTAATCTCACAGCCTTTTTGTGTGCTAAAATTGTATTACCATCCTTGTTACACACATCAAAGAACTGTAAATTAGGTAACTTTCCCATAGCTCACAAAATTCGTTGCAAGGCACATTAAATAATGCGCATTTTAATACCACTTACGACAAAATTTGCTGGCACGTTGCAAGATCGCTGCTGGAGCGCAGATGATGATGTGGATTTGCAACTTTAAGGCTGGTTTAAACGACAGCAGTGGTGATGACTGCTAAGGCTACCAACTATCATATGTGCAATATTCTAGTGCAGGAGAAGACTTGTAATTGTGCAAGTTTTCTGTGCCAAACTTGAGGCATTTTGGTTCAGAGAATGAGTACTAGACTGTATTTCTAGATTGCTGCTGTCTTCCAGAAAAATTTTGAGTGCTTCCTCCTCTACCCTTTTGCATCTGGTTCATGTAAACCAGAAGTCTTGCTGGTCAGTGATTCTCTCTTCTTCTGTGTGTCTTTAGGACTTTATGTGGTATCTTCTCATGTTTGAGCTAGGCAAGAAATTTGTTTCCTCACCCATAAAAATTTTCAAGATTTTCAGTGAGTGTCATGAACAATCTGAAAATTGTTCATGAAGCATATTTCATTATTCAGATCAATTAAAATATTTAATTGACAATTATGAACTTTTACAATTTATTTACTGATTATAGTTAGCAAAAAAAAATTTGCATGGGCTTTTATGCTTGAAAAGGTTGAAAGAGAATAAAGTGATTTAATAGAATAAAGCTTTTTAAAGGCCAGAAATTTGTCCCACCCTGCCTTTTCCAGACAGAAGTTTTGTTTTCAACATTTTGGTTTAAAAAAAAAATTCCCAGCCAGCTATAATTAATGTGACAGTTACTACCTTGGACTATTCAGGGATTGTACTGCTACATTTTGCATGGAAGAGCCAAAACTCTCAAGTTGGCATTGCTATAAACCAGATCTTCAGCAGATTGTTCCCAGAATGAGACCTGTAACACACACTGCCTGTTTGGGTTTCATTATCACAGTCTAAATAATAACTTGTCCACACAGATGCAGTTTTAATAGAGACAGAGATCCAGCTTCCAGACAACGATCCTAGTGTTAATTATGACAGGCTATGAAAACCACTGACTTAATGCCACTGCATAATTTGCTGATGGTTGCAGAACACATGCAGTCCTCCTCCTGTTGTTGAATATATTTGCAGTTTCCTCTTTATCCCAAACTGCTTATGGGCCAGGAAGATGATTACTGTATTCTGGCTCCTGCTTCGGCTTCAGTTCATGACCTCTTGTTTTCAAATTTCAGAAAGTATGGCATAGTGACAGCAAGACATAAGAAGTGTATGCTGCAAGCCAATCTTCTTCTGAACTTACACTGTGAGCCTGTTTCAGCTAAGTGTGTTACCAGTAGAGTGCTTGTAAGCCATGGTGTATGTCCAGGGTTTGATTAGAAAATGTAATTCGATAGCCTCTGTGTGCTGATACGACTTCTCCTACTTGTGTGGTATGATAGGAGACCACAGCCAATATTTTATGATGTAGTCCACAGACAGCATGCTAGTGAGTGAGTCATTTCCTACAGTCCTTTAAAATTATACTCTGTGCATCATGGGAAACTCCTTCCATATAGTCACTAAAATATAAAGACATGTTTCCGTAACAAGTGCAGAAAGACTTGAAAATCTCCTCTCTCCAAGCAGCTTTGGAAGGTAATATTTTGACAGCATATGTTATCTGCTGCTTATGAATAAGACTTTATGGCTGCATTCGCATTGTCTGTGGGCATGCCTTCGAGGCCAAATTTGTCAATTGTTTGCAGCGTCTAGCTGCAGGAGTGCCCGGAGAGCATCACGATAGCCCTCCATCTGTTACGGCCTCAGGGGAAATATGAGTGCATCCTGCCCTTAACGTGACCTCTGGAGCACCTCGGCGTGTGATATGCCAGACCTGCTCTTGGGGGCACTCCAGGCAAGGATATCAGTACCTGTCCTAACAGGCCAACCGGCAGCACCTGAGCCTGGACTATGCCTCAGCACAGGCACACTCTCATGCAGGGTGTGCCTTGTCAAAACGTTCCCAGCAGATTTCGCAGCCACTGCAATAAGTCTTGCATGGTTTTCTGAGCTGGAACAAGAGCTCCAACAGTGTGTGCCACTCTGGGTATTATCTGACGAAGGGAGGAGAAAATTTTGGCATAATGTGAGCATCATGAGGAGACAGCTGCAGAGATGTATGAGCGGGGGTAGGTATGGGAATGGAAACAAAGCTGAGTGACAGGGAAAAAATGTAAGGTACTTGGCTGAGGATGAACATGCCTTGTATTAGGACAGAAACACTTCTGTTTAGCATAGACGAGGAAGCCAAAGGCCAACAAGGAAGCCACCTCCAGCTAGCCTGTTGTGATGCAGAGTCATGTTCTTATTGCAGAGTAGGGATGTGCATTTCATCGTCTGTTTGGAGGAGAACACAGAGATCTTCAGCCCCAAGAACACCCTTGATAAGCCCACTCACTCAGTAGAGCAGCAGGCTGCCTAGCTGAGACCACTGCCTAGGAGCAGGGCACTTCCTTGTGAGAGCCCAACACCAGCTCTCTTCTGGGTCCCCTGTTCACCAGCTGTCCTCCAGCCAGCTCTGGAGTCCCAGGTAGGAAAGATGAAACGCATTTTCAAGACCGTCAGATGCCTTCACCTGGCAGCAAGCCAAGCTTTGCTTGTTGCTCCTCCTGACACAAGACCATGAGCTGTATAGGAGATGATACTTGACCCCTCTGAAGGAGTGTCCTAGTATCGCCCGCAGAGTTGAAAGGGAACACCAGTGGATCCGTTTTGGGGAACAGCTTATCTCAAGATCTGTGCGGGCAGGTAGAGTCTCTCACATGACGTGGAGTGGGGCTGCGAGTGACACAGCACGAGTGCTATTACCAGTTGTGCAGTGAGGGCCTGTGGGGTAGGAAGCATCCCTAAGGGCATTCCAGTTCACGTGTAGTTTGGACAATTCCAGTATGTTAAGATACGGTAAGGTCCTGCAGAAGGAGCAGTTGAAGTTGCTCCGTTAGGGCTCCGTTGCCACAATAGTCCTGAGCTGAGGATCACTCTAGCAGGCCCCCATTGACAAAACACATCTGATTATTCAGCGTGATTTACCCTCACCAGCAATCTGTGTTATAGTTCATTGGTCATCGTGGAAACGTGTGGCTTTAGGGTACAGAACAATGCAAAATTTGTTCTTACAGTGTAAGTCAATTCCCATGTACAAAACCTTAGCTACTAGTGCCACAATATATAAGCCTGTAGCTAGTGGAAATCATATGCTGTTATGAGACTATGATAGATTTATGCCGTTTGAACAATGGAAGTCTGTTGTTTCGATGATATGATATACGCTCAAAGTTTTTGGACTATGTATTTAAATAGAAAATGTTTCGAGGCTCTGATATTTGCAATAGGAGACTCATGCTGTGCTCTATAGATTTGTACTCTCAATAGTCTGATATGATTGCACCTCTACATCATCCACTGCTGTCTGTCAGTGCCTACTAGAGTACATGGAGCTTGTAACTAATACAACATATGAAGGATAACATCTAGTAGGGGAGTATGGGAATTTATGTTGATGGATTGGAATGCAGCAGGAGGCTACATGTGCTAAAGTGAGGGGACAAATTTGTAAAAGGCCTTTAACTGAGCCTGTGAATTGTGACGGATTTTTATATCCCAGCTTTCAGACGTATAGATGTTCACCTCTAATAGAAGGCATGCAGCTTTCCAAAGCTGTATTTTATATACTTTTTATATTATATCCGACCTCTTCTCTGTGTCCTACAATGCATTGTAACATTGTGCCCTAAACAACAAACTTACTTAACGAAGAGCCTTATCTCTTGCTCCCAAATCCCGCTCAAACTGCTCTCACACGAAGGTAGATGAGAACGTAAGGACCTTGTGAAGTAGCTGGATCTCACTTTTCAGTTGATAGTTGAAGGTCGAGGAACTCAGTCCTTGCACGACTGGAATGAATTCGGGCTAAGCAGACTGCAGAGCTGAAAGCTCACTAATGGGAAGACTTTGCATTGGTCCAGTAGGTACAAATGTGCAGGGTCAGACCCTAGTTTATCTCAACCTTTCGATAAAAACATGGAGGTGAAGCTGCTAATAGCCATTAGAGTTTATAGAGCAAGCAATGTTTTCTATTACATCCAAAAATGAATGTAATAGTAGATCTCAAAACTTGGATTTGTGCATCCAAATAAAGACGTAAATGAGGCTGTTGTGCATCTATCCATTCTGGGCAGGCACAAATGCCATCGCGTGCCCACATCCAAACTTCTGCCTGGGAGAGTGAGAAATTGTATGGAAAAAAGTGCAAAACAGAAAGAGGAGAAATTGCATGAGAATTTGGGGGGAGGGTCATCTTTGTAGTGTGGGTGATTTTGATGTGGCAAAAAATCTGCAATTCTAGATCCTTCTTTTAATATTCTTATATAGCAAAGAAAAGAAGTATTTCAAAATAATGGCAAAGTATTGTAATTTTTTTAAATTACTGCCAGACACATTACAATATTCGGTAACCCCACTTTAGCTCAGGAACAAATCTCCATGTTCTGAAATGTATTTGTTTTCTAAAGACTTAACAATTTTTGTATATTTAATTTACTTTACGGCTTGCTGTCTGAAACTCAAAACTTTCAAGCTATGCAGCTTAGCTGTGATTAGTCAAGCGGCATTTTTTCTGTTCTGAGTCTGCAGTAAAATAACTTTTATAATTGACTTTCCACTATGTATTTTCTCCCCTTAGTGTTTGATTATTTGAGTTTATTCATCTTGGTGCTTATGCTGCTTATATGTTGCATAAAATGAATTAAAAAAATCAGCATATCTGATCCAAACATTTATATACATAAAGGCAATTTCATAAGTTGGTGATAGTTTTAAAAGTGTCACACTTCAGCCATTCTGTACCTCAGTTTACCTGCCTGTAAAAGAAGTATACTACCAATTAACTACCTCAGGAGCTTGTCTGGAGGTTTAACAAACTGGTGGCCATAAAGCACTGCAGGATCCTTGCAGAGACGCTGCTATGCTATTTTTTAAATAGAAGTTCTAGAGAGACTTGATAATCTCCCAAATCAAGAAGAAATTCTTGGCAAGTTCTTTCCCTGTGGCAGCTCCGTGCAGAACTGTTTTCCTTCTACTGCTCAGCCTTGATGAGAGTATAGATCAGCACTGCAGATAGTTTAAAAGCTGATCTATTGCCATGATGTCATGCTCCAGCTGGGACGTATTTTACGGAGGATTGTACATGTCACTTCCTTCATGTTTCCAGGGTTCCTGTAATTATACATGAGGTTAGTAATGAGCACGTTTAAGCAGCAGTGAGCTAAATTTGGAATATTCAGGCAGCCGCTCTCTCGTACATTTGATACCATGCTGACAATGTTGTCTGGCACAGGGCAGAGCAGGGGCTGTGGGTCTAGCAGTATTTATCTGTACAGTCCCACGTGCCGCAGTTTATTCAGCATCTCTCGTTTTCCTGGTAGCTAGTGCTAAGTGGAAAGCTGGTCTGTTACGACGCTGGTTTAGGGATGCAGACAACTTGTTCACAAGTAGTTAAGCAAGGGCCATCACAACTTTATGGGTTAGTAGTAAATACTTTAGACAGGGTCATCCATAGCCTGGGTGAGGCTGTAAGCACTGAGACTTTGGATGTTTATGGGTGTAGCAGTAAAGTTTGCTCCCCGAATGACTCCGTAGAGAGTGGGTTGCTCCTGCAAGAGTTTCCTCCAAATGAAGCAGCTATGACAAGAGTGCACGAACTGCAGCTTTTCATTTCCCTCCCCTGAAGAGGGTGGACTGGTGTCCCGAGTCGTCATATTTCCTGCCATGGGTGAGCACCCTGCCACTGGCCTGGGGACACACACTTGGGTGGCTCCTGCAGTTCTTGTGGAAAACTTCTCAAAGTCCTGGTGTGATTCCGGTGCAAAACAGAGACCTCGGAAGCCACAGCTTTTTGCATGGAAAGAAAACAGTTTTGTCTTGGCACGGCTTTAGAGCTCGCAGAGGCAGAACAGGGCTGAGAGGGTTTGCTCGAGTTCTGGGTTCAGGAACTAGTTCTCTGAGCAGGTGAAAGGCTGGAATTTGCTTATTGACCAGTAGGGGTTTGGGAAATAATTAAAAGGGACAGCATTGTAAAACTAGGTGTTTTGCAGACACTGGGATTTACGTTTAGATACTTTTAAAAAGGTGGTACCAGGCACTTGAATTTCTACTAAGGTGTTTCCCAAAGCAGTTCTGCAACACTCTGGTTTTATGGTCCAGTGCTCCTCTTACAGTACCACATTTGGAACAGTATGAATCTATTAGCGTAGTCCTTACTTGCTCTAATGTAAGTGAGAAAGGAATCAAACTTGAAATGAACATCTTGGGTCTGGATCAGAAGCATGGAGCTGGGATGATAGTTCAGGTCCATGTCTAGTTCCCACTGAGCAAACAGAGCGGACAGGCACATATGTGATGAGTTGTATTTTCATCAGTGAAATAATATGCGCTGTATCTAATGAGCTCAGGTACGATCTGACCGGGACAGCTGCCAGCATGGATTGCCTATTTCAGTGCATGACACTGTCTAATTTCATTTTATTTATTACCCTGTATAGCACCTATAACAACAATGTCTGGCTGATGACAGAACAATCATTCTAACAAAATACACTGTATAGTTTTTATGGCCTTAGAGACTTGTACTGGCAACTTCGCAAGACGCAATATTGAGCGAGGTAGACCACTGGTCTGCTGCAGTCTGGCAATTCACTGTTCCTTGATGCGTGAGCTGTTGGGATTGGGCAGGGGCTCTGCTCTGTCCATCTTTCTTGCATTAGCCTTAGTCTCACTCTGTGTCTATCTCAAACACTAAGTGATTCCCCTGACACAGAGGACTCCCTTAGTAGCTTTTTGAACTGAAATAGTTCAAGGAGCTGACCAGTTTTCCCTCCTCTTATGCTATAGCAAAAGTCCAAGGGGAACACACAGGAACTGTCTGGAGTAATTTTCCTTCATGTGTTATAACTTCTTACAATTTTTGCTGCTTTGTGCTGAGGCATTTTTATAAAACACAGTGCCTAAAATTGAATTCTCCAGTGAAGTATTCTGCAGAGCTTCAGTGAATGAGAAATTCCATCTTTTTCTCTGCCTGATACCTTTTACTAACCAAACTCAATATGGCAATTGTTCCGATGAACTGAAGTGTAACCCTTCTCTACTGTCTGAGGTCATGCTTTGCTTCCCCTCCTGAAGCCTGACTGCTGTGCAACGTTGCTGAGATCACCTCAGCAACTGCATCTGCCAGGAAGAAGCTTGTACGGCCCCGTTGCACATCCATCACGGGGATAAAGGGGAATCTGTGCGTTCACCTGCAGGAAGAATACCCCACACCATCTTACCTTGGGCTTTCATTGCGTTTCAGGGCCCGAGTTAAGCCATGTCACCACTGACATTCTTTGCTCCATTTTCATGGGTATCCACTGGTGATAAAGTCCAAAGCTCCTAGTGTTGTCTTGAGATATTTTGTGGGCCTCAGTTTCGTTCAGTATGATTTTAGCTTGCTTACACACCTCAAGGTCTTGTGGGCAAGCAGTATTTCTTTCTTTTGAATACTGTAGTTGTGGTATTTGTTATTTGCTACACATTTGGTGGCTGCTCCAATAACCTACCCTTCAGACCATCCATTTTTATCAAAATGTGCCTGCACTCCATTCTTAAGTTTGGGTTTGATGCATCTCACATGACAAGCTTCAAAAATAAGGGCCATAAATTTTTCAGAACCAAGAATATAATTCTTAGTTTCTATCCATTTTCAGTACTTTTGGAACAGACAGTATTAGGATCATGCAGAGGAATTTTAGACTCAAAAAGTTCAGCCTGAATACATCTAAATGTTCTTCCACAAACTATTCAAAAGTGGGACTATATCTGCGCACTTCTAGATTAAAATATTTTTGCAATAGTCTGAACTAGTTTACTGTACAGTTGCAAAAAAGGACCTCCTGATCGTTCCTGCCCTGTCACTTGAGTCTGCTGCAGTTTTTCTCTCCCAATCGTTTCAGCAATTTTAAATTAAATTGCCTTGTCTTAGCAGCCAACATGTAAAAAGATAGCAAAGACTGTGCCTTGGCGAAATAAAGAGTATAAAAGGTGCCTTGGTGAAATAGGAAGTGTAAGAGAAACTAGACTGATGACTATGTTTTCATCTTTTAACCACCATTTAAATGTCTGAGTTCTTTACAGTTATTGCTTTCCCAAGCAATGTATTGCTATCCTTATTGTACCAAAATTAAAGCTAGATTTTTAAAGCAGCTCATCTTTCATTCAGGAGCATAAGAAAGGGGCTAGGTTCCCCGAAAGGCTCCGCAGCCTTTCTTCACCGAGGTTCTCCAACCTGTGTGCAACTGCAAGCGTGTGACTGGTCTTACTGATTTCGTGCGCCCGTGTCCTGCTGAATCAGGAGAAACCTGAGCTGAGCTGTGTTGGAAATCTGTCCAAGTCAAACATTTTAAAAATATTTAGGCCTTGTTCGACTCCATATTGCAAGGCTTAAGTTAGATGGGTTATGTTGCTTAAATTCCCTTGAAAGCAGTGGCAGTGAGGCTCTGAGACATGTTGTTAAAAATCCCCCTTGGTACTGTTCTGTGTCTTCAGTACCTAAATATCTTGAAAAATCAGGCTGTAGATTGTTTACCCAAGATCACACAGGATGTCTAGACCCAGGCTCGCATTTAACTGCAAGACTATTCGGGTTTCCCTATAGATAGCCCTAAAACAAAGTAATGAGATGAGAAGAAAAAATAATGAAATAATTCTTTCTACAAATTCTTTATAATATGCGAATAAGGCAGAGTGCGCTTCTGTAAGGCCAGAACGCCGTCTGCTCTGCTGTGTTTCTGTGAGATAAGCTATTCTAACATCTTGGATCTGGGTTGTTCACTGGAAGCCTAGCTTTCTCGCTTGGAAAGATAATATCCTAAACATATGTCTCATGATTGATTCCTTTATATGTGTGTTCAATGCGTGTAATGCTCTCTTAAGGGAACAAATACTGATGTAGTTGAGTCAGCAGGACTGGAACACTAATTTAATTAGTGTTCTTTAGTCAATATTTACTGTTAAGACAAAACAACTTTTTATTCTATGGGGAATATAACATTGTATATCCTAATATAATAGCTTATGGGTGAAATGTTTAGTCAACCCATTAGGATTTCTCCTAATATGTCACTAATGAAAACAAAATTCAGTTTCCCTGAAGTATCTTTTTAATTTGGTCTAATATCAGTAATATTTCTCCAGAAGTTTTCCAGCTATCTCTAAGTGCTTTGTCAACATTAAACTCTGTAATAGGCCTCTCAGGTAGATAAATATTGGAACCATTTTACAAACTGGAAATGAGGCTTAAATTAGGTAGGGCCAATTTGTCAAAGATATTGTTGGCTTTGATCGTCTCAGTACCGCAGAGTCTATCTGCAGATTTTTCTACTCTAAAGAATGATTTCTTAATCTTTGTCCTGGCAAAATATGATCAGAGGTAAAGACTTTGTATTTCGCATTTCACATCTTGTTAAAAAGAAAATTTGGAAGGTGGGACTGGTAGTATGGGAAATATTAGATGTTGGGAGGTGCCACTGTTTCGCTGAAGCCAACTGGACACCTAAGATGTTAAGTACTGCAGTAAATGGATGTTTGAAAATGCAGTCCAAAATAATTTGCTGAAGCTAGACAAAACAAGCAAACAGAGTTCCTACAAATACAAGCAATTGAGAAGTATTTTTCATATATTCATGTTTTCGAAGAACTCTTCCGATGAGCGTTGCATCAGCTCAGCTCGTATGTTTATGTCTTTGGAGGAGTGATCCATAATAACATGACTGCCAGCTCAGTGATTTCCGTTTTAAATTCTTTGTTGTTATAGCACACTAAGTTATATTCTCTGTTGAACTGAGGAAATCTCTCCTGTTACTGGACCTCAATACTGTCTTTTTAAAATCCCTGTATATGCCAGTTGCTATTCTTTGTCAAGCAGTTGTCGAAGGAAGTGCAAGAAGTCTGGAATTCCAGCACTGCGCTTTTGCAAAGGGAACTTCAACAAATTTGGCTAAAAGGCTCTTTCTTGTTCTTATTATGTGGATTATCTAGGATTCAGCAATACTGAGACTAAATCATCTGATCTGGCCACCTCAATAACATGTGATAGATCATCACTCAGCTGGCCAAACAAATTCTAGTTAGAGTATGGACTACTTGTAGAACTGTAGCATACATTTTTCAAAGACATTTAGTCTCACAAAGATCTTATGAACACCCGTCATCTGCTCCTGAACGTGCAGGCAATCTCTAGTCCCTTTTTGACTTGGTTTTTAATTTCATCTAGTGATTGCTACAAAATTGCCCTACTGATAGCTAATGGGAACACATTGTCCTTGCTTCAGAATATTAGAGGCACTGGTTATCCATAACTCCCCTTGGCTTTCATGAGACTTGGACATTTTAAGCATCTCATTATGTATTGAACTGTGCCACAGTTCTGCTGTAGCAAAGCAGCTATAATGAGTGGGAGCTGGGGAGAAAGATGCATTTTATCCAGAGACACTGGCCATTTTGTGTTCATTTTGGTAGTCTCTCCCTCATTTAAGCATATGTACATGTGCCCCACAGAGACCTACACACCATGTGAATGTGGGACAGGTGCTTCTTTTCTTTGTCTATGGAAAAACAAGCCAGCTTATCCTTTCTGTAGAAAAATAGAAATTGGGAAATTAAGGTTATCCCTGGGAATTATACTGAATGTGAAGACAGTCTAGTCTTGGAATTGATACTGCTGGAATTATATTCTAAAAGACATCTCTGTAATGTGTTGTGTACAACTGCAGTATACGAAAATAGATGTTTTCAGAATAGCCTTAAGTATGCTGAAATGAATCTCCATATGAAAAAATGAGTCCGCTGTAAGCAACGGGTTTATTCTGAGTTTGTATGTCATCCAGGTTTGCTATTGTCTTTTGGAGCTCCAGCAACCTCGCTGGAGCGCTGCGCGGTCATAGGGAATTGGGCAAAACAATGGCAAGGCCACAGCAACAAGCAACTTGTGCTCTTGGGGAGCACAAGTCAAGTCATTCTTGTCATCAGACATTCCAGTCACCTGCTGGGATACCTGGGGGAAAAATTAGGGTAGCAAAACACATATTGTTTCTTTTGTTAAAAGTGCCAAGTTCGGTGGAGATGAATTGGCCATCTGTTCCACTCCCAGCAACATTCTGGCAAGCCGTAAAGCTCATTTTTATACGTTGCCACTTTCCATCAGTGCTAACAAAAGTCAGAGGGAATTGTTTGTTTTTTTCCTAGAACATTCTTCCTTTTGACAACATGCAACCGAGAGCTTTTTTCTGCTAAGTTTTGTTCTCCCTCTGGCCTCTACTTGTTTGCACAAGACATTCAGGTACCTTATCTCCAAGCGAGAGAGTAATCAGACACCTATTTAGGCTTGAAACTAAAACCCCTCAATGGATTTCACAACAAAGAACTCCTGTCCAAGTAAACATTGTTCATCCTGGTATCAGTTCTTCAGTTGATGCAGTCCCTAGGTTTGTGCACACTTCATCTTGTAGGACAGTCCACGTCTCTCTATTACGGTTAGGGTCATGGCCTTCTCCCCACTGTTTTCCTTTTATAGCACAGATGACACAATACAGTCATTAATTACAACCTAACTGGCTGTCATAGTGTGTAGTGGTATTCTGTAGTACAGTTCTGAAGCTACAGAGGCCTTCCCTGGTCTGGATGTTTGGACTCTTCTCGCGTATGATAAAGTCAGTCTTTCAGAGGACTAACCACCATCACCCATGGGTGGTTTTGTCAATACAGGAATGTAGAATTCGGTCTGTGTGCAATGTATCTTACATATCATATAAGCTACATTATATATCATAAAATACACATGCATCATATATCTTGAGTAGTACCTTACTCTGCTGAGCTCAGGTTTATGGTTTTCAAGACAGTAACACATAGGAGCTCTGGCACTACAAAACCCCTTTCTGAGGCACCGTATCTCCCCTGGCTGCTTACGGATGGCAATGAGGCTGGTGGGGAGCCAGAGGGGAGAGAAGTTACCAGAGAGAAGTCTCTGAAGAGATGTAGCTCCTGCCTGGAAAAATGGATTTGTATATATGCAGATTTTCCAAATTCCTGTAAACGCTTGTAATTATTGTTTTACAGGATTTTTCCCTTCTTGAATGACTGTTATTTAAATGCCAGCCAATTCAGAGTTATCTTATGTTAGGTTTCTGTACCTATATATTTTGAAATTCCATTTTGCTAAATGAAATTACCCCTTTAAAAGACATTTCTGAGCTTTTTAAACTTGTTAATGAAGTCTCCATTCATTTGATGTCATTCCTTTGCTGTTGCAGTGAACAAAATCAAACACACTTTGATTATGATGATACTTACTTAGTGATTACTTATTCTTATGAAAAACAGAGATAAATTTGCATTTTCTCCTCCAACTATTTATCTTAGATGGATATAAGGAAAAGCTCCAGCAGTTTTCTCGCTTTTGAGAGACCCTTCAATGGTAGCACGTTTGTGTCGTGTTGCAAAGGTAGTTTTCCAGCAGCAGGTGTGCTAACCGGCCGTTTCAGCTCGCTTGTCTCGGTACAGCCACCCCGAGCCCTGGCCTCTGCAGGCCCGCGCAGAGAAGGTCTGAAGCGAGGAGTTAGGGGAGCTTTGGAAACCTGGTTTCTAAAGCAGAAAGACCCTTGCTCCTCGCTGGCCTACGCTGTGCAGGGGCGGCACGGCACGGGAAGCGTACCTGCCTTCTCGGCACTCCCGAGTTACGCCAGCACTGACGGCAGCAGCAGAGCGCAGTTTGCTGTCAAAAAAACAAAAAAATGAAATAAAACAGTGTCAAACAAATGTCTTGTGACAACTGTCAGGCCATTAAATTGTAGAATAAATAATCCCAGCCTCTTTAGATATCTAATCAGCTTCTGTATGATTACTAGAGTATGAAATAATACTTCAGTGCTGGAAAGGAGCCAGGGCATATTTACTTACCCCTCCCACTGCTCCATGGATTGCTGCTGGCAGGTAACTAAATCCAATAATTACTACCAGGAAAAAAAAGGGCACGCCTGCTGTTCGCTCTCCAAATTGATTACAACGCACCAAAACAAGGCTCTCTGAAGGGAAGCGAAAGAAAGATTTGGAGGCTGGCGGAATTTGAAACTCTCTGTTTTGGGCCCGTAACCTAATCTGGTGAGGTGAGGGAGGCAGGCTGGGCAGAAGGGGACGGCAGGCCCTGCGGCCCAGAGGCAGTGGAGCTGCGCGTGCTCCGGGGCGATTGCTTCTAAAGACAGTCTTTATCTGGCCAAAAACGAGCTGCATACTCCAGTGGCTTAGCCTTTCGCCTCACACATGTGTGGCTCTGTGGACTCTCTTGAAGCTATTTGCAGTTTATATCAGTGAAGGAAAGTAGATAATGAAGCCCCTTAAGCTTAGCTTTGTGATCTGGGTTTGTGCATATGTAAGAAACAAAGGAACCAGACTGAGATTCTTGTTTCGAATTTATCTGGTGGAATAAACTAGCTCTGGGATGCTTGAAACTGGCCTGACGTTAATGACCAGAAAGGAGTCATGCCCAAGTATTGCTGGTGATGCACCAAAGCTACCCAGTTTTGTGTTTCATTCTGAAAGTTTCCTAGAGCTCCAGCTGAATGCAAGGAGCCAACCCAGGCCAGCAGTTGCAGGGCAGATCTCTGAGATGAAATCCAACCCTGACAGCAAGGACAGCCCAATGGGTGGTAGAAAAAATCAACAGTAGAGAAGAAGGATTCCACTAAAAAGTGTGCCGGTATGTATTATGGACCTGTCTTGCAGGATTAGTTACATCTCAGGATTTGGCTGAGATGCTGGTTAAAGCCAGGAACATGCAAAACTCAGTGTGCTTCAGTCAGTCCCATCCTTTGTGTCTATTGTGGAAGGGAATTTCCTTTTCTTGAGTTTTACTAAGCTGCCGTAGCCAGGAGAGAATTCGTATTTATTCCGCCTTTGACTGAGATAGTTTAGCACACAGTACAATATGGGATGCTTCCTGCAGCTGGTCTGGCTTAACACGTTATCATCTCGTGCTCTTTATCTTCCTGAACCTTTGCCACAGGTTGTCGGTGTCGCTGCTCTCCCGGCATTACCGCATACGTATTTTCCGAACACGCTTTTGTCAAAATGATTTGTTTGACTGTGTCCATAGGCTGCTTTAGGAGGCGTTGGGGAAAGGGCTTTGGAGGGGGCTGATGGATGGCCCTGTGGTCTGCCGGCAGCTCAGGGAAGGGCTGCGGGAGCTCAGCCGCCCCTCCAGGGCCGTCCGTTCCTGTAGGGGCTTCGTTACCTCTGCCCTGACCCATCCCTCCCTTTTAGAGGAGCAACAACACGATTTCACCCTACAGATGGGTCTCGCCGCCCTTTGATAAGCAAGCACAGCGCTTGGAGTGACAGGGTGGAGACAGCCCTTAACAAGGATGGGGGGGACTGGGGATTGCAAAAAATTTACTGTCCTCTTCATCACTCTTCAGCGTGGTTACAGACATGTGCATGTGTCCATACTTCACAAGGAAACAAGCCCCACAAATTAATTCTCCTCCCCGAATCTGTCTAAGGCAGACTCCAACCGTGGTTGTAAATTACCTACAGACACATGACACAGATATATTGTCGGGCTCGGATTTTTCCACTCTGTGCATTTAATTTGACTCAACAGTGTCGCCCCAGTTTCTGCAGATTACAGAGTCCACACTCTCAATCATTTCTATTGCTCCCATAAGGAGAGAATTTTGCTTTATTTCTTTCTCGTGTGCTTGCACCTGCTGTGTTTTATTGTCCTCTTTAACCCTTTCGTGGCACGGGCATATTCTCTCTCAAGCTCGCGTGCAGCCGCCAGCCGTCTTGCCTTGCAGCAGTACGTAAGGGGTGTTTGACAGCTTGCATGGGAAGGCACAGCGGGAGGAAAGGGTCGGGAGGCAGAGGGATCTGCAGCGTTGTGTACGCTGGTGCCCTTCCGCTAGGCAAAGTCTGCGCTCTAGAATGTGGTTTCAATTTTTCCTTTGAAATATGTAATGAGAAATATTGCCAATACATACTGTATTCCTCTTTCGTCAAGTACTTGAGTCGTTCTCGTGTATACTAACAATGTTAGGAGTTACGTCTTTTGACAATGGTATTTAACACTTAGTTTGCAAATTGGATTCATATTTCAGTCACAAGAAGGAAGTTGAATGGGAGTTGATGACCACGTCAACTTTTTATTATTCTTTTTGTTATTCTGCCTGCTTCACCATACTGTTGGAAAATCATTTCAATAGCCCAAGTCTGACATTTTCTGTTTTGGTGGATGCATGATTCTGTGCTGGAGTTGGTCAGTTAAGAGGTGTGCAAATAATTTACTTCCTGAGACCTCCTTTGGGTGTTTACCTGGTCACTCCAACAAGAAGAGACTGTTCTTCTTTGTTTTTCTGCTCTTTTCTGAAATGGAGTTTTGAGATTCATGATTCTGGTTGGTTTTAATGGCAACTGAGGCTGTAATTCTCCATATTCTGGCTCCATGTTCTGTATTTCACTGAAAGCATCCAGTCTGCACTGGCTTTGAATTTCTTGCATATCACCAGCTCCAGAGGTCATTGTTTAAAATTTAGGATTACTGCCTTTTGTTTGTTTGCTTGAAAGACCTCAAGGTCTTAATTAATGCTCACCCATCTCAACGTATAGCCAATTCCATTCAAGGTCATAGAAACCGTAACCTAGAACAGAATTCAGAACATAGGAGGATCGCTGTTCCTATTTTCTTTTTTTTACTAATAGATCGTGCTTACTGCTGGTTTTCTATGAACATGTTTGGTTTGTCCTTTCTTTCCCCCTCTTTATATTGCTTTTCAATGAGACCAAAAGTATTCCAAAAGTAAAGTTCATATGTAGGCTTTCCAGGCAGATGTGTGAATGCTCAATGTTTGTGAAAATAGGAAGAAATTAAAAAGGGGAAATGGTTTTGAAAAACTGTCATGCACAAGCCTCCCTGATTTTCAGTCAGTATTGTGCTATTTAAGACCTTCTAAAAAATTATCCATGCTGCTCCAGTATGGATTTCAGAGCATTATTTTCAGAGACCAGTTTTTACAAATCTTGGCTGAATGTGCCTACGTATTTGACATACACTGAGGTATAGTTTGATAGCTGTTAGCTATGCGTGTCACCGTGTGCTGGCTCCTTGGGACGGGCAGACCTGAAGGAGCTAGAGCAATCTGCCCTGGACATGCAGAGCTTTGTAGATTGAACATGGACTTCTGAGGCTGTGATGAAATGGGATACACGTTCAGAACGATTTATGCAGACAACGAGTGGGAAACTGCCCGTTTCTCAGTCATGCGGAGAGGAAGAGAATTACTGGTAAATAGAGGAAAGGAAATCTGTAATGGACTCGGACTGGGGAGAAGGGGAGGTCACAGTCTATATCCAAGATCTGCAAGCAAAACAACCAGTACCCATGTGAGACACTGTGAGGAGAAGGTGTAGAAATTCAAAATACGACAGTGGCCTCCCTGTATATCTGGGGCATTGCTCAAGTCTTTCTGGGACCCAGAGCTCTCAGAGCCTGGGAGTTTCCTCGGGCTCGGCCTCTCATATCTGTATGCCCCATTAGGAGTCAAGACTTCAGCCTCCTGCTCAGCTCCTTCTGGTTTATGGAGGGCACGTGAGACAGGGGGCGTCAGGAGTGACTGCTGGCCAGCTGCTTCAGCTGTCAAACCTAAGTGCCATTTTCAGTATATTACACAGGTCTTCCAGCACAGTCATCCCCCTTCTTGCTAGCGTGCTTTGGTGAGCAGTGGTATGGTTAACACTGTGAATGTTCAGCTACAGGAAGGTCTCCCGAAGGTCTGCCTGTAGGTCTCCAAGCCCTTCTCCCATTCTTATGGCTGCTGCAGTTCACATGTCAGAGTTACCATTTCATGTGCTGTAAATGTATTGCTGCATCAGTTAATTGAGTTTGTGATTTTCTTGACCCTAGCTCAGGTACTGTACTGTCTAGAAAAATACCAGACTGGTAACACAGCGGGAAGCAGGAGCTGAACCTGTGTACTGCATATGAAAGAAAGATGAAAATAGCGTGATACTGACTTTTCAGAAGTAAACTTATCCGCTCCTCATTGCAGACACAGCTTCCCCTGAAAGGAAATCACAGTGATGAAAACATAAGAAAACATGGCCTTGTGTCTGGGTTTGACTGGATGTGTACATATAATCCCGCACTAAATACCTCTGTTTAATTTAGTGTCTTACCTCAAGCTTATCCCCAGTACGTATTTTGATGAAAATCCATCAGTCCCAGTCTCATGCAACCTTTCCTGCTGCTGCTGACTTCAGTGTTGTTCCTGTAGCTCATCCCAAACCTAGTCAAATATTTCCAGAGAAGGGTTTAATTATAGAGCATTCTTCCCATGTTTTATGACGTTAGCTAAGAGTGAGTTCCCATCCAAGAATTGAAGAACCCACATTTGTTTGATTATCCACTGTAATGTTTGTTTTTCATCCCATCAAACAGAAATGGGCTTGTCACAGGACATGTCACTCTAGGGGAGAGGAGGTGTGGGTGAGAGGAGCGTGTTAGCACATAACTCTTTGAATGAGTTGAAGCAGTGTTAATAATCTGATGTCCAGTCCTGAAGACCTTCCTGGAATCTCTCTCCAAGACACAGTTTCCTTCTGAGGATCCAATATTCCATCAGTGGGGAAGGAAAATGATGTCTGCTAAGGTGCTAATTGCTCATGTTTATCAGAAGTCCAAGAGTCTGCAAGAGGGTGGGGGCACGTTTACAGCTAGGAAACTTCTCTTTGCCCAGCCACTTCTGAGAACTCGGCCAAGGTGATTTATGGCTCTGTTCACCAGTGAATGCTTCACACGGGGTTGGATTTTTCTTCTAAGCCACTGAATGTTTAGTATAGAAATGATTAGAAGTGACTAGACAAGTATATGGCTCAGGAACTGTAATAAAGAACAAAACATGCAAAAAGCTGTTTATGAATGACAAAAGCTGCAACAAATTGCTGCTGCACAGTTTGGCATTAAGAGGAAAGATTAAGCCCACCTCTCAAAAAATGAGAAAAGAGCAGATCACTTAGGTAAAGGAGTTTAGCACATAAGCCTAATCCAGATAAAGTTTGCATGGCAATACTTCTACTGTTTCAAGATGTGAGAGAAGAATTACCCATATTCTGGCTTTATTAAGAGAAGTCAGCAGCAGGAGCCTGGTGGTTAAGGCACTTATGATATACCCTTGGCCTGTAGAGTATCGTCCAAGTCCAATATGATCCGCGTCCTCTTCCTGCCCACCAGTTGTCTGCCCTGTACCATTTAAAGGTGATAGCACCATTGAATTTAGTTACAAAAGTGTAAGGGATATGAAACAAGCAAAATGGGCAAAATTTTAAATTCCATGTTCTAAGGTATCAGCCTGGCTTAAGGAATTCCTGTGAGACTAACCTCTCAGTTGAGGATATGGTCCAGGACACAAGTTTGACTATTGCTAGTTCAAAAGCATCTCCTATCATAGCAAGAAGCAGTCAGTGACTTCTTGCAGGAAAGCTCAGGAAAACTTCCAATTTTAAGAAATTTCAAAATTCTTGGCCATAGAATGCTCATTCAAAGGAAGTACAGCAGAAATATATTTGCAAGTCACCCAACCAAGAAAACAATCAGTCAGTCTTTTTAATACATGTAAGTGTCTTTAAGTCATCTTATTCTCATAAAAATAACTTTTCAGTTGCTTATTAATTTGGGTAAAAATCCAAAGGTCTTTTTGTTTGTTCATTTATTATTTCTCCAAACAGATATGTAGGGAGCATGCTAAGAGGGTGATGTTCATAGTTGGTATGGCTGAACCAGCTTGCAAACTGATAGATCAGGCAAGTCCAATCCATAGAAAAAGTATTTTTTACCCCTAAGAAAGAGGTTTGTAAAGTCTGGTTCCTTCGTGTTGATACTTAGTTGAATTGAGTGGGTACAACATACTGTAATGGCTACAGCAATGAAACAGCACACATTATATCTCCTTTATATTGCTGGCTCTGCTATTAAATTTCTGTGTGAGCTGGGCAAGTCATTATACTCCCCCTGTTTGAACTGTAAATTGTTTGGAGGCCTGAGCGCTACTGTAATGTTAGTAAAGTTTAACAAAAAATCACAAAGGTGTATTTTTCAGCTCCTTAAGACTAAAACAAAGACCTGGGCTGTTACTACTGTAAAGTGAGGAGAAGAGGATATTTCTGTGCTTGCTGCATCTGCTTGCAGTTCCAAGAACGTGGTGCTGTATCTCAGCAAAGCCTGTGGAGCTGCAAGGACAGTGTCTCCTGGGCTTTGGAGATTGCTTTTTTCCCCATGTTCTGTGCTGTTATGAAAAATTGCCAAGGGAGGGGCAGGTCTTTGCTTGGCTCTTACAGTTCTGCTCAGTTTTGGTGTTACTCTGCTGTAGGTTGTTATCACACCACTTGATAGCAGCCAGACTCATTTGTAAAAATGAAGTGTGAAGAGGAAGCCATTCTTTTGCCCTTCCCTCCAGTATGTAAAATAGTCATGATGGAAATGAGCAGCAAAGAGAGCAAAGACAAAAACAGGGACATTGCCACTCCCCGTGAAATTTAGTGTAAAGTTGACTTTACACTAAAGACTTGCAGTCCCTCTTTGAACACTGCTGGGGATGGCTGAGTTGTGGTTCCTTCAGAGCTGGGACTAAAGCTTAAGCACCTTCCGCAGGAGCAGGAAGAAAGTTCCTGCTTAGCTATTGCCTCTGGATAGACTCATCTTAGCTGTGAATTACAGCCCCTCTGGTTGCACCTGGGCTTTAGACCTGACACTGTCCATTTCTACAGCACCAAGGGTGCATGGAGGTCTTCAAGCTGTGTTAAACGGGCTTCCCCCACATGGAGGGCTCTCAGCTACTGCAGAGCCAGCTGTGCCCCGCAGCAGCCCTGACCAGCATATAGATATATAGCTGTCATATAGACAGCTAATTTGGACCCCAGTGGGATTAAAGTGATGGTAAAATACTGAAAAGCCACTCTTAACTGAGCACTGTGGTGGTGTTTGGGGAGTCTCATCCTCAGATTGTACATTTTTGGGGCAGAGTCTCTCTTTTCTTATGTGACTATTCTGTATTTTTGGTAATGGAAACCTGGACCCGGACCAGAGGCTTTGAATACTCACAGAAAGGAAAACAATATTGATTACATGGAATAAGATTTGTAGCAATGTCTGAATCACTGGAGAGCTTTGTGAACTGACATTTGATCAGTTCAGATGGTGGCAGTTATATAACATCATCTTTGAAGAAATCATAAAGTTCAATGTGAAGTGGTGCAAGGTCCCAGTATGTTGTTTTCTGCATGGCCAAAACTTTATAAAAAGTGTGCTTGCTAAAGAAGTTATTCAGTTAAAGGAAGCCAAGGGCTCACCTGAAAACTGCAAAAGAGATCAAGTATCCAAAGGATTATTCCATAACTTATTCTAAAAACAGAAAAGAAAGAGGAAAGATAATCATCCTTGATTCTGGTGCTGGAGAACGCAGGGTAATTAAGGGCTTTATAGCTTTCTTTGGATATCTTGGGGAAGCTACCTCTTTCTGCTTGAAACACGTTATTCCCTCTTACTGTTCTAGTAAATTACATTAGTAGAAGAAAAGTCCCTGAAGGATTTTAATCGGAAGTTTTCCAGTGTTTTCTGGTAAACTTCAAGCAGGGATTTGCATTAGTCAGCAAATTATTGGGTTAGTGACTTTGAATACCACAGTCTCATTCTGGCACTGCCGCTTTCTTTTTTTTCTAATGGCAATAAAATTGTAATTGTAAACTCCTTATAATTGCAGAAGTAAATGCCAACCTTTCAGAATCGTTGAGGTGGATGATGAAATATTTGTTTTCAAAGAAAGATATAGTGCCAGGTGGTTGGTGAATTTAATTTTCAAGCATAAAAGACATCTCTGCTTTATGGTAATCTACAAATTGAGGCTTAAGATTCCACTAATACTTTCAGAGCATAGTGGATAACAATGTCAAATATTGACACGAGAAATATTCTTTAAAACTATGCAAAAGAGACGGCAAAAATGACACATAGTGAGAAAGGGTGAAATAGTATTTTGGTTGTTTTTCCTCTAAGTTTTGTGGTAAGATCTCCATTTTATGCTGTGCAGCCAGCAGTGTTAGGTGATAAGACAGTCTACGCAAATCGTGGCATTGAGAGTCAGACCAGCCTGCCTGGGATCACCTTCGTGCAAGCCTCTTACCCGGATTAAGTAGCCACGTCTGGGAAAGGAAAACAGTCAAGCTATGTTACTAGCACTACAACTGGAGTCCTTCTGTGAGCCAGACCATGCAAATGGCTGAGTGCCCCTAGCTCCTTCGGATGTCAGGAAGAAGACGACGACTCCACATTTCTTTATACAATAAGTAAACAAGAACAGCATATTCAATAGACTCAACCAAGGAAGAGGTGGATGCTCTGTCCTGTCATGTTGTCAGATCAAGACTGGATACCCTTCTGGAAGGCATGGGCTGACCACAAAATAGTAGTGTCCCTCCAGGGTTAACTGAATACCATTTAAAGGCCTGTGAGACACAGATAGTGAGTTGGATGACCAGGCTGGGTTTAGCTCCATCATGGGACTTGAGTGCCCAAGTCCAAAAGCCCCAGTCAGCCCAGGTCTCTGATTCTTCTTTCTGATTCTTCTGCCTTGAGTCTCCTGATTCCACTAGGTGTCAGGATGCCCCAGAATTAGGGACTGTGATACTGAGATTTCGGACTCATCACTTCTTCTGGCCTTAATTTCCATGAACTTGCATCAGTACTGGTTGTACACTACCAGTGTAGGCTGCCACTGATACAGTGAGGTTTCTCAGCCTTATTGAAATGAGTGGCAAAGTTCTTGTGGATTTAATAGGCTAGGACTTCATTCTTGGTATCCGTCCTCAGAGATACTGAGCTTTGGAAAGGAGAGCTGAACATGTGGCTGTGGCTCTGGTACATGTGAAGAGTTCCCAGGTTTTCTGTAGGTTTGGAAGAGTTAGCTTGTCCTAGAGCCTATGAAAATCAGTAAAAGAACTCATATTGGCTTTAACAGGCTTTGAATCAGGCTCAGTTCTTCCCCTTTATGACTGAGAAGACAACGCTGCTTTTGTCTATGTTGTCTGCTTAGTCTGTGGCAGGAACTCTTCCCTACTGTGTGGGTGCATGCTGCCAAGTACGTCGTTCTTCCTGATGTCACGATATGCCTCGGACTCTGCTGGAGCACAGATAATGACCGATAATAAAGCCACGCAATGGCAGCATAGTGTTTTCTATTGTACAGTGGCACGCTGTATTTATTATAGCCAGATATAATCACAGGGATGACACGAAGGGGCTACAAAGCAGCACAGTCATATGATGTAGAATATACATCTCACAAGAACAGTGCTACCCAGAGAGGTTGCATCCTCTGTAACTCTTCCAGAAAGTCTTGCTCTGGTTGTATTTAAAATAATTTAATGCTGAAAACCCAGCTCTAGGTTTTAGAGCTCATGGATTTCCTCTAAAAGATAAACATGTGGGAGATGTAGTGCGGTATGAGCAACTCCTAGCATAGCTCCTCTTGGAAACATTGACTTCATCACTGCTAAGGTACATAATGTCTGGTTCTTTCAACCCTGTGTATGAGCTGTGCGTAACGTGCTGACCAAGGTTTGCGTTTTGGCCAGGCCTTATCTCTTTTTTATATAAAGCTCTAGCGAGCTGTTCCATGGGTTTGCATGAGTACCTCCTCCATTTAACCTTGTGCAGAATCCCTCTAATTTCTCAGATTCCCTGGTCTGTAGTGTGGTTTCTGGACTTTTTGAAAGGGCCTATCAAGGGGTAAAAGTTCACTGAATTGACATGGATGAGAGCATCAGATAGGGTTGTGAGGTGGCTGGGTAGATGCCATACAAAGGGCAAACGAGTTTAGGTTTCAGATCAGTTGGGGCCAGATTTAGATCCCTGCACCTTCATTGTATACACTTCATTCCTGGTGGACTCCCTGCAGTTTCTCTCAAGAGGTCACTCCTTGCCCTAAGTATGGGTATATGAATGTGACTCGCTGAAAGCTGTGACAGCTTAGATTCTGGATTGCAGTATTCCTGTCTATATATAGAGATTTCATCAAAAACTAAGAAACATTAATACTAGTCATGCCCAGAGTTTGTTTCCAAAATTACTGCACTAAGGAAGATTTCACTGGGGGCCAGTTGTGCTAAGCATCAGTCTGACATTTCAACAAGGAGGCAGAGGTCAATACTAAAAAAAAAAAACTCTTCAGAAATTTATTTTCTTTAACATACAGCTAAGTTCTTCTTTGGTGTAAATGAAGAAGATTCTTTGAATTGAGAGATGGAAAATACCTATTAGGTCATCGTGTTCACCTCCCTGCCAGTGAAAGACTTTTCCTAAAGTAGCTTCTTAAAGATATTAATGAGTCTAGTTATAAAACGATTCAAGTAATAGGACTTCTGCTGCTTTCCTAGGGGAGACTATTCCAGAGTCTAATGAGTTTTGCTCTTGGGTAACTTTCCTTGTCTCAAAGCTTTTTCTGTCACTTTTATTAATGAGTTTTTGCTTTAGTACTGTGATACTTTTCTGATTTTCCCAGATTCACACTTTCTAAGGCCAGTAGGGACCACTGGCCTTGTAGTCTGACCCTTTCCTGACATTTCACTTTGTGATTCTTGAACCAAGGATTGACCAATTTGATGCCTATTTCTTAGATTTTGTGTGAGAAAAAACTGCTGTGTTTGTAGCTAAGGCAAAACATCTCTTGCTTTGCCTGAATAACGATTGGGAAAGGACTGCAGTAGATGACCTCAGAGCACCACTAGCTCTTGGTCCTGGTACCTAGCCTTTAACTCTTGCCTCCCTGTTGATCCTGCCAGCAAGGCGTTATTGTTCAGGTGTGCAATCTGCGTCACACTGCCTGGAAATTTCTTTCAGTCAGACTTTTTTTTTCCCTCTGGCATTTGAGCACAGGCATTACATGCGTACCTGCTGTCCACCAAAATGATCAATGTCTTTGTGCTACAGAAGATTTGCACATCTTCTGTGCACAGAAGGTACAGGAAGATAGCACAGTCCTCCTTGCTGTCGCTCTTGTGGCTTGCAGGCTGGGACTTCCTCCATTCCCATTACAATCACTTGATGGGCTGAGTGCCCATGGGCCATGGAGGCTCGAGCTCAAAGTACGTGCTGCTGCCAGAAAAATAGTGAGAAAAACAATCCCCAAGCAGTAAATATGGGCAAAGCTCTTGGTATAATGGAAAAATACAGATGCATCTGCATTACAGTCTAAGACTTCTGCAAGAGTTGTTATTTCTGACCCCTGTCTGCACATTTTCTATTAGTGTGGGTTTCCTAGAAGTTGCTACGGAGTCCTCATTGAAGGACTCAACTGGGCCCTCTGGCTATACTGTCTTTCTCTCACCTGCTCAGATGCCCATTTATTACTGGAACTTACAGCATCAGGAAAATACAACTTTAAAGAGCTCTCACTAAGTTCTGTGGTTGGAAAGCCATGCAAAACTAACTATAGAAGTAACTGTGTGGAGATGCTCACTGCTTTTAATGTGCTTTTGCTAAATGCAGTCATTTGGGACTCAGCTTTGCAGAACGACCTTCTGTAACTTTTTTGTAAAAAGCCAGATTGCAAACATGATTTCTTATTGTAGAGCAGAGCCGGTAGGAATGTTTCTAACGTAGCTTTTCTGAAAAATGCTGATCTTTAAGGACTTGTAAAATCTCCATGTTGCAAATTTTCCTTTTTTAGCAAAACATTTGTGAGTTTTTGAACTTCTTCTCTTTTTTTTGACTAGTAGTAGGGTTAAAGTACTTCAAATTTAATAAAAGTTCCTTTTGAACATTTTTTATTTCTTTCAACTGAATTTTTTGGTAAATGAAAACTGATAACTTGCCAGAGCACTCTGTTTTTGAAAATTATCAACCATTTCAAAGTATCTTCAGTCATTTTTACCCTACTCCCACTAACTTTTGAACCGTTTGGCTGATTCCAACCAAACTGCACAGAGAAGTAGAAGTCATGGAGATAGCTGCTGGGTTCACCAAAGTGGGTCATACTTGGAGATTGGAGAGAACCCTTCTGAGGTTGGGTGTTTGGCCAAAAACACAGGCCGCAGCTAAATGGACACATTTGATCAGACACCAAAGAGCCTGTGGAGAGAGGGAAGGAGCAGAAGGAGCAAGAGAGAGAACATGGCTGTGGGAGGCAGAAGACTGGGCTGTGTAATAACTAGGTGCAGCACTAGACTTTAGAAAAACTAGTCTCTGTTCTTGATACTGCCACTGACTTTTCAAGCAACCTGGGTTATATCACTTCACCACCATGTCCTTTCTCAATTTGCTTCTCAATGCATGTTGAAATGGAGGGTAAGTTTTTCTGAACAGAGACATCTTTTACAGTACGCATCTACAGAGCCCCGTTGAACATGCTTCTAATTTCAGGTGACTACTGTAATAAAATAATGGTTATACTGACCACTGGCCTGATCCATTCTCATAGGGCAGGAATTGTTCTAGTTTGTATTTTGTTTTTGCTTTACACATTTAAAAACATGCTTCCCTAGTATTGCTCTAGTCACTGAAAATGACTGATCTGTCCTAGTCAGCATTTCTTTCCCTGCTTCTTTCTGAACACTTCTCTCTGTTGTACTGGTTACACTTGCCTATATGCAACTTTCCTTACGTTTTGGCAGACCTTGGGAATTTCAGCAGCAATAAATTTAAATGGATAGAATTAAGAAGGAAGACAGATTTTTGGAACTGAGAGCAAGGCTTTTTTTGTTGTTTTTTTTTCCTAGATATATCATCTATGAACTCTCACCTGGGACTGCTTTTGTACAGAAAAAAATATCATGTGCCTAAGTGTCTATAGACTGCACCTGGAATTGAAAATAGAATTCTGCTCCAGTCATATTTCTCCGTTGTCTGTCTCTGAAAGGAGCTGTCAAGATCAAACTTTGACTTGTTGTATTTTTAATTCTCTGGGCTTCAGTTAACAAATAACACAGTATTTAGAATTTTGTTTATAGTAAGCTCTTGGAATACACAGGAAATACCAATTTCCTCCTTTTGTGTAACAATCAGGAATACGTTGTTTGTGGTACACATCAGCATAGATCCGCTTTCTTGGGGTTACGCTGATTTATGCCAGCTGAATTTGCGACCTGGTAAATTCTCCTTGCACCCCAGGTGAAGACCTGGTTCCTCAGTTCAGAATGTGTTTTTTTGTTTGCTGAACTTCTTTCAAATCATCCTTCTTAACGGGGTAACTGTACACGTCCCTGTGTACTATCTAAGAAAAATGCTGTGGGCAGCTTTCTAATCCCCGAGCCTAGCTGGAGACAGCACCTAGTATATCAAATCGCTCATGCCTCTGCCATGGCTACGTGGTTCCCTACGTTCCCTCCAGGGTTTGGCCTTGTCCAGTCTAAAATGACTCCAACTGTGGGTCATCTCTCGCTCCCCTGGGGAGCCCGTTCCATACGCTCGCAGATCCTACCATTAGGAATATTTTCCAGATGTGCAGCCTAAATTTGCCTGTGCTAAATTTCTTCCCTTTACTCCTAGCTATATCCAGTTGCTTTGACTGTTGTTTTTTCAAGTAAGATGAATTTAAGTGAAAGCTTTACAGTCTGGTAGGACCAAAGCAACATTTTCACCAGTTCTGAAAGCATTAATGCCTGAAGGAGATTAAAAAAAAAAAAAAAAAAAGCCTCATGAGATATTGCCATCCATAAGACTTGAAAGCACTTGAATGTTTCATCTCAGAATAGGACTGAAAGGCAGCTGCCAAGGCGGTGGTGTCTCCCTGAGACAGGGGCTTTTCTTCCTCTGCTAGAACTCTACTTGCCTGGGCTCTTAATCCAGTGAGAAAGCAGAAATCTGCTCTCCTCATTGGGGTCATTCAGTGCGTGTCCTGGTTTATGTCCTTGTCTTCAGTTCTGCACAGAACTGGATCCTCAGGGTGTAAAGTAGTGTAACTCCACCAAGGTTGTCTGAGCTGCGCCGAGTTGCACTAAGGTCCTTTCATATATGTCAGGAATCTGTTACTGATCCTTCCATGCTTATAGGTAGTTCAGTTCTGCTTGGAAAGACCCAGGCAATTTCTTGAGACTAACACGCCACTGCATTTTTGAATCTAATGCTTATCTAGTGCTCAGATATTTGTATCGTGCTTGTTGTGGTAGTATTCAAGTATGGTCCAGAGGTGCATCAGCCAGAATGATCATTGTTATCTGCTATGTGTAAAGTTTTTCATGGTGAATTACTTTTCCCGGAGTTTGATGTGCTATGTGCTGTCCTTTAGGTGGGCTGTTGTGGTGGTGAAGGCAGCAGATGGTGATGAGACTTGGATTCTTTCCTTAGGCTTCCTCAAGATCTTTTAGGTGACCTTAGGAAGTCGCTTAGTGTCTCTCTCTTTGGATACTGGTTCCTCTTCTGGTTTCCTTAAAATGGAAATAAGAATGTCACCCTCTGTGTTCTCACATGCTTCGCCAGGTGGATCTCAACTCGAAGCCTGTTAGTGCTGGGTGTATCTATCGCCATGTGTTTAAGGAGTCAAATGTAAAACATGATGAAGTTTGGATTTTGACTGGGAAATCTTCTGGCCAGTTTCATTCCTCTAGCAGAGGATATTTTGTGCCAGTGGTAACACTGGAAGTTCACAGGCAAAAGGAGCTATGAAGATGAAGATTTATGACCTTGCATTAAACGTAGAATAGCAAATGAAGGACCAGTTAAACAAGTTTGTCACTATTGCCATTAGTACCAAAAAGGTGGGCTGAGGAAGTCTCTCAAGGAAACATTTCTTTTGTCCACTCTTGCTTTCCCCTGAGCTATGTTTCCTCATGTTAGCATATTTAATTAAGCACTATACTAAAAATAGTATTTGTTAATCATTTTTTTCACTTCAGGATATGGAATCTGTAACTTTACGTATGAGAAGAAAACAGTTGTTTACTTTTTTGGTATTAAGCCACATAAAAGCTACCCTCTGAAGAAGAGAAAAATATATGTGCTGGATGAAAGGGAAAGAAGTTGGGCTTCAGGAGCTCCACTTCAGATCTGCTAGCTGCATCTACAAACAGCAACAGCAAAAACAACAACAGAAAAGCTCTTTTTGTGATATGTGAAGTGCAATTATGAGGTAAAATATGAGGCTGGTATCTTAATATCTTAACGATACAGAATTTATTTTCAAAGTTAAGCTGTGCAGAATGAATCATTTATCAGTGGGCCATATGGAAAGGCACTTATCTAAACCTCCTTCTTAGTCCCAGGTGTGCTACTCTGGCAAGAGCAAATCACACACAGCATTTGGAAGAGAACTTAAATTCCAGATGCGCAATTTTAAAAGATGCATTTGCAAAAATAAAATAAGGCCAAATTCTGCAATTTGTTATTTTTCTGCGGCTTCAGTGAAGTTAATGAGGTTCCATGGGGGTAACTGACACTGAATATAACTCAAGAGATCCCCTTCTTTACCGTGTTACTCTAGTTTCAGGCCAGCATTAATTTCTGAGGAGCTGGTCTGTCATAGGGGGGGAGAACCCAGCCGAAAGTGTCTGCTGTCTAAGTGCTTTCTTTATGTCCTGTTTATGAATATATGCCGTGAGACTCCACTGAGAAGGAAGTAGTCACAGTAGCGTTGCTGATTGAGTAAAAATGATATTCTACCTTTCAGCTGGAATTAAAGTGTGCAACTTCTTGAGGTCCTTGACATGACAAAGACGTAGTTACTTCTAACTAGCTGTGGACTGCAGTGTGTGCAGCAAAGCAAGCTTTACTGATGAGAATTGCTCGCCTAGAGAAAGCCAGGGTTTTCAAGTCAAGAGGTTCAGTCTTTTTTCATCTCTGTCATTGTCTTGTTATCCAGGAAATGAGAAAGCAGTTTGGTCTTCCTTTTGTCTAGCAATAAAGCAGAGATGAGGTTTATGAAATCTGGTCAAAAAAATCTTCAAAATTACTTTAAAAATATTCAAAAATGATTCAAAAATAATTTCTCCCCAGCAGGACCTGCAGTTTTGGTGGAGACTGAAGTTCCCTCTGGGCACAAATCCACTGTAATCCTGCTTTCCAGTGAGCATTTTGTTAAAAATCAACAAATTGTTTTGGTTTTATCAGAAAACTCAAAGTGAAAGAGTTGAGTGTTTCCAAAGTAAAATTCTCTGAGCAGCATTTGGAAGAACCAGAGAAAAGTTCTGCTCCCGGCTGCTCTGCTGCTCCTGATCAGCTGGATGTTCAGTCTTTTGGGAGGAGAGGTTTGCTTAGTCACACGGACCTGTTTAGGTATTCCCAGTGAGAGGTGCAGTGTGGACTCTGGCTGTGGAGTGAATGGTCACTCACAGAAACTGAACAGAGCTCCCAAATTTATCCCACAGTGACTTCTGTCAGTCAGAACTGATTTTAAATCTCAGATCTCGGCAGGAAAAGGCATCAAGGCAAAAGGAAAAGAAACAGTTGCTATGTCTGCAGGTAATCTGGTGGAATAGAAATATATCAGTAGATCAAAACAGTTGATGTTGAGGCTCCTACATCTACGCTAAATGTATTTGAGGGTTAATGTCAGGCTAGATTTAGTCTGGCTTCCTGGACTGAATATCCCCATCTTGTATGTGGCTTGAAGCTGTCTGCAGGACCAGGCGTTGGGTTGGTCTCTTATGTCCTGTTACAGGTTGGAGCACATTTGGTGCACACCTGGAATGGAGCTTCCAGCTTCATGTCCGGTGAAAAGCACCGTAACTGCACTCACAGCTGATCCAATGTGCAGTAAGTGGGAATGATTGGAAGATTTGCTTCAAAGCCATCCTACTGCTCAGAAGTGAAACGCTATAGATGCTATAAATGCATAGAGTCAGGCTGTGTGGTCCAGTAGAGGAATTTCTGGAGTGGAAATCAGCAGATGCATGTATTCCCTCTTATTCTGATGCTGAATTGCTTTGTGACTTCAGGGCAGTTAAATAATTCAAAGCCTTTTTAACTTTGCTTTTCCAAGCATTTGGTCTGATTCCTGCACTAAAAGAATGATAGTTACATGGAGGCAGGTATACAGCATTGAAAGCGCTTTTGATTTATTCACTTCCATTTTCAAGACCAGCTAGAAAAAGACTCGAGCAGTAATTCTTACCTTTGTGAACTGAGTTTTAATTAAAAAGCGTCCAAAGCAGTGCATATCAGGGTAAAATCTTTTGTAATCAAGGCTCATGGCAGTGTTCCAGAAATGGTACAGTGAGGAGTTGTTTTTTAATATAGGTGTCTGACTTGCTTACTGACCTTCTGATGCCACTGTCTTTATGGAGCGACTTACACCAACGTGAGAGGACGCCAAAGGAGGAGCATGATATTACTAGCTAGCAGAGAACGGCTGCTAGCTCACGTGTGCAGCCGTAAATGATGCAGGATATATTCTTGCTTCCTCTTTTAGGGACTCAAAGCTGCTTTGATTGCCATCAGAAACCACAAGGGCAGGCTGCATTTATTTTACTGCTTGATTCATCTTCATTCCTGTGCTGGTTTAATCACCACTGAACAATGCAGATGATTCTGTAGTTTAAAAACATTAAAACATTAAAGATTGAGTAAATTTAAGTAGCATAAGTAAATTCCTGCAGAAGAACTGAGGAGTAACTTGCATCTTGAGATGCTCTGAAACATCTGCCAATTTCTTCAAATGATGTGGTGCCCTCCAGAAGCCAAATATTAAATGTTTCAAAGGAGCCTGTGGGGCCACATACCTTAATAACACCAAAATATAATGGAATGTGAATGTCTGACTCCATTTAAGTCATTTGAAAATCCTAGTCCCGTTATATTTATGAGTATGTCTGCACCATGGTTACAGAGACACCAAGCAGGCTCTGCGTGAGTTTACTCCCATCCAAAGTGGTCTGGCAGTATTCATATGGGATCATAGACAAACTAACAAGCTTTGCTGGTGGCAGAGCTTACTAGGTTGGACACTATGCAAAAGTGCTGTTTTGCTGTGAAGCCCAGGTGTTACATCTGTGTGAAGATGCATGGAGTTATGAACTCAACGGCACTGGTCTGTGCTAGCTCGGAGGGCTCTGCAGCAAACCATGAGGCATGGACATGGTCTGCATGAAGCAGAGGCAATGCTGTCAGGCTTGGTGGTGCTCTCCTTCACAGTGAGGTGGTTACATCAGTATGAAGAGAAGTACAGTTTGAGGAGAAGAGAGTTAACTGGGTTATAGTTACAGGGCTAACCTCTACCAAAGAAGTAGAAGTGGAACGAAGATCCCCCTGCATCCCCACAGAGGCCAAAGGCTGCTCATTTTCCTTGCCCTATCTCAGTCCTGAGATTGTCCTGATTGCTGTTGGTCTTTCACTTGCGTTTTAAGTTTTCTTTCCCTGATTCTGAAAAAATTCCTTTCCTGCGCCAGCCTAAAAATCCTCCACTTTTTCTCCTTGTTTGGTTTTTTTGTTTCTTACACATAGTGTAGCCTGGAGACCGTGAGTGACTGATTCCCAAAGAAAAATATCTCTGTTGCCCAGGCCCATAATTTATAGAATGGCTTTTCTGACCAGTTGTGTTTTCCATTTAATATATTTTCTGTTTTTTAAATCTACCTCTTAAAAGCGGAAATGCAATGTTCCTTGGAGCTGTGATGGTGGAATGCTGCTGAGAGCTCAATTTAAAGGTCAGGGGCCTGGGGGATGGGGTGTTTCTTTGCGTTGCACTTTAAAATATGCTGAAGCCAAAGGTGGAGAAAGAAAGGAGAGGTAAATTCCATAAGATCATAAAGAGCACTGCATGTACAGTCCAGGGTCTGCATCTCATGTTGTACATCACCACTGTGGACTCATTAATGTTCGCCCAGAACATTTCTAAACCGTTGTTTCCCCCAAATCATCTGTTCTCACGTAGAAAAACAAATGAAGTCAGCCTTCCCGGTTCCCTGCAATGCTTTTCCTTAGAAGAAGCCAGCAATGGGGCAGGTGGCCAGCTGACATCCGATGGGAAGGGTATTTCAGGCACTCTTGGTTATATATTATATGAATTGTGTGACTGTGTGAGTCAAGTGTTGCACCGTATCATGCCCCTCAAAGAAAACTAGACCTGATTTGGAAAGAAATGTCGTAGAAAGTTTGCAAAATCACATACAACAACCTGCAGTGGTGCTTTACATAAGTGATAATAACTGACATTCCTAATTACAGCAATTTGCTTATCTCGTCTCCATTACATGAGGCACAGTGCATATATTGGGGTGAAAAGAAAGTACTGTTGCTGCTCCAAAACTTACTGTCATGGGTGTCTCAGCTTATGAATGCCCAAGTTGAGATACCAGAGATGTGAGTTTCTAATAAGATTAGACAAATGCAAAAATGGATCTAAAACTCAATAAATGCTCTTCATTTTGATGGCTTGTTTTTCATTCATACCTCTTTTACATGCATTACTGTAACTAGGTATTGCACAACTTTATGTTAATTAAAGCGACACTAGGTAGCTTTAATTATCTGGTCCTAACCCCTTTGTTAGGACAGCTGAGCAGGTTGCGATCCGCATTGCAGGAGAAAGGCCTTATCACCAGGCTTGCATGTACTCTGAGGCAAAGGATATTCCTCCGTGCAGAGGTTTACCTGCATTCAGAAATGCAGAAGTTGCAGAGCCAGGAGGAAAGCAAGAGACTGGGACCGTAGACACGTGGTCAACGTATGCTTTTGAGACCAGGAGACTCAAAGTTCTGGTTCTTGCACCTCAGCTCATTTCTGTTTCTTTATCTGGTGATGGTGTAATATCCTCTTACCAGGCAAGCAGGCCATTTCTTTTAGGAGTTAAAGCTAATTTTAGGCTTCCCTAGAAGCCTAGGGCTCAGTGGAAGCAATGCTGAAGTCTGAGAACAAGGAGACTAAGAGTCAGAAAACTGGGCTAGGAAACCATCTTTCCAACAAAGGCAAAAAGGTTTCCTGAAGTACTGAGTCATTCTGCCAGAGTCCTCCATCAGTATTGAAGCTGTTAATCCAATTCCTCACTGAAAGTTTCTGATTAATAAACCCCATTTTATAATCGGTAAATAGAATTGATAAGGAAATGATTTTTGTCCCTATGGAAAATTTAGATGAAGGCAATATTTTTTCAGTGTTTAATATCATGCATTTTTTTAATAAAGGAAATTGTTCCATTTTAATTTAGTGAACATTTTCAGATAAAAAAAAATTAAAGTATCTCATGAACTGAAATCATTTGGTAGAAATTGTTTTCATGTAAAAAAAAAAAAATTACACTGGATTGTCAAGGTTACATCTGAATATTTAAGATACGGTTGGATATAGCGCCCGGGGGGTATTTTTCAATGCGATGCTCTTCTTTCTATTTGCAACAACCACTGTTCCTTGAATAGTCTAGCTAATAGTGTATAGCACAAGAGCACAGTTTTCTTTGTGAAAATGTTCATATACAGCTGCATTTTCTGCCTTGCTGTAATTCAGCTGTGGTCTGATGCAGTCCTACCGTATACAAGCGCAAAGTATTTGTGGATGATCTGTTCTGTTTGTGACACCAGAAAGCAAAATGTGGTATTGTGCAGCAATGTAGAAAATTTGGAATCTGAACCCTAAACCAGAAGTTTCATGGTGCAAGTGGTATTCATACAATTCAATTTTAAATATGCAAACTACATAGTACAGAATATATTATCCTGTAAGTATGCATACATTAATTTCTGGTTTGGGGGGAAAAAAACAAAAAACCCAGAGCCCAAGACAGAAACAGAAAAAAGAAACCCAAAGCTTGATACACAAATATGCATATAGTAGCAAATGGACTAATTCTTACCAAAATGCTTTCCAATTGAAAAGTTTTATTTATATACATCTTTATTAGTAGAAAAATGCCAAAAAAAGGGAGTAGAATTGGTCACAGAGATTTCTCCTGACTTCAGCCATTTTTAGATCATGTCCCTAGTATATAGATAAGGCTGTTGCACAGGATATAGACCGGGGGACTTGAACTAAGTCTTTAAGGCATCAGGCATTCAGTGATGCAGAAGGTGCAGCAGTTAGGCAACTGTAATAATTTTACAACAACAAAATGTGTTTAAAGAGTCCTCACCATGAAAAATGGTAATTTGTTCTGATTAAAGCCTAATGCTACGTGTCTTCCATTATACTGGAATCAGGGACAAAGCTTTTGTTCAGATTGCAATATCCTAGTGAGTCTTTAAACCTGACCTTAGTCTTGCTATTTCAGACTGCAGACTTCAAGCAGTCAGCCTACTGCTTACTAAATGTCATATGGTCCCAACGATAGAAATCACATGTTCTTGCTATAAAAAACAGGCGCTGAGGCCTAAAGTGAAACGACAATTGCTGTTAGCAGTATAAGCACCAAATCCACCAAAGGGTATGTCTGTGAATCGGGTAGGTCACACGCCTCAGACCATATCCTAATGCTCAGTGCCACCTCTGCCTCCTGACAGAGAAAAATGACGGTGCAAAGCAAGAAATTGTTGTCTACTTATTTCCCTAATCCACCTGCTTTCCCAAGAAATACTTTTATGATCAAGATTCCTTCTGTCGCTTGGAACCATTTAACTGGTATTTGATACGTGTTTCCCCGGGTCCATGGTAGTTTTCCATTCCAGCTGGTGGGAGCTTCTTGTGAGGGATGGGGTCAGACTGAATCATCGGCTGGACGACCTTTCTGCATAATGATGGAGAAGCTAGTTCATTTTCTGTACTCGAGTTTAGTTTTCTGTACTCCAGGGTTTCTTCTATTTTGGCTGTTTAGGCTGCAATTTTATTATGACAAATACTATCTCTTCTTACTTGTTTGTCTGGCTGCTTATGGTGCAGTTCCTCTCCTCGTATCCTGTGTATTTCAAGAGCATCGCAGCCCTATGGCTTGCCCTTCCCAAGTTTCTTCCAGAAAAGCACTTACGTTCCGGTAATGCAGTCTCATCTTCCATTTGTTCTTCCTAGTACATCAACAGCTCCCTGGGGATATATGCTCTTCCTGACCCTATACTCTCTTTCAGTTTTCTCTTTCTTGAGAGGAAAAGTAATTCTGGCATTGACCTAGCTGAAAAGAGAAACTGGAGTCCGTTGATTTAGTAGGAGTCAGAACCACAGATGAAGCTAACTCCCTGTCCCTTCTTTTCTCCCTTGAAGTTGCCATTAATATTGTACTATATTCTTTTTTAAATTTAATTTATGAAATGTCATTGCAGTTTGGACGGGCTTGCGGTGACTGGAACTCAGCAAGAAGTAGAACTTTATGGCCCCTAACAAGAACAAACAGGACCAGAAAATCCTTCATGTTCTCCCAGCTAACCATGGAGACAGCCATTTTTTTTCTTTTAAATAATCTCAAGGAAAAGTTAGTGAAACATAAATTAGAATGACTGCTGTTGATTTATTTTTCTGAATAAAAAGGACATTCAGTAGCAGGTCATTTGTTTTTGTTTTCTTTCAGAGAGTAAATGGAAACATATTCTTACCTCACTTTTCTCACAAGTACAGTAGATTTCCTAAGCTTGTGTCAAGGTTTTATTGCCAGGAAAAAGTGGTTGAATATTCAGCATTTGTAATGAAGGCATCATCAGACATGGAATACAGCTGTCAAGGCTGGGTACATTAACTTTCTAGGTGTGGAACTGATTTGGTTAATGATCTTTGAGTGTTGCTTTGCCGGACTGTTAATTATGAACCGTTTTGCCACTGTTACCTTCTTTTGCAGATAATTTTGGAGAAGGTGTATGTCTGAATAAGAGATTGCCAAGATTTGATGAACATACTAAGAAGCCATGTCAGTTTAAAGGAGAGTAAGGAGTTTTATGTATGTACAAATACTAAATGAGATTTACTCGACCAGATGAGATTGTGGGTCTGCTTAGTCTGGTCTCTGGTCTATCATAGCATGAGCTGTTTCAAAGGCAAAAGGTTTTTCTGAGTACTAACAGCAGTACAGAACATTCATCTCTCTGACAAATTAAGAAGTCAGTATGATCAAGTGGATTAAAAATAGGACTGGAAACTCCTGAGTTCTTATTCTGGCTCAGTCCTTGACTTTATTCTGTGACCTTATGCAAATCATCTGAACTTCTCTGAGCCAGATTCATTGTTCTTGTAATTCCATTTGATATAGCAAATGAGGAAGTATAGGTCCTATATCTTCATTTTCCTATCTGTAAATGTGGGTGAATGCTTTTGGTATGTAATTATTATGCACAAGTTCTGAGATGTTTAAAATCTTTACAGTGCTTTGATGTTAGATCGCCTATTTGTTGATACGTATGGTAAGAAGTTTTCTAAAAGTTTTAGCTTTCATCCAAGAGTGGGTGGAAAAAGCATTGCATGTATATTATATATGTTTGATCTTGTTTTCAGTTTTCTTTTAAGTATAAGAATTTGCTTATCATTTTTTGTCCAACAGTTATCCAAGTTCTGCTGAAAGACCCAACAACTTACAGAACTCTGTCTTCCTTGTTAAAAATCCAAAAGGTTGGTCTGAATGTTGAAAAGCCTTTAAGAAAGTTTGTCTGGCTGCAGTAGCCTAGTTTTCTACATGGCTGTGATCAAAAAGTGGTGAGGATGATAACGGGGATGTCCATAAGGCACTCCAAATGCACTAAGGGCTTCCCAGAATTGATGAATTCTTGCAGCAGACTTATTGCACAGCTCGTTTCACAACTCTCTTTTCAGGTGGGAAGACTGTTGAGATGGATTTGTAGCTAGAAACATCTTACTACCATTCACTATTTCTGATACAGGGATTTAGCTGGGCATGCATATACTGATAGGTCAGGTTTTATGGCAGTTGCCATGGTGGGCGCTGTCTGGGTTCTGCGATGGTAGCCAGGTTCAACCAGGAGTCCAGGTCCTCAGGCAAGTCCATGGGGATGAGGCAGCTCCGAGGTCTCCCCAGGAACGTGCATCAGGGTCAGTTCTGATGATGGTAACTCAGGTCAGATGCAGCCCAGTGATTGCTGGACAGGTCTAAGGTCACGGGCAGTCAGTCCATGGGTCAGGGTCAGGATCCATGGAGCTGGATCCACAACTGTGGTGGAGCTGGAGACAGGCGGCATAGCTCAGGCAGAGCCTGACAGCACTGGGCTGAGCCAAGATGGGGTCCTGGGCCCATGGGCAGGGGTTGGGGAGGCGCCAGGCATCACACTAGGGAACTGAAACTGGGAACCATCGGAGCATATGCATGAGGTGCTGTCAAGCTAAAAATGAACTCTGTCTTGCTGGGACTATTCATCTCCTACGCAGTCAGTTTCCTTATGGGAAGATATAAAATATGGTGTATTGAATTATCATTGCTTATATGCGTGTATGTGGAAGAAAGACCCATTGGAAAACTGTTGAGAAATGTCCTGATGCCCACGTTTCAGAAGAAAACACTTTTGAAAATATTTTGTAGTTAAAGGCCAGTATTTATAGTGAACGTACTTGAACTTATATGTAGACATGATTACTTAAAGCCTGTGGCGTTGAGAGTTGTTGGGGACTGTAGAGAGCTTGGCCCGATTCCCTCCTAATGCTAATGTCTGGTGGGGTGAGAGTCAGCTTGGTGGGATATTGGGATTAAGGAGATGGACAGGATCTCACAAGACTTGGGCTCTCTCTCCGGCTCCACAATTAATATGTTGTAGGAGAAGTCATTTTCTTTCTTTTATCTCTATCATTTGCCTGGGGCAGAAAGTATCTCAGTATGCGCTTGCATGGTGCTTATTACAATGACGCTTTGATCTCAATTAAACAATCTAGACAAAGAAATAATAATAACCCACAATTACGCAGTTTGCCATAGCATTGCTACAGTGATGGGGACCATTACTAAACAATGCTTGTATTGTTAAACAGGCTCACAGCAGTCTCTTTTCACTCTTAGGACACGTTTGCATTGCTATGAGATGCAAAAGCTGTGGTACTGCAATTCATGTGCTAAAAATCAGAGATGGAAAAGAGACCTATTAGGTCGTTCATTTTGTTGGCTCTTGACAGAATTATTCCCTATGCCATGCTCTCACCAGCATTTAAAACTGTCTAGTTTTAAATAATTTGAACCGTGGTACTTCTCCTACCTTTCACTTAGAAAAACTATGTCAGAGTCTAATGGACCTCCTGGGTAGGAAATTCAGACTCGGTTGAATCCAGTAACTGCTACTTATAATTCCTTGAGCCATCTTAAACAATTCCACCTCTATCCTTGGTGGCTGCACAACTGAAACTGCTCTAGCTTGTTAAACTGAGCTCTTTAGTCACCATTTTGGCCCAGCTACTTTGTTGTTTAAGCTTTTCTTATGAATCTATCCCTCTAGACCTAGAGATTGCCCCTTTCGTTGTTAGGGGTGATCAGTTGAAAAAGTACAGAATGGGGCTGGTCTTCATTTACACTGAGTCTTTTGCATTGCACTGCTGCTCTAATATCAATTTTATAGAAGGAGTATTTTTACAAAATACAGTGAGCAGCATTTCCGTAAAATTACAGTGAGTTTTGTGATGTCTTGATTTTACTTAAATCACCAGTTCCTTGATTCATGTGTTTATGGACAAATCTTCTCTCTCTTTTTCTTCTCTTTTTTCAATCATAAATATTACATTTCCTTACTGCTGTAAAGAAATGTTTTAGAGAAGAAGAAAAAAACAGAACTAGGTCTTGAAAACTCAGAACCCAGTAGAACAAATCATAAGAAAAATGTTGAATTTATTCTTTTTCATTTCATATATTTAATGAGTCTCCTGCTCTCTGCACTCTGGCGCATGAGCTCTTGAAGTTGACAGTGGTAATGAGTTTTGCTGTAGTGGAGAATCAGGTCCGCTTGGAGCCATCATGAATGTTTCCCGTGATCTTTTGGAAATGGGACATGGCCAGTATGCTTCTCTCATAGTCCTCTGATAGAGGAGTGACTACAAAAGTAAAATGTTACTAAACTCAACCAGTAACCCAACAAATGAAATAACCAACCAGACCTGGAGGATTACATACTGATGAGCATTGGGGATAACAAGCCAGGTATCCTACTCGCCTTTTTTGTCAGAAGTTCATTTTTGTATCTGCGTTGGGCCTCGGGAAGAGTGTAAAACTCCAGCTCCAGGCATTTTGTTCGAGGAAATTCCTGATCCGGTTTCTACCTGATATATTCCTCCACAGTCACCTTGGACTGTGCTTGTGGAGCCAGGGCACAGAAAATGCTTCAGAAGTTCTGCAGTGGAACCATACTAGGCTGGATAAATATTTTGGTCTGTATGTGTGCGTGTTTTTTCTCCCAAGTAAAAACACATGCACTGAGTGTACACACGCACTCGGTGGAGCCTAACTGCAGCAAAATCTTCCTAGTTGTTCAATCAGGACAGGGGCAAAGTGATCGATAGAGGTTAATCTTCTATGGAAGATGGAGCAAAATGGTATTTAATACTTCAAGGGTAATGTCAGAGTTTCCTAATGAGGGTAGCCTTTATAAAGCCTTCACAGTACCATTATCTGTGTAATTTTAGGTAAAATATAGTGAGGTTTAATTGGGCGGAAAGCAGGGGATGATGTTTTAAATACTGTACTGGACCTCAGGATACAGGAGTTCAGTTCTTGGCCTTTCCAAAGTCTCTCTGGGAGCACTTGAAAAACTATTTCTCTTCCCTCATGTTCATTTTCTTTCTCAGACTAGGTTCATACTGAGCTGTTTGACTTGTTGCTGTTTCCAGTGCAGTGACTTCCTCTTATATATGTTTGTACAGCACGCAGCGTGTTATGAACTCTAGGCATCCCGGTGGTATTTGGTGAATGCTGTAGTGAAGCATTACCCTGGAACCTCCCACCACAAGGATTTGTAAAGGGCAAAACAGGCTTTGGAAAAGTCACGGTCAATGTGTGTACATGAAAGCAAAGCAGATCTTTAAAAATGCAGCATATTCTCGTGTACTGAATCCCGTGCCTCAAAAACCCATTAGTGAATTCAGTTTTTGTACGTTCTCAGCAGTGGTGCCCTTGCATTCTGCAGCTCTTCTAGTGCGTTAGTGTGTTGGCAAGAAGGTTCTTTAGGAAAACATCAGAAGAGAATAGTCACTAGAAAAAATGTTGACCAGAAGCATGGTCATGGACATTAGAAGCTCAATTATATGAGAACCCCTCATCCCCTGAGAACCAAAAAGCAAAGCAGCTTATATAAGCAGTTATAAGTAGATAATTAAATCCACCAGGGTCATCTGATATTTCAATCTTGAATATTTTGAATCATTTTCTCATGAATAATATCTATAGCAAGCCTTGAAATATTCAGTAAAGTGTTTCTGATGTGAAATGATGGGAAAAAAAGAAGCAGCCTAATTCTAGGTCATTTGTGATGATAGAAAGGATTAAATCCAATCATTCGATTAGTCATCTGTAATGGCATAAGGACTATGTTGCTGTGGAGGAGCCAATGCAGTTTTGTTACTGAAACTTTCTGGACTTAGTTGTGGGTTTTGTTGTTTAATAAATTAAGCTTGTTTCTAGCTCTGCCATCTGACCCACTGTCTTTTAAAGCACATCTGGTGATCTGAAACTAAGAGAACTAGAAAGATAAAATCATCAAGTTCCAATAATTTGAAAACGAATCCATCTGGACTGCTCAAAGAAGGCGCTGCCAGGCAGCAAGTATAAGTCCGTTTTCCCCAGTAGTATCTGCGAAGAAACCACCTCCATTGCAAAGGGCCATACACAGACCTTTGCAGCAATTAAGGCCCAATTAAGGCTTCTAGAGCCAAATCCTGATTTTCAAGTAAGTCAAGGAAAGCTACATCTTTGATTTCAGCTGGATGTGGATGTTGCCTGCAGAAGGTCTCAAGTCAGCACTTTGCGCTTTGCCTTCTGACCCTTAAAAAAATCACCCGTTTGGCTGCGGCAGTTAAAATACCAAGCTTTACAGGCTCTTTAGCATACTAAAACCTCAGAGTGGCATTTCGCTCGCGGGAGCGAAGGGGAAGGCATACTTAGCTGTTCGCAGGACGTGTCAGTGGAGGTAGGCAGTCAGACGGCTGAACGCGGGACCCTAACGTGCACATGAGTACGTGGAAAATGACGACTTGGTGATTTTAGTTCAAAACTATGTGGACTTGGAAGCAATGTACTTTTCTTTCATGCATCTTTTATCTGAGAGTTGGCACGTATGTTGTGCATAGAAATGAAGAAGATGACTTGGGGCTCTCTTCTGTCGTCGCTTACATGGTGTGTAACTCAATATTTTGTTTATTTATGGGAAAATTCTTTTCTGCAGCTCCACAAAGATTGTGCGAGAGCAAAGGAAGCATGAGGAAGGAGAGGGCCGGCCCTCTCCACCCCAAAGCGAGAGCACTGAGAAAATAAAACCTGGCACACAGGCTGCGGCTGACTGAAAGCATCTTTCATTTGTGCATTAAAGCCAGCGAATCCCTGGCCTCATCTATCCCAGCTTCCCCTCAGCATCAGCCAGTTCACCAGAAAAGTATGGGCCATAGGAAAATAAACTATGTGTATGAATTACTCAAATCTCTCAAAAGCCAATAGCAATTAAAATGTCTCGCTCATATCTGATGATCACAACGCCATCTCTTCTCTATCCCTTGTTGGCTGAAACTGGCCCCTTGAAGAACAGGAAAAGTCGTCAAGTATTTGAGTGGATAGAGGAGATAAAACCCATCATTTTGACACTTCATTTGTACACTGAAATGTAGTTGACTGTAGTCCTGAGCTCCGTGACTAGAGTATTTCCGTAAAGTTCAGAATATCCTGCTATAACGTGTCCTTTCCCTTTTGTAGCCAAGAGCAGACATCTCCTCTGTCATGTATGTTCCCTTTGCAGGGACAAGTTCTGCACTGAACATTTTAGAACAGAAAAGTGTACGTAAGGTTGCCAAGTTATTCCAGGTGGTTAGATTATATTTCTAGGCACAGGGCTGGCTGGTTAATGGTCTCCGAGTGTCACTTTGCCAGACTAGTAATGACAGAGGCACTCTGCAATTCCTGCCTTCTTTAAGTCATTACATATAATGTTGTTTGAGGATTCAGATTTAAACTTAAGGACATAAAAAGCTTTGGCTTGATAAAAAAGCTAATACAGACAAGTCACAAGCTCTCAAGTTGAGAAAGGAACATCGACTTTACAAAGGAAGAAAAATATTTATTTAACAAAAATGCTGCCTAGAGTTTGCTTGTCTGAAAGAAGCTTAGGGAATTTGATGCGATGTGCTCAAGACCATCAAGAAAATCATGACGTGGCCAGAACAAGGACAAATGAGCCCCTAGGGTCAGTCCCAGTCTACTTGCCTGTGCTGCTACCTTCACTCAGAGGAGGACTGTCACAAGCCACCAGCAGTCAGAAAAACATTGTTGAGCCGTTTCAGTTTTTTATGAGAAACAGGTTTTCATTTCTAACTAGCCCAGTCGTATAAACCTTGGGGGGGAGGGGTTGTATTTTTTTTTTTTTAATGAAATAGCTAGATCAACCAGGTGTCAGAACTCCCTTGACACACGTGCTAAGTGAAAACAACAGCCAACAATAATTTCAGGCCAACTGGACCATCCAAACTACCTATACATTTTCACCCATAAATCTATGCATTGCTGGCTTGCTGGCCCCATTGCAGTGACCATTTCTCCATTAGAATAATACTTGGATCATTTCACTTGTTGAGATCATGAATATGTGTTACTCTAGTGCTGGCAGCATATCTATGGTGCTGGGATTTTGGAAACCAAAGTAGCTAATTCCATGAAAAGAGTCTGCTGTTATTCTCTGCACCAATTATTTGGGCTTGGACATCTTAACACTAAATAGTCTCAAAAACCTAAAACCCAAATCCCACTAGTTATTCATACCCAAACTTCCATTTAAACAGAATTTAACCACTGAATTTTCTTACTTTATAGTCCCATCACCACCTCCAACTCAGCGAACAACAGAAACATCAGAAAAGTATAATCTAGCTGTTTGCAGTGACACAGTGCTGTGGCAGAATAAATTAAGATATACACCAGTCTGTTGTTCTTTGGTTTCCTGTCCTAAGATCCGCCCTCCATCCTTACTGTTGTAGTTGTTCCTCCAGCTATTTAAGAGAGATCAGTCTCCAGGATGCTTGAAGAAGCAATAGGAAAGTTGAAAGAACATTGAGATCATGGCTGTTTATATGCTTCCGAGTTTCGTTTGACATTGCTTGCAGTGATAATCCAACTGCTGCTCCAGCAGCAAAGACAAAACATCAAGTCCTGGATGCTGCGTGTATCATTGTGAGAAGGTGGAAAATCTCCACAGCCTCTCTTGGGATGAGGAGTGTAAGCAAATTTTGGTGCATAGCTGAAATGGATGGAATGATTTAATCAAAGACAAAACCCTACTTTATTACAGTACAGGATGCATAATCTAGTGGTTTCTCATGCAACACTGTGCCAGGGACTCATAGCTCTTGTTGTAAGTCTCTTTGATTCCCAAATATTTGAGTGGGTACAAGAGACATAGAAGATCAGACATATAGAAAAAGTTATTCACAATATCTCTGTTTGACTTTTCCCACCTGTGGATTGAAGATATTGCTATTTATCCAGCCCTCAGTAATAGTCAATCATCAGGAAAAGACTTCAAACGTAATATAAAGATTAGGGAATCTAGGCAAGAATCTTTAAAAACATATGACCAAACTCGGGAAGGAAAAAAAAAAAGTGTTTGCAAGTTATCATTTAACCTTCTTAAATATATTCTATCAGCTTTTGTAGTACAGTGTTTCTGCTGAATGTACCTGATTTTAAATGTTGTTGCATAACTTCTTCAGGATTGCCTCTTTCCAAAAGATACATCCGTTTGGCTAATGACTACCCTAACTGGGCTGAGCTCTCTCAGTTTTCAATTATTTCTCTCTTTTGTGTGTGAATATATCACTGTGATGAAAAAACAAAAGTGAAAACAATCGGTGCACTTTACAGTTCAGGATGGAGTGGCGTGGGGCAGCTATTCATTGACTTTTCATTGACTCGGAAAATTTGCAGTGAGTTGTCTGCCTCTGCTTTGGGGAGAATGCAGCAGAGCACAGCTGGAAATCCATTAGGTGCTACTAGGAAGTTCTGGTTATCTCAAAGGGGATACTAGATCAGCCAAAGAGTTTTAAAGCTGCTAAAGGTACCTAGGAAGCATTTTTGTAAGGGGGGTTGAAAGAAGAGGAAAAAAGTAGATGAGATTGCAAAGATGGTAGATTATTGTTTCGGGGAAGCCAGAGGTTCCTGACATGTGGGAGGATGCAAAGATGCAGGTAGCTTGCTGAAACTGCAAGAAGGAGTAAAGGAGACTTTTTTCCAAATGCTGTTGAGCATTTTAGTCTCCACAATGATTCAGTGTTGGTTTTGGGGCTCCTGCAGTTCCCCAATAAATAATCCAGTTCATCAATGCTAAGCCAGTTCCTGTGCTTGTAAAAGGCACAGCTCTGTTGAAGTGAGTCAGTCTGACCATTGGAACCAAAATTATTTGCAGAAGAGCTCCTTCAACTTTCAAATTGTCAGAGTATCCTTGATCAGTTTTTTTTTAATGATTTAGTTGTTTGAAATCTACTTTTTTGCTGAGGAAAAATTTATAAAGTAGATTGGAATAAGATGCAAATGTTCCAGAATTGTCTAAACAAATTGGTATGACCAGTCCCACCTTTATTTATTTGGATTATCAGTTTGTGCTCATTTTTTGAGATCAGAACTTTTAATACTAGAAGAGCCGAGATGGGAGGCAAGGGAGAGCAGTGTTATCTCTATATTTTTCCCACTACATGCTTTGCAATCACTTTTGTTTCTTTTCTAAGCAAAGCCTGTTTGGATCGCGCAGGTGAACTTGTCTTACTGACGTCCGACCTGGGATGGTGGGTGGTGGGCTCCGCTGCCCCCAGGCAGAATGAGCTCGCCTTGGGAGTACAAAACTTGGGTACTGAACTCACACTTTGCCTTTTTGAAAAATTGGTTTTTGTCTCTACCTTGTGCTTTTCAAATGCTCTTGGCTGATGGTTATATTTCCTGCGTTCTCAGTGTGTGTAGCAAGCTTGCAGGAGTCTAAATACGCAGCGGATGTGCAGGGCTCTGCTTTTGATAGCTTCCTCTCCATGTGATCGTGCTCTGCTTCTGCAACCTGTGTGATTGCGCAGAGGATCTGTGTGCCTTGGCAGGCATGGAGAGCTTGGTTGTAGTATGTAGTCACCACTTTGCTGACAAGCAGCTGCTTAGAATTCACTTTTTCCTCCTATTCAGCCCAGCAAAGTATCAACAAAAAACAATTTCTGCAGGGACATTGGAAAAGTTAAGAAGGGAGCTGGAGTCATATCAAGCTTTTATTAAAATCCCCAAGCAGTCCTCTCATTTATTTAGTTTTTTGTTTCTTCAGAAGATATCACTGAAGAAGTGAAAGTTGGAATATAAATCCTTTCCTCTTTTCTTTTATACTTTAAATCCGTATGTCTGATAAAGCGGGCTCGCAGTTCACATGCTCCCTCTTCAAGCAGTGATGTGATGTACAGTGATATTACACGCATACGTGGCTGAAATGGCATAGTCCTTCACGATAACATGATAAGGCGCCAACCGGGGCTCGCTGTGCTAAGCACGTACAGCTGGCTGTGAAAAGGCGCAAAGCCTACATGGATCTGTCAGTTGCGTAGAGCTGCCCTGGCTCCCACCACCAAAGGCTCTGGCTCCATCACTGCCAACTTGACTCTTGGGAGGGGAGAAAGGGGCTGACATAATCAGAGATAGTATTTGTGAGGAGCAAATGCTGGAAAACGTATCTGTGTGTTTGTCTCATCCAGGTTAATGCAAAGCATTTGTAAATTAGGCTGTAAGAACAGGGGAAAGACACTGGGAGACTCTTCTGTGGACCATAACAATCCCTGGGTTGGTGCCAACCAGAACCAGCAAGTCAATGAAGCAGCGCGCTGTGCGGGAACTGCAGCTCAGGTTTATAAATATCCACGGTACAGCGTGCGAAATCAGGAGTTGCTTCTGAGCACAGTTTAGTGCCGTGAGCAATAGCCGTGTCTGGCTCCATGTCTGTGCTGTTAGCTAGCAGCATCATGGAGCTTTTAGAGTTTCTTATCCACATGACTAGTCTCTCCTTGAGGCAAATGACAAAAACAGATTCTTGGTTTTGCTGGGAGGTTATTTTGAGTTATTGCCGCAAAGGGGAAAAAGTGGTAATAATTTACGTGAATGCACATATCTCTATTTCTTTACTACCATTGAAAGCCTAAAAAGATTTGTTAGGAAGATGTGTCATTTATGAAAGATCTTTTAAAAATACAGTTGATCTAAGCATGCAAATAGCTCAGACTGCAAAATGTTGTCAGGGACTAAAGACTAAGTAGCAGCCTGTCTCGTCTGCTAGCTTGCAAACAGGGTGATTGCATCAGTACACCAGTACTCTGACTCCTCCAAACTCAAGCAGGTTGTGATAACTAAAACCTAACAAATTTTGTCTCCAAGCTCATGTGTCTCGGGTACTGACCAAGCACAGGGTTCTGCCTAATGAAATCCATCGGAGGGTTGGATCCTTAACTTATTTTTATAGTTTTTTTTCTGAGATTGGCTGAAGTTAATATTGCTGTGCTACTGGTATCAGTCAAGTGACTTGAAATGTTTGTTGTTGATTACACAAGCATCTTTAAAGCTGTGAGGAGTACAGGAGGAAAGATATTTCTTTTTACAATTGTTTTTCAAACACAGAGGCCAAGGACCACAGGTCTTCAGTGCGCCATGAGCAGAAATCCCCCACTGTGCTAGACAGCTAGAGAACTGTGGACCAAAGCACTCCTGATAGTAGGTGTTGGATAGCGTATGAGCTGCTAGTGGGCGGACAGGTTGATTCCCCCATTTGCTTTGTGGTTTTAGGCAAGTTGTTACCACCCTTGTTCTTCGCTCTCTCCACTCTCGTGTCTGTTTTATCTGCTCAGCTAGTGTCTGTCTTGAATGGCAGTGAGCTCTTATAATCCGCTTCTCCAGTATTGGTCAAGGATTGCATTTCGGGGAGGTCCTTTCCACTCCTGTCCGCAGTACCACTGCTGAAGGGCTTGAATGAATGTCCTCCGCCAAAAGCGTAAGCGTATGACTTCAGAACTGTTGTCTATGGTTTTTGTTGCACAAATCTTTCTGGAAAGCATGTCTTTCTCCCTGTTTTGTTTCCCTATGGGTATAGCTTGTGCAGTAGGGCCAGAGCAATCCCTCTTTTCAGAGCCTTGGCCACCTCTGATCCCTCAGTCCTTGGGTGACTGATGGAGAGGTAGCCACTTGATCACAGAGGAGGAGAGTCAACCCAAGAGCAAAAATGCTGATGGCTATGGCCCATGTCCCAGAGTGTAGGCAGACGCCTGCTGCTTTGAATTCATGGCACCGTCTGAGGTCATATTTTCCTCTCTAGCTGTCTTTAAATGTCCAAGCAAGACTTTCTCAAGCAGATCTTGCCCTTTCTCAAGGGAACATGATGTTGCACCAGACCTTTTATGCAATTATCTCTGCTCTGTCACCTGCTTTTTAAGTACTGCTGTCATCTCCATGGACCAAAAAGCAATGTGGCATCATCACAAAGGGGAGAGGGAAGTGGAAGCACTGTGTTTCTTAAAATCAACTAGTATATATGCCTATGCAATAAACCAAGGAAAGATGTGGTTCCATCCATGTTGGTTACATTGGCCCAATTCTCTTTTGTGCTGCATCGTGTAAACTTGTTCATCAGTGGGGATGGCGGCTGCTTAGGATTTCACAAGAACCTGGTGCTGCAGCCGTTGTAGGACAGAAAGCTTTCATGTCCTGATCTGCAAGTGTATGCTTCAATGTGTCACTGAGTGTGGGCACCTGGGAATCCCTTTTCGCCTCCTGAGAGGGATTGCCCCTCCTGCAGTTACTTCTGAACTATTACTGTAACTTTATTTGCATAAAGGGGACAAAATTAAAGTCAACATTTTTTGATGCGCTCAATCAGTTGGGGAGTTTCAGTCTTGGATTATCAGTAGATCTAGTTTGTCCTGGTTATCAAATGCACCAAATAAAAAGCCAGATTTTTTTGCGCTCCTTAGAATTTAGTGATTTGCACTTCGCACATAGTTTTGCAAAGTTTTGAGGACGAAGAAGTATTTTGGTGGACAATGTGAGTCAGGGTGTGAGGATAAAGCAGTAGCATCTCTCTAGTTCATTCTGTGATTGTATTCCAGATTATTTGTATTGGAGAATTCTGATGAGACTGGAACTTGTTTTGAAAAATAAGGGGTTTCTGCATCCCTTGGATGTAGAACGAGGCCTTGTAAAATAGAAAAACTATTGAAATGAGAGAAAAACCACCTTTGAATACCTTTTAGCTGGCCTGTTAAAATATCCCTCTTGTATGTTAGAGGCTGGATCTGAAACAGTACTGAATAAACTGGCAGTTGGACCTCCTGTCTCCCAGGTGACAACTGCAATCACTGAGCAACCGGATATTCCAGAAACTGTCTTACTTTCTCATTAACCAGAAATTCCACATTGGATCTGAAAAACTTCTCTACAGAAGTTACAGTGAAACTGGTCATTTTCTAATTCTCTTTTGATTAATTCGTATTTTCCAGTGAAAATGATTTAATGAAAACTGATCAGTAGTATATCCCTAGCATTACTTTCAGTGTTTTAGCAATGCAAGTAAAATAGCCCTATAGGTTTATCAACAACTTCAGTTTAAGGCATGTATTTTAGAGCCCAGTCCTGCCCTTCCCAAGGAAATAAAAAGGAAGAGCTGCAATTTCCAGAGTTAATGATGCAGCAGTTTGGTATATCAGGGCTTAACCACATGCGCCTCGTTGAGCTGTAGCATGTAGCTAATTTTCTCCCTGTCTGCTGGGAGGAGATAAACTTGGCCTCGGCTTACAGCTCTGACTACAGAGAAGAGATCCTGAGCATAAACAGTGGACTTTATAGCCCTACCAAAGGCTTTACAAGAAGTAGCAGCTCCAGGTAGAAGTTTATCAGTAAATATGGGGGGGGGGGGGGGGTTGATAGAGGATGGTCTAATATGGAGAAGATTTAACTTAAAACATCTACTTTTTAGAGTTTCTTTTTTTTTTACACACATCCATGAACTTCTCGTTTTTTCAGTTGAAAAACAGAGTATTTTGGTGCAAACCATGAGCACTTTGAGTTGGAAGTGCTGCTGATACGTCATGTGGGAGCTCTAGGTTAGCTGCCTCACGCTTGCCTCCTTCTCTATGGGCTGGACTTGGGAGGGCAAGCTTCATGGCCCATGAGGCACCCGTGATCAAGATGGGGCACCATAATGCATCATTGGAGATATAATCTACTATTTTAACCCCCAAATGATGTGGAAGCTCAAAGCTTAAAGGTGATGGGTTAGCACATACAGAGGTGCCCAGCTGTAAAGAATCATCTTTCCTAGCCCTAACGGTAAACCACAGTAGCTCAACAGCTCTTACTTCGTCCGCGTTTCTCGTCTTGCCCACTAGTTCTGACTTGCTCGCGCAGGCAGCGCTGGCTCTGCCCAGAACAAGCCTCCACAGGTCATGTCCTAATTACAGAGCAGATAAACGTCTTCAAACAAAGTGAATTACAAATATATCATTTGTCATTCTGAAAAAGTTCCTTCGCCGGGAATGTTCATAAATGTTCACAGTGCAGAAACGCGGGTTCAAGGGAGGGGGTGAGAGCCAGAGCCCGTTCTCAGGCTTGTCTCAGACAGGAGAGGTCCTTTGGCCCCGCTTTTGGCATGGAACCTGGTGTGAAAGTTCAAGCTCCTTCAAAGCAGACATCTGTACACGTTGACGGTTGTGTGTTTCCCCTATCCTGCACACCCCAAGTTTCATAACAATAAAAATATCCTAGTCTTATTTACTTATTTATTTTTTGGTTTGTGCAGCTGTGAATTCATAAGCCATTTGGGAATACTTGCAAAAAATCCTAACTGGGCTCTGTACACGCAAAGTATTTGTAACTCTTAAGGGCTTGAGCACACCAGTAAAAACAGAGTGATTATCTGATAGAGGCTGGTGGGAAATCATGATACTCATCAAACATTTGTGATAAATAACATTACTTGGTTTTTAAAACTAATTTGTTGGCTGTTCACTGTTTACTCAGGAATCTGATTTAAAACCGTATGCGGTAATACATAATTGACTGAAGAACCATAATGTAACCAGAAAATGAATCAGAAGGCATTATTTTACAAACCCACTGCTTAACTACGAGCCAATGGCAATCCACAGTAGCCCTTTTCATGTGCTTATCTTCATTATGACATTAGAGATACTGTCTGCCTCTGCCAGGCTTTTCTTAACCCCAAATTCACAAACATCCTTTCTCTTTTTCCTGTTTGCAGGAGAGAAATGTAACTTTCTACTAGTATCTTAAGGTTTTTAGTAGAAAAAATAAATAATACATTGGTGCCAGTGAATAAAGTCTTGATAAGCCTTTTACTGCATTTACTGTAAGCACATAGTCATGAGCACATTTTGCCTTTTTAACTGAATACCGAGACTGATTGATAGTCTGCCCTGAGCGTCTCAAGTGCCAGTGCATGGGCATCTAGTACCATTTTAGGTGCTTAGGATAGCAGGCTGTCCCCATGGGGCTGACAGCTAGGACAGAGAGCGTCAGGCAGACCTGCTCTTCTGGAGCAGCATATTCTAGGGCATCTAAAATGCTACTTGATGCCTGGGTCTAGACACCTGAATGTGTCCTTAAGTGTTTGCACCGCTAAATTATTTTGAAACTTTCTAAAACATTGTCTGGGAAGTAAGCAGCAGATCCTCATTGCTGTACCCTTCAGAGGACTCCAGTAGTGAACTACATGTGGCTGTTCAATAGGAAGTTTTCCAGTTCAGAAGCTGTTAGTATTTTAGTTCATGTTTTGAAACAGACTTCAGGAAAGGAGAAGACAAAGTAGGAGAAGGGAGCAATTTTGGCTGGCTGTGCACTCAGCTTAATTCGACGTAACACCATATGTGTAAAGGAAGCTACCCTGATCTCTTCTATCTGAAACTCTCTCATGGTTGTGCAGTTCTGAGTGCCAACTACCTTCTCGCCAGTGAAAAGCAGTGGGAGCTGCAGATGCCAACCACTCTCATAGTTCTCAAATATTGAAGCATCTGTAAAAGACTGTGTTTGGGAAATCTGGATGTTACTGTAAAGAGACAAGATGTTCATATTCTAGAAATAATTTTTCCAGCTCTTGACATTATTTGTAGTAGCCAAAAGAATATGAAAATATTGGGAAAGGATCTTCAGACTAGGCAAAAATATTCAAAGTGGAGACTGTATTTTTTCTCTTGAACAGGAATTGTGTACAGAACGTACATTTTGAATCGCAAATTATTAGAAAATGGATATGTTGACTTAAATAACTCTGTATCTGAGTTGACAGAATTTTAAATTATCTTAACGTGCTGCTTACTATCATCTGATGATGTCTTGGCTATAGTATTTTGGATGGCTCACCAATAACCCAAACAGAACTAAAGTAAAACTTCTTCCTAAATCACTATTGCATTTTCTTAACCATTATTGGCCTCAGCATTCTCATATTTGTTGTTCTTTTGGCTTCTACTCTAAGTGTTTCAGGGGCTAGTTGCATGGCTGGCTGTGTTGATCACGGTCTATCTTCCCTCTTATGCATCCATGTTTATAAGAAATCAGATCTGAATTTGTTTCCTATTCCCCCCATCACTTTAATTCTCCTGTGACTCCATTGCAAACGGTTGTAGCTAAATCCTTGCAAACATGAAAATTTGGGATTTTAGAATCCAAAATTAATGTTAAATGTCCAACTGCACCATCAGGATAATATTAAGAACATCCATAAATGTGACAGGAAACAACAAATAGTTAATCAAGGCTCAGTTAGGTGTGGGTTAGTGCAGTTTATCAATTTTTGTAAGTTCAAGGTCTGGCTGAGACTTATAGTCAGAAATTCAAAGTAGGCATTGCACTACTCATGTATCCCGTCCCCGACAATACAATTTTTTTTGTCAGCAAAGTGAATGAAGGAAGAAAATGAAGTGCAACTGAGAAAATGTTGGGCTTTCTTGAGTTGGTCAGAGAAGTAYATACCATTTGCTAAGTAGTAAAAAACCGTTTGCTAATCTGTTGCCATCTGTCTTTATTACTTTAGCCAACTCAGCTAGACACTGCAACAGCCATTTTATTGTATTATTTTAAATTTAAGACGTGTATTGAGCAACTGCGTACTTTTTATTTAATAGAGACTAAGGACATCCAGCTCTGCCGTGCTGGAAAGGTTATGGATCCTGTGGATTTAGCATGTTTCTGTAGTTCTTGCTGTATTTTCCAGATTTTAAACTTCTTCCTTTTTTTTTGTCTTTTTTTTTTTTCAAGTTCCATAGCTCATTTGGTTGCCAACATTACTGTAGGCTTCTTAATGTAAATCAATCCAGTGCTGTCTTACTGAGTCTGGAGACCAACTAAAACAATAGCACCAAGAGGTGTGAATTTTCCCCATTCATCTTAATAGACTGTTAACTTCAAAGTCTGCTGGTGACCACTTAAAGGCTTAGTGTTAACCTCTGCTGCTACAGTATGTCCAACAAATGCACTTGTTGTCCAACCCCATATGGACATACCAGATGTTCCTTGTGCTCAAGTGGACATTCCAGAGGAAATTGCTGCTAGCTGCATGGTCCAGCAACAGGACAGAGGTAAGACACTGGGCCAGTACAGCTGAGTCCAGTAGTGCTATTCTTTTTGAACTGCAGATGCCGGCTTTATAATCTGTCTCCAGCAATTCCTTTAGTGAAACTACCACTTCTAACCGCTTTTCCAGATTCCATAGGGATGTTGCTAAAATTGCTGAGCAATTTTGCTCATCTGCATCCAATATTGAGAACTTCAACAAGTTGTGGAATATTTTTTTTTCCCAGGCAGAAAGAGGAGATGATTTTCAGACTTATTTTCCTCTCTTTTTCTCTAGAAATAAAGAAAAATATTGACTTACATTTCTGCAGGGCCATCTATATAAAACAGATCCAAAAGGGCTTTGCAAAGTATAGGTAAGAATAAACTTTCCTAAACTATGCCAGAAGTACAGATCATGTACCCTTTTTTCTGTTATATTCCCATTTAGCACTGTCTTATTATATAAAATACACTTGTTTTGCTTGCTGCACAGGTGCCAAATCAGAGCAAGTTACTATACCACCTAAATATGCTTTATAACTAATGACCTTTATGAAGAATAATTCTAATCCATACTGAAAATGTAGAACCAACGTTTAACTCAACCTATCATTTCAATCATTGTAGATTTTTCCCCCAAACATGTTATTCCACATCTTCCTTCTGCATCGTCCCAGCCACCAGAGAAAATACTCTAGGTATTTTCTGCTTGCTCCTTTACCCTCCCCTTCTTATCCATGAACTTGCTGATTTGTTCCAAGAAGACCGAAACATTGCAGTATGATCTCTCCCTCTCTTTGGTGTATCTTTCCTTCCCGTACAGTAAGTCTCTTGTGTTTCTTTTCCCTCTCAGAAACAGAAATTCCCATTTATTGCCTTCGTCCAAACCTTCCTTTTATTACCTCTGTGATACTTTTATTTCTTCATCTCCTTTGGATAAAGGGAGAGATCACTGTCTCCTGTGCTTTTTTTCTCTACCTCTCGTTTTTTTCTGAGTCTTTATTCAGTGGAAGACTAAGAAGGGCAAGAAATAGCCCTTCCATCTCAAAATAATTTGATTATGCTCCTTCCATTTGTTGAGTTCTTTCCATCCTGGACGTTGTCCAGTTAGTTCCAGCTCCTTGCTGTACAGTCTCACCATTTTTAGGGGTCTCTTTCTAGCTGAAACTCAGGCTCAGAGATCCATTGTTATCCTTCGTGATCTACCACTGAATGCTGTCCTTGATCTCTTTTTGTCTAATTTCACTCTAGGTCTCTGTATTTACGCTTGTTTAAATCATGCAGTTTCTTGGTGCGGATATTCCCATCATTTTCACAACTGACGCTTTCATCCATCCATACCGTGATTGCTGTCAAGGTCTCTCTTTGTCTCTGGACAAAGACACTCCAGCCTCTCCTGCCTGCTCAAGTTGCAGCTGCAGAGACTCTTCCCAGCCCACCACTCTGACAGGAGCAATCCTCCTTTTTTTTCCCTCAGCGCTTACATCAAACAAGCACTCAAGCCCCATATGGCCTGCATGTCTTCTGTTCACTGCTGAGATTTCCCTTTCAGTCTCCAAGCATGTGATGGCTCCGTTGTCCGCTTGTTAACCTTACAGATGGTGAAGTTCTGTCTTCCTGCATAGTCCTTAATGTGTTAGCCTTCTCTGTGACCCTCTTAGAAAGGGCCTTTTCTACGATCCTTACAAATGTTTGCTCTGTTAATGCACCATAAGCAAGCCTGTCGTGGTGACCAGTATCACTCATCACTTCACTGGTGTGCTGAACCAAAGTTTCTGGTCCCCTACGTGAATGGATCCCATATAAGCACAATCTTACCTTAATTCTCATAGCGCATCTTGTTATCATCAGTGGCAGTTACAAAGCAGAAAGTTCACAGCTTGATTCTTGTAAACCTGACAGTATCTGCCAGGCTGGCAATTTAAGAAATCATCTCTTGATCATTATCTGAGAATGCAGAAAGCCCACAAGGTCCTTTTCACAGCTGCTTTTCTGGCTTCCCAATTCAGAGGAAGGTGGCAGAGAGAGCCAGGTGTGTTGTAAAACTGGCGGTGCAGGGTACGACAAGGTCATATCCAGCTGGAACTACCTTGTATTCCTGGAATTGTTTTCTTCGGAGCTGGTTAGCTGTATAATTTCTTCCTCCTTTTTTCTTGATGGTTATTGTGATTTCTGTTCTGTGTTTATAATAACGTGTGTTTACTAATAGTGTGGTGGCATGCCACTGCCAAGCTTCTTCTGCTAACAATAAAAAAGGGAAAATTGATATTTATGGAGACTTGGGGGCTGGCCGGGCTCTAGCTCATGATTTTTATTGTAGCTGACTGCAAACTTTTCAGACATGAGAATCTGTATCTCATTGTGGAGAGCTGGTTTCCATTTCAGTCTGGGTCCCATTATTAGGGTTTGGTTTACATTCTGTAAGGTTAGCCATGTGCGGATTCACACAAACAAATATGTAATTTATGCCTGTAGCTTTCACTTGTGGTATTTAAACCTCCACCTATTTGAAATGTGTCTGGAAGGGGATAAGAGGAGCTACAACGTTCCTGCTTCTAATGGATGGGTATATTGTATAGCAACAAGCAGTCTAATAAAAAGTTTGAATTAATTTCCACTCTCTGCTGAACCCACCAGGACAAGAATGAGCCATGTTAGGAAAGAGTATTGTGGAAGACTTGTATTGCCTCTGCTTATGTTGCATCTCTTTTGTGGCAGCACGAAGGACCCTGTTTCCAAGAGCATAATCAACCCAGCGCGCTTCCTCAACAGCCATTACTATGTGGAGATATCTTAATGCCTTATGGTGTGGTTTTCAGGTGTGTGGTACTTCATGTTTCGAGAGCCTATGCAGTTGTTGCCAGTCAACATAAAGGAAAAGAATAATGCCCAGGAAAGCTCTTGGTCTCCGGGAACAAACTGGTTCCCTTTAAGCAAGGATTTTGTCCTGGAAAGTCAAAGCTATTTTGACAGAGATTGGGTATTAAATACCTAACTATGTTTAAGAGTTTCAGGGTGGAGGGGGGAGGGCTTCTTTTAAAAGCTGTCTCTAGACTAAGGTATGTGTCTGTGGCCCAATGACTTCTTTTGGAAGACTATATTATGCCAAGAAGGTGACCTGGCAGAAAATAAACATTTCTGGTGAGGATGCCTAGAGACAAGCAGTTGACAAGAGAAAAGGGATTCTCTTGACAGTGCAGTCAAGGACAAGAAGGAGTCTTCTAGTTAGACTTGAAAGAGTCAGTTCTTTTCCTGTGAACATGATGTGGTATCCGTCTCTCCGATGATGCTAGTGCTGTTTTCCGTAGCACTAAAATAAAAGGGCAGTTTCTCCCTTCTGAGAGCAAGTTCCTTTCATCCTTAGGAGGCTCCAGGTCTTTCTGCAAAAGGGCAGGAGATCTTTGCTTAGCAACCTTTCAAGGGGAAAAAAGGTCTCTCTCATAGAGGAGCCATGAGCTGTTTCTTAGGCTGAGCTAGAGAGCTTGGTTCATTGCCAAACTGAATCCTACAGCTTCCATTCACCTTTTAGGTGCTATTAATAATGTCTTGTTTTGTGATTTTTTTTTCAAATTGTGCAAAAGCAAGAGCCACATAACTCCTGTCTTTAGCTTTTTCTTTTTCCCCTGTGACTGCTAAACCAAAGTACTCATAGAAGTATTGGTGTCTTGACCTTTTTACTGACTACAGCGGGTTTGTGACAATATTTGAGTAAAGGGGACCACCTAGAAAAATATTTTTTTCTCTGAAGGAAAAGGTCATTTCTTTAACTCTGCAGTAACAGAGGGGTTTGATTCTCTTCCCCTGAGTTTCATACTAGTACCAGCCCAACATTACAGCCATTCTCTCTAGTGAGAGAAGAAACTGGTTCAATGAGAACAGATACTTATAACATATAAACTGTCCTGCCTCGATATATATTGTCCCACGTGAGACATGATACATTCATATCTTCCCCTACCGGTTGTGTCTGTATCTAGTGAAATTCTTGCATAATTCAAGTGATAGAAACTGGTTCTTCTGATGCTGAAAGTTAGACCAGTTACATATTATTCCATTATCATGTGTTTGTTACTTCGAATCTGTCAGAGTTATGGGGAAGAGGAGTATGGTATTTTAGAAATAGTCTGTTACCCTGTAACACAGCCTGTAATGCATCTTATACACAGGAAAGTTTTAATGAGCTTAATGAATTTAAGCTGCCTTCTTGAGAAGTCAACTGTGCAACTCTATAGTTTCTATACAAAGTTATATTAAGAGAACATGTAAACATCATTGGTCTGATTTGCTTTGTCCAATCCTACAAATACTCAATTACCTCAGTGCAAAATATGTGTTCCCATTTCTGTTCCCATATAGTTTCCACTGAATCCCACTTCGTAACCCCACTGAATAAATGAAATGTCTTTGGGAAGTTTTCCAGTTTTCTTACCTAGTTTACCTAGATTCCTAGTTTATATACATGTAGGGTACTAACCATATTAACAATAAAAATTGAGTATGAAAACCATATGTATTATCAATTAGTGATCCCTTTCTAGTTATGCAAAAAAATCATGACACAGCCCAAGAGCAAATGGAACTTATGGTTTACGAAAGGCAGAAAAATGAGACTCAAGATGAGTTCAGAGATGGCAGCAATCTTGAATTTTGAACATCCTCTGTTCTTTCTGCAGTCATACTAAAATAAACAGTATTAGCTTCAGTTTTTGTCTTGTGCTAAGACTTCAGTGGGAACTTTGCTGGAGAAGTATGGATGCTTTTGCAGTGATATACACATTATTATTTATGCCCTGAATTTTGTTTTGCCTTTCAAACAAGATCTTCATATATGTATTGATTGCAGAATATTTTTAATGCTAACATTGGTTTTGAAATGCTATCCAGATCCCCAGTGAATATGAAGTCATAACTTCTTTGGTGACAGTAGAGAGACGCTGATTTACGTTGGCACTTATTGATCCTAGCACTTTACTTGTTCGTATTGTATAAACCTATCAGAGGAAGTACAAGCTGCTTTTATGAAGCTCGATTTCTTCAGCTGTTAGACTAGCCATGCCCACCAAAATCTGCTCCATAGCTATGTTTATAACCTTTGAATTTTGCCTATATGTCACATTCAGAAATGTATAGAGCCATCATATGAGAAAACTTTTCCAAGTGGGGATGGTATCTCTCCTCCTTCCCGCTGCCTGCTGCTTTATGACACCTCGTGCTATGAAGTAGTGTTCCTAATATTCTTACAAGAGGTTCTCCCCTGAGGCCGTGACTCATCTGTTCATGGCTGTTGGCACCTTCAGCTGGCAGCCAGAGGAAGCTGGTGGAATCAAGTGCTCCTGCTGACGGCCCTCTGACAGAGCTATAGAGGCGAGAGAGTTAATAGGAGGGAGTGGAGTCTATGTTTGGAAAAAAAAAAATTAAAACATTAGCTTGCTGCTAGTAATTTATTGCACCAGGACTATGTTTTTACTACAGAACCTCGTAAATAATATTTCATTTAAGATTTCCAAGGACGGAATGAGGAATTTTGAGGACTAGACTGAAGGAAGCAAATTTATATTATCACTGTCTTTGCTTCACTTCTCATTGTACATTAGTAGAAGACTGTGGTTTCTGGGACTAGTAATAAATACAGCATATCAGACTGGTATATGTTTAAAGACCCACATTTTATATTACTGTAATTTATCTCTAACACCTTGGGACACTCTGAAGGTTCAATTTTCAGTAACATATGTAACACTTATGAATGGGAGAAGCAAACAGAGGTTCCTCTGCTCATAGAAATTATTGTAGTGCAAGACTGGTTTACATCAACTGACTGTCTGGCTTTCTGGGTGTGAATGACACCAGCTCAGCTCCTGTGCTTTCCCAAACTGAAGAGAGTAGATGTTCAGCTGGAAAAGGGGAGGTAATTCAAATGCAATCAGGAGAACTATGATCTTTCACACAAGCTGAGGATTTGACTCAAGCTCATCTTCCCTGCTTAATTTAAACCACGTTGTATATCCTCTTTTAACTGAAAGGAATATTAGCATAACTCCAGTTCCAGTTGGTAGAAAACTAGTTATTGCATCTTTCATCCCGTAAGAATGTAACTTCGTCTTGTGGTATGGTGGTGTCTCCTACTCTGAGATCTGTCACAAGCCAAGGAGAAGCCATGGCATAAGACTATGAATGTGTAAGGTTGAGATACCTTGGTGAATGAGACATGGAAACAAAGCAAGTAGGCCTCATACTTGAACTTGGACTTGAAGAAGTCACAGGGTAACGGGGCTTTCATAGAGGTGCTACTCTCTTGCAAAGAGATTAGCGACTATTTAAGAACATTTGATGTTCAGATTCTGTTTGTTACATCAGGTTTAACTAAAACTGGAAGGGAGAGACTTAAGAGGGAACTTTTTCAAGCATCTTCCACTTGAAGAAAAAAAAAGAATTTTCATGAGAGCAAAGGCAATAGGATACTGCATTCCAATTAAATAATTCTCTTAAATGCTTTTGAAAAGCCTGGACAAAACTCAGGTGGGAATTAAAAAAAGGTGACTAGTTTGACAGGGCACAGTTTGATGTTCCAGTGACTCTGAGATTCTTGGCCCAGGAAGGAAATTGGAGTTGTGGGACTGTCCCCAAAGTGCCCCGGGGCGGTTAAGTCTGCAGTGCTTGTGGGTCATATGGGGAGAATCTCTGGGCTATTTGCTAGCTCAGTAGGACCCACTGTACATAAACTATTATCGTAAAGTAAAAACTTGACTAGCATCTCAGTGGAGGGACTAGTCTTGTTCTTAGAGCTGGTTCTTCCAAGCCAGGGTTGAGGCCCATTAGATATGAGGGAGTTCACACTATCTTTCCTTATGTGGTTTCTTTTCTCTTTCTAGGGAGAGCATCACCATTAACTCACTTAATTTACCTCCCCCCCAAAAAGGCTCTTTTTTACTTTATTTTTTCCCCTTGAGCCTTTTACAAGTATCTTCATCTCGGTGCTTTAATGGGCATTTGTTCATACCAGTGGGCAGTAGTGTCAAGCTATATATTTTTTTTAAACATGGTTCCCACAGTGAGACAGTGGTGTCTCAGTTTAAAAATAAGAAAATCAATTGCTAACATATTCAGATTTCTAAAGATCATTTCCAGTTTGTTGTGACTGAACTTTAAAGTGTTGACCGTATATATAGCCATGTGCACTGTTGGCACCAGCTGTCTCGTGGGAAGCATATGATTAGCTGAGACACCAAAAATGTGTGGAACATGTAAGTTCAGTGTCTCAACCCTAATCTCCTCACAGCAGTGGTCAAGAAGTTGATGAAGTTAAACAAATACAAAGGGAATCGGGTCTGAGCATGAGGTGGGGGGAGTATTTTCTGTTTCCTTTTATTATCTAGCATGAATTAATGGCTTTTATTAATGCAAAACCTTTCAACCTAAAGTAAATCCGAGCACATTCGAAACTACTGTCAGTCTCAAGATTATTCTTCATTTGAGGGTATTTCTATGCAAAAGTGGAGTTGCAGCGTTACAGATGCCATTGAACTGTCTGTAGTAAAATTATCTTGGGTATCCCTGGGAGCATGCCCACAGCACAGTATTCAGGCACCAGTTCTGCTCAGGATTTGTGCGTCTTGCACTGAAGCCTGTATCGTATCCCCTACCCAGTGATTGGTCTCTGGCTCGTTAAAGTAGAAGTATTCAACTGTATGCCTGCCTGAACTGCAGGTTGTGTTAGGCTGTACAAATATAAAAGTAGGAGCACCACCTTTTAGCAGGACACAAAAGTTGTTCCCACCAGTTTGGGCTGGGAAGAATTACCTCTGGAACAGGACTCACCACAAGGATACAGCTGAACCTTGTGTGGTTTCCTGAGGTGCTGAAGACAGAACTTCAGCCAAGACACTCAGCAAGACTCTTAAGCTTTTGTTGTCACAGGTGTCTTTAATTACCACGATTGATCAGGTTCTGATTTTTTTCCCCCCTAGTCATCATCAGGCTCATGGGCTCCCCTTGCTAGACTGGGAATAATTATTCAGCGTGTACCGAGAAGGGAAAGCTCACCTATTGGATCAGCAGCAACGCTTACGGCCTCATCTGCACAACCCGCTGCAGACCCTGCCCCACTGTTGAAGGGATCGGTCCTAAAACCTGGTGTGGCCTGTTCTGCTAAGGCTGGATAGGCACATACTGAACAATGGTCTTCCCTTGAAAAAAGCTCTTTATTTATCTCACTGGGAATTGTTTTTCTGAGAGAATAGCTGCTTGGATTCATCCTACATGTTTGGAATTTTGCATGTGTTGGTTAGTTGTGGTGCATGTAAATGATGGGTCGTTGCTCTCAAACTGGATAGGCATAACTGTAATAACCAGGTGAACTGGAAGAAAACACTTGGTAAAAAGTAAGCTATCTTCTCCAGAGGGATCCAGCCCAGAAAAAATTAGTCTGATAATATAAAGGGTGTTGGCTGGGGCAAACATTAAAAGAAATTCTGTCTTTTTTTGCTTTCACACAATATATTCACATGTGTGTGTACTTGGTTCTTGTGGAGAAAACTCTGCCTAAATCCCTGTCTGGATTGTCTCTGTGTCAGAGGTCTGGCAGTAGGTTTCCTGAAACCTGATGTTGCATCTCATGTAGCACTTTTCATGTGAATATTAGCACATGAAGCTAAAATATGCTTTTAATGAGCATTTGCGTGGATATAAATGTAAACCCGATAGAAGCATAAACACAGTCAAAATGAATCTGTAAATCGGGGAGGGGGAGGGGGATGGAACTAATAGTTGCAGTTCTTGCCATGACTGTCAGATGTTCATTTTGATGACATATGTGAAATGTAGTGGCAACCTGTGTCTAAATGCATCAAAATTAGTTGGAGAGACATGGCTAAGTGCCACGCACTGCTTGATTACAAAAACACCAATCTGCACATCTGTCTTGAAGCACGCTCTGAGCAGAAATGAGGAGAAGCTGCCAACTCCACAGATGGACAGCTGACTTTGATTTCCAAGGTTGTGACATACCTGGGCCATTGTCACTGAAACGCTACATATTATTCTTAATAATCTACCTGCCTACATGTCACTTACTTTGGCATGTGGCAGCACGTATGATGGTTTATTTGACTCTAAGCAAGCTGTCATTTTAAAGACTATTACCCATTTTCAGCAGCAATTAAAAAAAAAGAAACAATTTTACTGTGAGTTTTATATGCATTTCATAACTGGTTCTGTTTCTAGAAGGCCAGCTCAAACCTCTAGATGAAGCATCTCTGTGATTTCTGGAATCTGATATTATTCCGTAGTGTAGTCTCAGAGCTGTAGAAAGGATAGAAGTTGGGCAGCACCATCAGTGACTTGCTGGAGGCAGGTCACACTGGCTCTGCAGACAATTCCCAGTTCAGCTGGTATAATCCAGGGTCCCTTTTGGCAACCTCTGTTATCCCTGATGCACTGTTCCTCTCCATCAGTGTAAGTTTGTATCATGGAAACTGTAACAATTAGTATTTGTATTGATAGCAGAGCCTCTCACCCAAATTAGGATGAGGATTCCCTTCTGCTGCCTACTGTAGACACCTGATACATAGGCTAAGGAGACCACTTCTCAGGTGGGCTCTGTTGTGGTGGAACAGCATTCCTGGCACCCGTCACTGACCCTTCTTGCATACTGCCTCAAAGAAGTTGCAGGTGTAAAGAGTCACTGCCCTGGCTCCATCATTATTGTTTATGGATTTCTCTCAAATTAAATTTCCACTGCCATTTTCACAGTGAAGTTCTACCATGATAGACACAAATATGGAAAAAGATGGTATTCTTTTGTCTTGAAAATTTCTAACTTGTGTGTTCATGGAAAAAAGTTGAGCCGGTCTAGAAGCATGCTTCCTACTGCGGGCAGCAATGTTCTTATTGTGGATGAGGGCCTAGTAATTGGATTGTAGGTGATGTGTTTTTATGATGTTGTAGGTCTGATCAGCCATGTTTTTGGAGAGTCAGGAAGGAATTGGCAGGAGAAAGGAGAAGGAAGGAACACCATTTTGCCTTTCTCATAAAATTGGCTAGGAACAATTAATATACCTAGGGGGTGGAAATGTCAGTTGTTCGTACTTTCCTGGAAGTTAGTGACAACTTGCAACTAAGACAGAGCCCAAAAGGCCGGCAGCACAAGTAAAAAAGATCAAGAAAAGCTTGAATTCATATGATCTACTGTAACCTTTGGCAAAGAGAAGACCTCAGCTGAATCCTGTGGTAATTTAAGTGAAACCTACTCCATGGTATGTGTTCTTAGACAGGAGCATTGTAACCCATCTGAATGATCCACTACTAAGTATGCAAGAAAGCTGGAGCCTGTCACTTTGTACCTGCCTCTTATCTGTCTTTAGCCATCCATATCTGAATCAGTGCCAGACAGCAAATAATATGGAAACAAATTATACTTTTATTTGTGCAAGTGCTCCCTGAAACTCTCAGAAGCAGTACATTGATTTGTAGCAAACATAAGAACCCAGAAACACCAGAATACCATCCGGGATCAGTCCAAAGGTCCATCCAGCCCTAGTCCCCATCTCAAACAGAGGGGGAATCTTTGAAGAGAAGGAACATTTGAAGCTTCTCTTCTTTTCAAAAATAGGACATTCAGACAACTTACTGTTGTTTTAATTTGTGAGGTATCAGATGAAGTTACTGTTAAGAGGAATATATCCTTTTCTAGACGTGGTCTCAGCAAGGCAGAGATGGGCTTATTCCTCTCTGTGCCATTTTGCTGTAGAAACATGTTTTGTATTTCATCAAACTGTCCATATTGACTCATTTTCTTCCATTTTTCCTCCATAAAGAAGAAAAGTTAATTCTGCAAGCAGAGAGACTTGCACTGAAAAGGGATTTTGTTCCTCTGGCAGCTGCGAGTTAGCCATTTTTAAATAGATGTGAAGGAGTCTAAAGGAGGCTAAGCTATTCTAGCTGATGTCCTGCAAGGCCTGGAAGGAAATGCAAGGTAAAGAATGTGTTTAGGGCTTACTTCACATAATACCTTTTTTCAGCTTTCTGTAGTTGCTTTTCCTATTATTTCTCTCTTACGGCCTCTCAGTTTATGAGGTTATGGACATACAGACGTGCTGCCACAAGCTGTAACTATGCAGTAACTACCTAAGTGCAAGATACAACCTCTCAATACATGTCTACATCCTAAATTAATGTCAACTAAAATATTTTAAGTTCCTTTTCAGTCCTTTCTCTCCTTGGAGGTGTAACTGAAACCTCAAATCCTGATTAAATTTAAACTAACTTCACTCCCCCCTGCAGTCATCCCTTCCAGTAAATATGGGATGGACAACATGAAGCCAAGCAACGATGGTGATCCTAGACTGGCCACTGACTTCTCAGTGTCTCTAGGGTCAGCTAGAGCACGTTGCCCAGGACCATGTCCAGTCAGGTTTTGAATATCTTCAAGGATGGAGACTCTACAACCTCTCTGGGCAACCTGTTCCAGTGCTCTGTCACCTTCACAGTAAAGAAGTTTTGCCTCATGTTCAGACGGAGCTTCCTGTGTTTCAGTTTGTGCCTGTTGCCTCTTGTCCTGTCGCTGGGCACCACTGAGAAGAGTCTGGCCCCATCCTCTTGACACCCTCCCTTCAGATACTTATACACATTGATAAGATCCCCCCTGCGCCTTCTCTTCTCCAGGCTGAAGAGTTCCAGCTCTCTCAGCCCCTCCTTGTATGTGAGACACTGCAATCCCGTAACCATCTTCATGGCCCCTCTCTCCAGTAAGTCCATGTCTTTCTTGTACTGGAGAGCCCAGAACTGGACACAACACTCGAGATGTGGCCTCACCAGAGCTGAGCAGAGGAAGAGGATCACCTTCCTCAAGGCAGGGCATTATATAAATCATTTAATTATAAGAGATTGTTTTCTAATGCCATATTCTTATGTCTAAGACGTAAAAAATACGCTTTTCCCATGAAGGTACTTGGTGGCTGAAGCAGGATTCTTCTCTGCAGTATATATAGAATAACTTCATAGGCTTAATCTAGATTTACACTCATGTGACCAAGAACCAAACTACTTTCAAGGTCAACTTCTCTGATCCTCCAGCTGCTGTGACTTATCTTTAAATCATATCACTCTGGGCATTCTGAAATAACATTAAATGTATCTAGAGAGCCTTTTTGGCCCTTCCAGCCTTCTAGACATCTCAGTGAGGGACAGCAAAGGTTATACTTTTTAGAGGCATGAGTCATATACTTGCCACGGGCAGGAAATCAACTATTCCATGGACTAAGATCCCCTGCAAGCTGGCCAAGCAGAAAAATTGGCTTTAACTATAAAGGTAGCTGGTAGCCTGCCCTTCACTTGGAGGTAAGAGGAGTTGGAAAGATGCCACTGTGGGAGCGTACTTGAAAAACAGGGACAGAAATGAGGAGAATGTTAAAATGGAGAGAAAACGCCAGTTCAAGAGCCTGTTATAAACACCTCTGAAGGCTCGCTAATGTAACGCTCAAGTGCTAATACTGAGCGGCACATCTCACGGCTAGCTAACAAAAGGAAGGAGGCTTCTCAGCCAGCTCTAGATAAAAGTTTATTAAGAAATGTTCTTTTTAACATTCAATTACATCATATTGTTTCCAAAACAGAGAAATTTAGCTCTAGGTTTAACAAGCAATTTAGTAACATGGACATCTCGACAGCGTTGCTTCTGTGAGAATTGGGAATTCCTCCCTCAGCCTAATCTCAAGGTTTACTTCTTTTCATACAGCTGCTGAAATCACTGCAAGGAAGCCTGCGATTGCCTTGTAATTAGACCTGCTTCTTAGAGAAAACTTTCATCAGTAGATCCCAGAACACCAGCGTGTCTTCTGCTGAATTGGGCTGGTGGGAGAACCAAGGCACAGAACGGGGATAGGAAAGGACAGGCCGCGTGGTTGGAAACCAGTCTTTGGTATCAGCTCCTTAGAAATGGGGGGTTTTGTCAGCTCTCCCAGACGCATGGGGGGACTCGCTCCCACCCGCGCTCTGCCCCTGCAAGCAACATGGAAACATTAAAAAAAAAGAGAGGAAACTGGTAGGATTCTCCTGAGCCGCACCGTGGCCTAAAAAGTGTCTGTGTGTTGTGGGACTTGTGCAAGACCATGGGTGCTCCACGTGCCGCTGGCAGAATCGGTGCCAGCAGCTGACACAGGCAAACTGGCTTTTGAAAACACATGCAACCCGTCATTTAGCGTAATATTTTGAGGTGGTTTCCATCATAATTGCCTCTCAGAACCAAATATCTTAGAAACCCTCTTTTTTAAGGTCATCATAACTTTTCTGCCTTTTCTTGTGTGTACGTTTGGGGATTTTTCTCAGCTTTTAGTCATTTTGGTAACTTTAACCTTCCACCTGCCTGGTTTACTTCAAGGCATGCTTAAAATGTCCCAGACATAATTACTTTAACAGTATGTCCCTCATGTAAGTAGCAGTTAGCAGCGGTAAGACACCCAGAGACCAGGTTTTAATCAGCCTTGACTGAAGACTAAAAATGATTCACTCCTGTCAGCACTGGGCAACACAACAAACAGCTCTCCAGCAAATCTCTTAAGCAGAAATATGTTGGCATGTTTCTATAGCAACTAAGGAAAAATATTTCACACAAAAGTCCATCTGCTGCAACATAGAGGGAGATCTGGCCAAGGATCCCATTATAAATTAATCTTAATTTGCAAATTTTATTTTTGCAAACCTCGCACAGACACTTGCACAAAAAGGTGGAACCTAATCAGAGGAAGGACAATTGATTTTAGATACAGTCTGTCAATTAATCACCAAACTGGTCGTTAATTTGGGAAGCAGTGATTGTCTGGGGATGAAAAATTGCAGTGCGTTTGAGAGGTATTCATTTTCTTTGCTGTTTACCAATCAGACTGCATCACACCATCTTGTACGCAGTGTATTTGGAAACATACTTTATTTTTTCAAAGGAGCCTAGTAGCAAGCGTCCAATATTTTTTTAAAAGCATTTTCGTTTGATTTACTTGTAAAGAGTTGCTCAAATTTATTCAACCATATAAAATGCTTTGTAGAAGCCATCAAAGTGAGCAGAGGGGGGAAAAACCATTGCGATAATTTGGACTGTGATGCATTTTATTTTATGTGATGTCAACACTTCAAAGCCTATTGGAGCTGTGTTCGGGAGATCTGAAACATTTTACGGGGTGCTTGGTGTCTGTGTTACAAACCATCTCCAACTATAGATTCTCTCGCACAACGTTCACATGTTGGCTGCCAGTGTTTCTTTCTCACTAGCTGCTTTCTGTGTCTCCTCTAGCAGTTCTGCATAGCTCCAAAAATAAATTTAAAAAACAAGTAAAAAAAAAAAAACCCAGCGAGAACTTATTTTTCATTCAGCTAAGAAACATTTAGGCTAATGTCCTAAAACATATGCCAGATCTCCCCGGGTTATGTCAAGGGGAATGGAAGTCAATCGTAAGTAGACTCTGTCACCTGAAGCTTTTTATGAAACGTTAGACCTTAAAGTATTTCAGGAAGAGGTGAGATCTTTGTGTCTTATGTCATATACCCTTCCTAACATCTGATGATATTTAAAAATATATTGACACATGGAGCTGGCAAGCATTGTGCAGATAGAAAGGCACCGTTTCCAGCACAATAGCCATATTGTTTGCCCCGTCTCACCACGTTCCCCGCCCGGTAGAGTCCTTGACAAGGAGGAATGACAGCCTGTTTTATTTCTAGTGAATAAATGCATGATCTGACTGGTGGCATGTTAAGTAAACAAGTAAACATGGGAATAGGCTGCTTGTGTAGAGGGGAGGGAACGTGAGAGAATGAAATAGGAGAAGTGGAGCATGTCACAAGTCTTGGACAGATTGCTTTTTTTCCATTTTAGTTTCTTCTATGCCTTCACTCCCCCTTTCTCTTCAGCTATAACTTTCCTTATTAAATCCCATCTTCTCAATGGAACAGGATTAGAGGGGGGAAAAAACTTCTCCAGATAAGTTTAGAATACATTTTGACTTTAAGCATCAAACAGATATTTATTTTTAAACAAAAAATGCATAGGAACAGAAGATTTTTTTCCTTTAAGGACAGAAGTAAACAAGTGTCACGTCCCATTTTCAATCTGTTCTGAGAAGTGTCACACTGATCAGTTGGAAAACAAGAAAATATCTTGCTAGCAGCAAGAAATGTCCATCCCCAAACTGGGAAAGCAGTTCAGATACTAACACTTTTCATTGTCTGTTACAAGAAGTTGGTTTTTTGAGATGTTTCTGTTGCACAGTGGTTGTTATTAGTGTCTGTTGTTGGGGAGAGGAAGAAAAACTGGATTCTTCGGCCAAGAAAATTGCACCTCTGTCCCCCCTTCATTGCTATCTCCTGTTCTACTCTCAGAAGCTGGTAAAATATTTGACTCTGTCTGATACATTGACTTTATCTGGAATTTTGATCCAAGAAAAGTCAGAGCTGTTGAGTTTTAACATTGGAGTAAAAGTTTTGCAGCTGCTGAGGAAGAAGCATGAAAGAGTCTGCTAAGCACATTTGCTTACAAAAATGCTGCAGTCTACTTTTCTATGGGGCCATCAGAATAATTAGGGATGAGTGGGTCAGGAAATTTGACTCAACACGCTGGTCCCAGGTCTGGCCAGTTTTGCACTCTAGAAGAAGAAAAATGTCTTTCAAATGCAAACACATTACAGCATTTCATATGGGTGAAGTTCCAGAGTTCTAGGCATTATTTAAGAGTCTTTGTAAATTGGTCTGTAGCCTGTGAATGAAAGTATTTGAATTTGGTTTGACACTGTAATAGCTAACATGAAACTCAGTTAAATCCATAGCATTACCCAGCCACGTACAGTAGTTTAAATGCAATGAAACATTTGGTGCATCTAGGTTAGCATTCCTAAGCAAATAACCATTTTGCAAAATTTCATACTGGGAAGGAAATGAAGAAACTGGTTTAGATTTAAAGCAGTCCTCCATCCTCCTCCACTCCGTTTAAGCCTGAAAAATCTGAACTGAACTTGCAGACGGCTTTGGAAAAGTTTTAATAACTTCCTCCGTCATGGACTGTAGATGCTCATTTAGCCAAGCTTTATTCAATAATTAGTGTGATGCTCTGATCCTAAATACTTTCTGCACTATTATTGTTAATCAATTATTTTAATCTATTATTTATGATTATTCCTGGGAAATATGTGCTGGAAACTCTAATGGCACTGTGGGCCTTAAATGCAAGGTTCTTCGTGGTTGAAACTGCATTGAGTCAGGGCTCACAGGGTGACCTTCTCAGCTGATATAAGGCAGTGCATCTCCACTGAGCTCAGTAAGCCATATTCTTAGCTGAAGTAAGAAAGTACAACTAAAATGGAGTTGTACTGATTTGTAGAACTTGACGATTTGTTCTTCTCCCTGCACTAACCTGTGATTACACAGTGGTTGTCGTTCAGACGGTCTGTATTATTTCAGCAGTGGTCAGATTTTTGCTGTGGAAGTGTTTAAGATTCCAAATCCAGTCTTCCCTGGAACCACCCAAGTTCTCTCCTCAGAAAGTGCTCAAAACAGTGGCTCTCCAAATTACTGCTTACCTCGTGATGGGAGGTTGTACTTTAATACTGAGGCTTAAATTTGGTGATGGTAATATTAAAATTGTTTGCCTCTGATTTCACCTCCTTTACATTTTGTCAGATCTCCCTGATTTGCTTAAAATATTCTGTAGGTGATTCCCATGACTCTATTCTTGTGGCCTCCAAGTGGGGTTCACCCTGTCCCGTAGCATTCCCATCAAGCTTTTGGTATCAACCAGAAAGGTACAATTACATAAACACACATTTGAGATCCCTTTTTCACCACCATTCATGAAACTGAGAACAGAAATCCTAGAGTACCCTAGGAAAGGCTATTCCCAACCAGAAGCAGGAAGTACCAGAAGTCTCATGAATCTGACACTCCTGTGGTTTTAGCCGAATTCGTGGAGTAAAAGGCTTCAGATAAGCTTCAGATCTTCAGCAGTTCACCCATCATGAGCTCAAGTATGCAGTGGACAATGTATCGTAATGACATGTTTCAAGTTTTCCAGAAATTTAAAGTTTAAGCCAGATTTTCTTCCAACATAAAATAATATTACAAGACTGTTATAGGTGAACAGGACATTTTACAGCGTGATATTATGTGAACTTCGTAAACTTTTAAAAACTGTTTTCTGAAAACTAGCAGTTTAAAAAGAAAATAGAGGTCCTGGAGCAGAGGCAATATAATCTGACACGCTTTATTGTGGCAGCTGCTTGCTTTGTTTGTAGCTGTATTTGACAATTTTTTTCCTTCTGTTTTGGTTTGCCATTCTATTTTTACACTATCGCCACTTCCCTTCGGCTGAATGCATCTGACAGCTAAGGCTCTGCAGATAGCCTGGCTGGAACCCAGGCCCAGCTGTGAGCAAGGTGGGCTCATGTGCTGGTGCTGCCTGCTAGCCATCAGCCAGGTGGCTTTCAAGGGCCAATGTAGCTCCAGTGCTAGTCACTCCTCGCTCTTCTACCTCGGCGCTTCCTTCCTCTCCCAACAGCTCCCCCATTCTCCTCGCTGGGAAGCCTGTTGGTAGCATTTCTTGATGACTTGATGGCTCATCTACCTCAGCCATCAAATAAGATGGCTGGTAGATGAATGACTACTGCTTATGCATAGCCATGGCATCTTAAGTAACATAGGAAGAAGCTTAGCTTTACACATAATACTTCCGACAAGCTTTAACATAAGAACATATTTTTTCAGCCCATTCTTCATCAGACCAAGATCCTCGTGCCTGGTGTCCTTTCTCCAACAGTGGCCATAAGGAAGACCTGAAGAGGAGTATTGAAAGAGGGTGAGCAGACACATTACTTCCTCCTAGTGCTCTTCCAGCCCTCAACTGCAGGCACTTCCTGAACTGCATGTGATTTCTACATCTTCGCTAGCCCTCCATGGATTTCTCTTCTGTTAAGTATGTTTAGTGTCTCCTGTCACAGTAGATGCATATAGATTTCTGAAAGTAAAGACATTGAAGATGCAGGAGAAACTATAAAGATCGCAAGATCAGTGAACATAAAGTAGACAGGATGAGTATTGCTACAAGAAGACTTTGGTTGTGGAATCTGCGTAGGAGGAAGCTAGGCTTCCAAAGAAACTAGAAAGCTGCTTAAACAAGACAAGGCCTAGTTAGTGTCCGTTATGGGAATCAAGTTCTACTAGATTTGATAACTCCTGTTGTGAACCTGTGTCATTTAGCCTACTGAAGAGCATAGAAGGTAGTGCTTCCAGCTAATCCAGAGCTGGCATCACTGGCATGTCTAGTTGATAAAAAAAATCTACATTTTGATGCTTGCCTGTCTCTCAGTTTTCATGAGATCTTGTTCTATTCTCTGGTGACTCTTGAAAATCAAGGCATAGATGTGATAGTTTCACCCTCACTCTCATAGTAAGTCAGTGATAACAAGGTGCAGAACTCAAGATTTCTGACTTCCAGTTTTCTGCCCTGTCTTCTAAGGATGTTTCCTTCTTTCAGATTTGATGCCAAAGATTAAAAAACTGCTGTTGGATTATAGTTTTGATTCCTTGGCGTTTTAGTTATTGTTTGCTAGTATATCCTTGTTATTCACAGCTCTTCTTCCCTCACACAGTTTTTCAAAACAGATTTATCTCAGATTTCTTATTACCGTTACCTTGGGCTGTGGTCATACATCTTCTTTGCAGTGCTTGAAGTGTTGGGTAGAAAGCTCTAATGGGAAATTGCTCCAAAGCCTTTCCTGCCCCAAGGGACTTTGTCAAAGCATATCTTAATTTGGAAGACAGATCATGCTGTGGGATTAATATTTGTATATATGACATATTTGCGAATTCAGCCTCTTGTTAGTCATGATTTTGGCTTGTCTAATATAATTTTTGTTGGGCGGAGACCAGAGCTGCTGTTGAATGATGGTTCTGGTTCTTTGGTTTAACTATTGGGAGCAGCCAGTGTAAGACTGAAATACAATCTGAGTTAGAATTTCTTTATTATAGCTATTCATAGCTTTCTCAAACAAAGTATTTCAGGATTAACATTTTCCACAGTCAATCTATAAGTATAATACCTGAATAAGCAAACAAGCAAACAGATAAACAGCGTAGCTGTAGCTGTCATTTTGGAGTGGTCTGGCCTAAATCCTCGGGTGGCAAAAACCGGCATTTTTCCTTTTAAGCAAGTAGAAAAACAGCAGTAACGGATGTACCTAAGATACCAAAAGTCACCGTAATCTGTTCTATGCGTTCCCAGTGGAAGGATGACATATGCCTAGCTCAGAAGTTACAGAATTGGCTTCAAACCTGTTCAGTATTGTAGCTCTTGGTGGAAGCTAGAAAACAGGCGAGGATGAAAAATAATTTTTTCGCTAGCTCAAAATTATGGGCCCTCAAATATCTTCTGGCATGTATATCAGGTTTTTTCTCTTTGCTTCATCAGTGTCTAAGAATGCTGGAGAAACACAGTGGATTTGGTAGCTGGTTTATCACATCATTGTAAATTGGCTTTGACTACTGTGAGATACTTAAATATAATCCTCGCACAGAGGACTGGACTGGAAAAGACTGGAAATTTTTCCAAATATTTTTTTAAAACTAACACATTTGTGCCAATTTATGTACCCCAAGCGTGTCATGACAGAGAAATACTTCAGCTATTTCTGACTGCCCTTAATATTTTGTGCTTCATGAACCCTTATTAATTAGGATATTAATTTCCATATGTAGTTTTGGAACCATGCCATGGTATGAGGAAGATTTTTCTCATGTGCCACTATTCTGTTTTTGTTCATTCAACCCCGTTTTGATGTTATTTATTCCAATACATGTCAGCTAGGGCTTGGGAATTTGAAATTTTGGTGGGGAGAATAGGGGCTTTGGGAGGTTTTTCATAATGTCAGATTTTTCCTTAAAATTCCATAGATGCAAATTTCCCATCTCTTGCTTGTGTTTCGTGAATCATTTGTGAACAGATTTTCGTTTTTACTGCTCCAGTCGCCTTTAACAGGAGAATGTATGCAAATGAACTTCATGCAACGAGTAGTTCATTAAGTGTGCTCTCTGACATTTGTTATTTGTTATCTGCTGCCTGTGACTGATTTCTTAAACCATGCAGGATTCATTTCCTCTACCTGACTAGATAAATGAACTCCTTCAATACCAGCATAACAAAGGAGGAATTAGTATATAATCACCTTGTTTGTGCAGAAAAATAACCAAATTCATATACAAATGTCCCTAGATGACTGCACTCACCAGTATCTGGATGAAAAACAGCCCTTTCCCAAAAATGTGCATGAACAAGACTTGCTTTTCTTCAGGGCACAACTTACAGTATGAAAATCACTGCTCTTGTGTGTCTGCATGCTGTTGAGTGCTGATTATAAATGAAGGCATCAATTAAAAGCAAAGCTATGTTCTATATTGCAAATTTACACTCTGAAATGAACTGCCATCCAAAGCCCAGGGATGCTGCAGGGCATGTTACACAATTTCAGGATCTGAAGTTGTCCCCTATCTGCTACCTTTCATGGTAACCGTGACGTCCTTTGCAGTCAGTGTGACCTTAGGCCACTCAGTCTAGGTGGAACGTGGCCATGACTGAGCAGCTACAATCAGCATTTCAGGAGGATATAAATTTGAGAACTTGTTGAATTTTAATCTCAGTTTGGCATGTAGGAATGGGAATTAGGTACCTCTTTGACTTTTAAATGCTCTGAAGAAAAATGTATTTGATACAGGTGGTAGGAATTATTCTTGGACTCCTCGGGTATTCCGGGCACACATGTATTTTCATTCCTCCTAAATGTATCCCTGGTGAGAGGGGTGGGGACATCAATTAGCAAGAAAGCCATTTTCCACAGTAGCAAAGGATCTGAAACGAGCGTTCTGCAGATTAAGCAGAACAATCTCCAGAGGTTTTGCCAAGCAAATTTTTCGGATTTCTTCATGATTCTAGTCATGGCCTGTGATCTGAAACATTTGCCAAGAATTCAGCAGAAAGAGGAAAAATACCCCAACCCTGAAGTTTTGAGTAGGGAGGTGGTTTGTGGGTTTCATGGGATTGCATCAGAAGTCTGATCTTCCCGGCAAAAGATATTCTCTCTGCAAACAATGAATCCCCTAAAACCACAAGTGCCATGAAGTCAAGCAGCATGTGGTTTGGATATGAGCAGCCCAATTTGTCAATTTTGTTTCATTCAAAGAGAATGAAATAAAGAGTGGAAAAAAGTTGAGATAAAAAAAATCAGGATACTCGTTACGGATTGATCCTCCCTAGCAGAATATAACCTTATTTTTCCTTAGTGGAACTCCCCTGTGTTTGTGCTTAGACTGTGCTGCTAGGCGATGTGGATAATACATATTTATAATGTATGATTATTTTTTGACTGGCACAGGGAGTATTATTGTAGGTAATACAGTATTTTGTGAGAATTTCAATTGTGTTTGAGAGTCCAGTCTAAATATTGTGATGAATTTCTAGCAGGTAGTTTAAATAGACAAATAACGTCTACTAGGTGAAACTGTGATTGTGCAGCTAGGAGTTATTGAAATCCACTGATCACATTCAGATCACATCAAGACAGCCTATGATTTTGGCGCATCCGTCCTGCTATTACCATGACATTCCAGTTGGTCACAGTATATAAAATTATTCTTTGAAGCAAAGTTTTGCTCCTGTTCTTATTATTGCCAAACGTGCAATACCCTCCCTTTCTCCACAGTGGCATTAAAAGCATTCATACAGGTATTTACCAGTTTCCTTTATTTAAATTTTGGCTTCTTTGTCCTTCAAAAGATAAAAGATGCAAGTTTTTAAAAATTCCATCTACAGAAGAGAGTATTGCCCTACATAGACAATATTTCCTGAGAATTAGCGGGTGAAATCTTGGCTGCACTAAGTTAGGGAGGTAACAAGAATATTTAGATTTACCATAAGGATTTTGTAACAGGTAGAAGTACCTTTCATTAGGAGTACTTGCACCAGGAAAATAACCTCTTATTAAAATAATAAACTGAGCAGTGCAAGTCAGATTATTCTGCATGTGAGCAGATGATGATTTCAGTCTGAAAGTTCATTTTGCTGTCTGTGAAACTGCTGGTATCTTGAAAGTCCTTCCTGCTGAAGAGTGACACTTCTCATAAGGACGCAAAGCCATTGCGCAGGTGAGCTTCACCCTGCAGTTCTACTCGCAGTTTCTTGAGCTCAGGGAATTCCTCTTTCTTGTGTCTTAATCTTTTCTAGTGGTTGCTGATCTGATTTCAAAGTGTTTTAGTCTTGGTATAAGCAGCAGGAAATCTCTTCACCCACGTCATTATCTTTAAGAAATTCCACAAAATTTATAGCAACAGCTATCATAATCTACAAAGAGCTTAATTAGCATCAGAGACAGAGGAGAAAATTGAAACAGACTTTAAGCAGTGATTTTTTGTGAAGGGTTTGCTCACACTGACTCTCTTCTAGATGCACAGTGGGTCCACTTGACCACTAGTACTTTGTGGACCCCACCTGGTCCCAGCTAACAGTTAAACAGTATGGGCTCTTGCACGCCCGTTGCCAAGCACGTGTACTCGTACTGTTTAGCTTACTAGTAGAGACATCACCTTTGAAAGATACAGCTTTTGATAAAGGCAGTGGTTTTGGCTCCATATTTGTTAGAGAGAAGTCAAAATACAAACACCATCTCTAATAAGCCTATACTTTGGAGATAGCACAGATGCAGTCCCTGGATCTTAATAATTTTTCTGAAAAGAGCCAAACTATGATGCCAACTTATGCATAAAGATGCATCTGTTACAAACCATGCTCCTTCACTGTTTTAGAATAGCAACAGCATGAAAAATGGTGTTGATTACAAGGGAGTAGTGACTGTCACTGACTAACACAAAATTGCACTCAAAATCTTACTCCTCCTTCAGTAAATTGATAAAATAACAAAGGAAATCAAAAATGTAATCCATTAAGTAGCAGGCTAGATGGCAACTTTCATGCCAGCATTGGGTTATTCCCATTGGGTTAGTCCAAATATCTGAGGCCCCCAGCATATTAAATTCTGTGCCAATTCCCATGTAGGCTGGCTTTTTGACTGACTCACTGAAGATCAAACCTGGGATTTCGGAGCTGAAAAGTTAGGTGCTCTAGCCCATCATGCTCTGTGTATTGGACAGAAAGATAGCACATGCAGCTTTTGGTCCGTGGGTTACGGAAACCCAGGACAGAATTCATGCTAGCTGTAAAAATTAGCCATTGCAAATCCAGTTGACCTCCTGTGAAAATCCCCTAAAAGAAGTAGAAATGGATATAGCCCAGTTTCTCTATACATAATGTTTGTGTTACTTAGTTCCAACTCAAACAATATCCCACCTGGTTTCTGAGCAGCATAGAGACCATGGTGATGACTCAGTGGAGGATAACCAGAGGTCATCTGACATGGGTTCAGTGGCAGAGAATGCAGATCAAGACAAGCAGAGTGTGAAAAGTACGGTGGTTTACTTGGTACACAAACATGGGTGTAGGCCAAAGGTACAGAAGAAAAGTGGAAAGTTAAATTATCTTCAGCTTGTCCCTACTAAATGTTTGCTTGAAGTATGGCTGCAGTCAGCAGAAGGACACCGGAGAACAGAATTTCCTCAATACATGTTGTGTTTTTGTATAACACAGTTCCTGTCAATGAGGCTCTTTCCAGAAATGAGCATCGTCTGTTTTTCCTTTTATCCCATCAGACTCAATAAAGCCTCAAATCGAAATGCTCCTCTCATTTGTGCAGTAACAGCTGAGAGAGGGCATGGTTAAAGAGCATGGGGCAACCTTAGGTTTTGGTTACGTGGGAGTAGGGGAGAATAGCAAATGAACAAAGAGCCTGGCCTTGAGATCCCAGGCTGTATTAGGAACATAGGTAGTTAGAAAAAACTGTATACACCATTATCAGTTGGATGATTTTGTCTATAGCAGCTGAGACAATGAGGAAGAAGAAAGCCGTTGGTGCTGCTAGTCATCTCTGAGAGGGGCCGCACCAGCAGTCAACATAACCCCTTTGGTTGATGATGAAAAAAGGCTTGTGTTTTCAGAATGTGGAAAATTTGTTTTGGAAGCTTTGATCCAGTAAAATTGCAAAATATTACGAGGTTACTCACATCCAGGATATCCTATCACATCAACAGATTCCCTTTAGGGAATGTGTGCATCTTCCCTGCCTAACTTTCTTGGTTCTGTGATTCATGGAGGTTGACCTTCTGCCTTGAATCCTCCTCTATTTCCACATTTCCGATCCCTTTTTTTGCTCATAGTCCTTCCTTTTCCACACCTCTTCCTGTACCAGACTGTATCCCAGCATAAGCAGAGGCATCCGGTTGACTAAAATTGTAATTATGAGCAAGCTTGAATGGAACAGACAGGTTCCTTTCTTTTTTCCACAGGGTGTAAGTCATGTCTGGTAAGGAATGAAACTCTGAATTCAGAGTTTGTTTAGAAGATAAAAGGGATGGGCCCAACCCAGTTAAACTTGAGATGGTTCAAGAAGTGTCTGAGCCACATCCCTGTAATTCATGCGGTATGATAAGTCAGCACAGTGCATAATATGCTTCACTCAGGCACCTGCAAGTGCTTTGTTTTTGGTCCAGTAATCCCAAACCATGCTCTCAGATAGCTGGGTTTCATCCCTTGCCTTTTGCTGAAACAGAAATTTGGATTGGCTCACTCTTTAATTTAAACCATTTGCCCATTCCGACAGCTTTTACAAGCAAAAAATCTCTGGTTTCACAAGACCTTTTAAATCCCGGTTACCTGGTGGGAATACTGGTGTAGCATGGACACGTGGTGCGTCGCTGCCTGTAGTGCGCCTGCAGGTCTGGCAGTCGCCTCGGTTCTTCCCGGGGCTTGGGTGTCTCCTCTGGGCCCTTCTCACCCCTGCTCACCCCATTTCTTTTTTTACTCATAATGTCTTTTCAGAAATGGAGTAGTGAAGTCAAAGACACCAGGGATCTTAACTAAAAACAAATTAATAGCTGCAAATGAGCTTGTGGACCTTAAAGAAGCAGCTGAGCGTTACTGTACAGCTAGCAAATGCCGGGCTGCGTACCAAGCTTACGGGGGTGAAGGGTGGAAGAGTTACTGGTTTCATTTCTTCCGCTTTGGCCGGCTGCTTGTGAACTGCTGATTTAGGACAAGACCTTGACTATCGGTTTTCTTTAAGCACCTTTCGCTCCATATCTGTTCTAGCCCTGTGATTCTCCCAGTCACAAAATTGTTTTCTGCAGTTTGCTTTTTTGCTTCAGTCCGACTCGAGACCCCCAAGGTGTTACACATACGAAAATATCCTTACAGGGAAGCTCTTATAATCCAAATAGACAAGGCGGTTCTCAGAAAGAGCTCTTTATTCCCTCTGCCTAATGTTTAGACACGACGGGAGTGCAGTTTGTTGAAAGGAGGCTGCGGCAGCGCCAGAAGCAAGCGCCAGGTGTTGTGCCTTGCACGCCACTTCTGCGCTCACCCCTTCCCTTCCCGGGCATGTTTTGTTTGTCTCCCTTACTAGTCTCAGTTCAGAGAGAGAAAAGGGGTGGGATTCGCCTCCCCTGGCTTTAGAAATCTGGAAGATAAGAAGCTAGTCTGAACTAGCTGTCTGGCTTCGCTCCAGAGCTGGCACCTTGAGGTGGTGAGTCAACCTATCTTGAGATAGGTGGGATAAATCACCTTCTGCAGGGGACTCACCGATCTCCCTGACTGCTGAAAGGATGACCTAAACCTAAACTTTTGCCTCCTAGGTCACTAGCCTGGCAGTAAAACTTTCCCAGAAAAAAAGTGAAAATCTGCCATTCGCATAAAATCTGCTGGGTTGTGACCGTGTGGGAGATACTATCTAGGGGGTTCCCTCTACGAGCTGATCTCCCTTTGCTTCCCAAGCACTGTCCAAGACTTTGCACCAATGGCCATTTCATCAGAGGTGATGTTTTACCTGGGCCTCGCCCATCTTCCAAGCGAAGAGAGCTTTAATTGACAACAAATATATGTTCCTAATCTACATACCCAAAGCCCCAGAATTCTTAGCCCAGCCCTTTCTATGTACATTAAAATATAGGTGGTGGTTTCGTAATGTATGAGAAGAGAGCAAAAATAAACATGCAAACTTACCTACTTACCTACAGCCATTGCTATTTTATAATGAAGCAGTAGTTGCCACCTTATTTGTTTTCTCTCCTTTGTTTTTTGTAACAAAGATGTGCTAATTGTTGAAAAGTGCATTTTCCAACATACAAGCTCTCTGTGATTTACCAGTTTTTTGCAATAGTTTTTTTAGTCTTTAGTACAGTTAGAATTAACATTTTCTGTTTTGTAAATTTTTTTGAATGCATAATCCTATGGGATTATTGTCACCAAAACCTGGTACCCAGACAAGTCAGAAGAACTTAATTTGAGAAAAAAATGCTACTAGTAATTAATCATTGCAGAAAACATGGTAAAATATCCTTTTTATTGTGTACTGACAGCAACAGTGGTATTAAGATATATTTATTTTATGTTGTAAGACTGATGTGGATGTCCTGTCAGCAATGACAGTTTTGAGTAACTAATCCTATTTCAGTCAATGCAGTTATCTCCTTAGGAGATAGGAGGATGGGGAACACAACCTCCAAATTATATAAAGCCGTGCAATACTTCTGATACGACTTCCAGTGCTTTTACAGATAGGTACATGCTGGGTCTCAACTTGATTTCATTTACCCGGTTCCGCACAAGTGCCAGATTTCAGCATAAGTACTTCTGCTGAGAATGAGATCCAGTCCCGCCCTGGCAATTCCACCTGACCCGCCTCACAGTGAAGATAAGTCTTGCCATTTTCTCATTCAGGTGATCATTGTTTTAGTGTAGTGCTTGCAGGAAGGACGTTGCGTGTGCACTCAATAGTTCTGTGGATGGAGGTCCCATGAACAGCAGGCTGGCATCCAGACTATGCTGTGGATACTAAATGCTGTTGGGAAAAACATTCGCTTAAGCAGTGGAGTCATGACATAAATCCAAGAGGAAAGCGTGGTAATGACGATCTGATAGATGGTCAGATGAACGGACCATCTGATGACGTGGAAGAGCCTGGTTTTAATCTTCACAGTGTTTTTTGGCATAGAATAAAGAAGAAAGGATATAGGGAGACCAAAGAGAAGTAGCTTACAGGAATAAAGAAAAAAAAAAACATGTAAAGGACTTCAAGAGTAATGACAGAGAAGAGAGAGTGGGCTTGCTCATAGAGATGTCACTGAAGATGTAACTGGGTGACAAGAGGAGGGAGGATAGGTCCTAAAGACAGCAGAGAGAAAGTAATTTAGGATTATATACCCTGTGAGGAGAGATTATAAAGGCTAAGGAAAAGACTGTTCTTACCAAAATCAAAGGCATAATTCCCCTGAAGCCAGGATTTTATACTTTGCGTATTGAGACTAGAAAGAAGAGATAATTTAATTGCAGTATTTAATGTTAAGAAGATCTTATTAAAATAATCCAGTCCCCACTGTTTTTTTACTCTAAAAATAGAATAGAAAAGGAACACACATTTTAGACACTATATTTTGAAGAATTCTGCCAAGCAGCTTTATAAGGGTTTGGCTTAAGCATTAAAACTACAAAGGACAGTACAACCATTTATTTAAGACCTCTTCTGGCACCTTCTTGCTGAATTTCTTTTACCATATCAATTTACAATCCATGCTGAGATCCCCTGGTCAGGAATCATTTCATATCTGAAACTCCTGTCCAGCCTGGGCAGGAGGTAAAAAGAAAGGGTGTATAGTTTATGCAGTGTCGTAAGCAACCTTCTGACAGCAAAGCTACAGAAATACCTCTATTTTTATTGAAACAACCACTGAATAAGTAAGTTGAGAGCTTTAGGATTTACCTGCTGTTAGCTCAAATATTGTAGTCATGTCCCACAAAGACTTAAAGACCAAAGATTTGAAAATGAAACACTAGAAATGTCTTTCATGATCATCTGTTGGCTGGAGAAGTTTATGTCATGAGAACCTTGGAGGTCTGAGTGCAGCTGAATTTTTGGCGACAGAACTAAAAATGTATGTTGGCAAAAATGAGTTGGCATCTGTTCATCCAGTTGATTCAATAATGGGCAAGAAGAGTCGTATAAGCAGGCAAAAGTCTGTTTTTGACCTTAATATATTCTGGAGGTGCTTATGTTACCTTCTGAGGAGAATCAGTTTACATTCAACAGCAGTACTTTATCTTCTAAAGATTTATCTGTATCTCCTATCAGTTAAGAATTTCAGTGGATCAGTTAACAGTTGCAATAAGGAGATCAGTTGACAATTGCTAAATATTGCTATCTTCTCTTCCCCCAGAACATCCTGCTTTGTTTTCACGTCCAAAGCTACTGAGATGCTTTGCCAACCCTGAGCTCAGTAGTAAAATAAAAAAAATACTTGATCCCTTTGACATTCACAGATGCTAGGTCATTTACCTTCTCTATTTTCTAATTAGAAGATGAAGAAATGATTGTTTTCAAATTTTAAAATTTATATACTAGAGAATATGGCTGGTGTTGTTTTCCAAGTTTTCTGGCTTGGAGTACAAAAACCAGTTCTGTATGAGAGCTATTCAGTAGAAAGATTACTACAAAATGAAAATCAAGCAAACCATTCTTGCCCAACTAATGATGCCAGCTCATTCGGATAAAAATAAATAAAGACCCTTCTCCTCACAGAGTTAGAAGCTCAATTTTACATTCAGTAGGAGCTGCAGATGCTGAGCATCATTGAGATTGTTGCCTAAAGTCATATTTTTTTTGGAATTGCCTAAGATTTTGGGTCTTAAATTGAGCTGACATTGTTCAATACCTCATATATTCTTCCTGGTTCATAGCAGTATGGATCACTGATCAGAGGTTGAGATATTTGCTGCCAAATTTCAGCCCAGAAAAGATGTTAAAGGTTGAATTGCATTGAAAAGGATTGTGCATTTTCGTAATTTTGTAGTATTGATATTTCTAGGGTTTTAGTCAGAGGAATCTCAATTGGGTCTCTGATTATTTCCTTTTCCCAACCAAAGGTCAAAGTAAAGAAGGCAGAAATTCATATTAAAACTTCAGAATACAGCAATAATAATATTTCATTGTTGCCATGGTTTCGTGTGTGTGGATGATGATAAAACAGCCACATACATTGAAAAAAGCAGTTAATCACTAGCAGGCACTACTAAAAAAAGTTTCCCTGGTGTACGTAGTATTTCTTACTTAAAAGCAGGCTGTATTTGGCTTGTGTGCAGAGCTCTGACTTGATAAACTTTTAATCTCAAAGCTGTCAAACCTCCTTAGACTTAGAGTTTTACAGTAAAGTGATAAAAAAAATGCGAAAGATGCTCTTCTTCCACAGAAAAGCATGCTTTCCCATAGAAAAACATGGCACAGCAGTATAAAGCTCATCACGCAGGTGAGCAACTTATGTCACATTCAACACAGAACAATTCTTTGAGCCAGTCAGTTCATTACACTGTTTGTTTTTAACCTTAAACATTGCACATTATTGTAATGTAAGGAGGGTTACTGTAGTGTGAGGAGGCAGTGCAACAGGTCTGGATTGGTCTTCCAACCTTGTCCCGTAACTGTATTCCCCAAACTATGTCTATATCTACACGGACTTGCTGTGCTACTCCCAAACTCACTTATGGTTCTCAGGCACCCCAAGTTTCCATTCCTACCATGCATTTGTTAAGCATTAGCCTTCGTTACAAATCAGGTGTTTTCCAGTGTTAACAGCAACTTTGCATGTGTTTAACATGCATATAGCTGTATTAAGCCCTGCTTACCACTGTCATCTCTGCTAAGAAGCAAGAAAAGGCTCTCTGGTTATTTTGCTCCATCTGTGAGCAAACCACCTCAAGCACTTAACTCCAAACTGTTGTCTAAATGTACGTAAATGCCACCCTATAATGAAAGTGTTAATTATTTCCCAAATGGCTTCTTTACAGGTGATTGGAAGAGTACAGGTGTCAGGGTATCCAGTGGAGGCATTAGCAGAGCATTAGGTAAGGTTTTGAGAGTTTTAATATTTCATTATAATGAGAGTGAGACACAATGTGCTGTTAGTCCTCAGAGATCTTTGGAGTTGCTCTCTGGTTTGGGAGATGGCTAGTCTTTGCATTTTGAAGTTTTGTTATGAATAAGTGGCTAAGGAGAAAATAATTATCAGTAGATGTTGAGCAGCAAAATACAGAAATTATCAATGGCATGAAATGAATTTTATGACTGTGGTCCCGAATATTGTCCCAGTATTCACAAAGGACAAGATTCAAGGTGTGAAGGATGGGAAATCTTTTATGTGACAATGCAAGGTAGCTTAAAGCACTTCTTTTAGTTCAAGAGGTTGACTTAGATGCGTTAGTCATCCTTCTTATGACTAGTAGTGGCCAAAGCCTTATCCTTTGGGTACCCTCAAGCATTATTACCATGACAGCTGAGACCTGAGCAGCCACAGATCTCTGCATGCTTTTGAGGGGCCTCCTAGCAAGATCCTTGATATGTTGGTAAGTGTGGTATGGAAGCTGTTGAGGAGCAGCCGTGTGCCCCATCTGTTTTCACTGACCTCACAAAACATATACATATATAAATATATATATATATACATATATGTGTGTGTGTGTGTGTGTGTGTGTGTGTATGAGTTCAAGCATTCTTCTGGCCCAGGATGCTCTCTCAGACACTGGCCACTAACAAGTGCTTAAAGCCGGACTCCAAGGACCGGTGCAAGTGCAGTGATCCTTCCTTATCGTAGCCTGCCAGGGGTGGGATTCATCTCAGCTAAAGTTGGATGTTCAAAGTGCAGATATCTGCCTCTGAACTACTTGTTTGCACCCTACGGTCAATGGCAAAAAATAGCCAACTGTTCATTCACCCAATTCACGTGACCTGTCTCAGAGGCCTAATTTTGAGATGAAATGTACTCTAGAAACACCTATTGCTCTGTCTAAACTGTGAAGAGAGTCTGGCCTGCTAGCTTACCTGTAGCCAGCTACGGTGTAGAAGTCCACCGTTAGGTATAGTTATTACATGTTAAGTGTTTAGAGATTCCTTAAGCCAGAGACTGCCTATGGACCATTATATTGAATAGCCATCAGTAGATATGTCAATGTTACTTTTTTAATCTATTTATATTTTTTGGCCTCCATATTGTTCTCTGATAAGTCCCCAGTTTAATTATGTTTGCAAACAAATTAAACCTTCTTTTGTTTCTTTTAAAAGTACCGGCTAGTGCAGTTTCAGCTTACAGAACATCTGATCTTGTATGAATCCTTGCCTCCTAGGGACTGATAAAACTCCTGTAAATACCAGGGGTTGGGTGCTGATGAGATGTATTAGCAGAACCCATTGCAAAAAAAAAAAAAAAAGCCCATCATCTGCTTACTTTAATTTCTGAGACTCAGGTTAGGTTTTTGCTCAGGGAACCATTTAGTGATATTACCCTTGCCTCAGCTTACCCTTTTGCTAACTCACAGAGTAGGTGGTAAAAAATCTTACCAGGAAAGTTGCTGAAGCAGGGAACAACCCTTTGAACTTCCTGGAATGGTAATCAGTGGCCTTCTGGCATGTGCAACACAGAGAGACACCACCAGCTCACAGAAGACAGGGGATAATATACAAAAATAGTCTATTTAGAGAGTGTGGTCTCTTTGTTCATGAAATGTCTGCAAATATCTTTTGATTTCCATAAGCTATTTGGCAGATATGTTCTTGAATTAATCCAGGTGGATTATTCATGAATATCTTTGCTATGTTGTTTTGAGGTGATTGGCCAAGTTAGTCACAAGATGTCCTTTCTTTGGCATAGTTAGAGCGTATGAGTACTTATAAGATGAATCTTGTGTATGCAATTTAAAATTCATTTTCCATGAATACTCTTGTGTATGATTTTGAAATAAGCTTTTTGCATGTTTTTTTTGCCAGTAAAAATCAAATCGCTTTAATGTTGGCAGAAAACAAATGCAAAAAGGGTTTAAATAAATTCATCTATCATGTAAGATGACTATTTGTGGATATGTACTTAAGCATTATTAGCCCAGCTTTACTTCATCCTGGACTGTGAATCTCGACTGAGCAGTGAACAATGTTCAGACATTCAGTTTTGATCAGACTTTTCAGTATTTTATTTTATTACAAATGAAACACGGATAAGATCTAGATTCCTCATGAGTCCCATAGGCACTTTACTAGTGCTGTTAATCTTGGATGGAGGATACTATCACTGTGTTCAATAGCAGCATTGACTAGACAGATGGACAGACTGATAATGAGCTCGTGTTTGCCTGGTACGAAAGAGCGGGGGGGGATCACTTCACTGTAGATACTCTAGGGAAGGTCTGGAAGGAAGACAGCTTTTTTTGATGGCAGTACCACCTAGATGTTACTGAAAATGCACTCTGCCACTTCTTACTATGAACTTTAGAACTTGTACCTTCAGTATTTCCCAGGCCGAATCAAATCATTTTAGATAAAAGATGCAGAAAATCCATCTGTGAAACAAAAAAAGCAAATTAAGAAACCGATGAAACTATGGCTGTTCTTTCTAGATAAGAATATACTCATCCCATGCCCTTGTATTTGCCTAATCTGCTTCTGGATTTATATTCAGTAATTTGGAGCCAGAATCCCTTTGTCCACTCTGATACAGTTTTCAGCAGGTATCCAGGCCTCTGTTTCCTCCCTGCCAGTTCTTTATAATTTTTCCCTTAAAAACTGCATAAAAGGGTATGAAAGCTTGGATATTTCAGTCAGTGCAGAAAATAGAGTAAGCAAACAAAATTCACACCATACGTATATTCTCCACTGATCCTCAGTTCCCCCTGAAGATAACAGAAAGTTGTGAACAACCTGAATGCGGGATCGTCTCTAACCTCTTGGCCTTGCTGACTGATGCATGCTAAAGGAAAGGGTCTGAATCTTTTGGGTTGCTGTGAAAAATACTTTCAGTGAACTCTTACCAGCTCTGCCAGGTCCCAAAACTGGCACTGTAGAATATTCAGATCAAGGTATATTTATTAGTTCTCTTTTTATATATATATGTATGTGTGTGTGTATATATATATTCAGTCTTGAATAAATGAGCATATCTAGTAGAGAGAAGACAGGGATATAAAGGTGGATAGGGGGAAGAGCAGACTTGGTTGCAAGAACTCTTTCATCTGCTTTCCATCAGGAAACACAGGATCACAACATCCACATTTTGGAGCAGGAACACAGGTAATCAACATTTGAACAGTTTTGAAAATTCATTCCAAGTTGTTTTGGGGCTAGGTGATGGCCAAAGCCCGTAAAGCTAACAAAAGGTGGCAGGGAGAGACAAAGGGCAAGAGGATTTAGACAAAGCACTCCTTGGTATCAAATCTCCTGTCTAGATGAGTAATGTGTTGTGTGCAGTCCCTGGGAAGTGCTAAAGGCAAATTAGAGATTCAGGCTTAGATAAGATGTATACAGAATGATTGTTTGTTAGAGCATCTGATTTATAAAGTCTTTAAAATGTTGCAATGAAAAAAGAGGATATTTAGGCTGGAAAGAATGTGCTAAGAAACAAAAACTCGTAGGAACCCTCCTCAGAGAGGAGGAAGGAGAAAGCCCATGAATGGCCGTGTGAGTCAAGTTAAGTATCAGAAGAGGAGAGGGAAGAGGAGCTGTGTTGAACAGGGGGAGCAACAAGGAGCTCAAAAAAGCTTGGAGAGAGGCATCAATGAGGAGAAGAGATGGGCGTGGGAACATGTCTGAGGACTAAGCTTGGAGGTACCAACTTGGAGGTATCCTGAAATGTCAGGATATCATGAGATGCTGAGTGTACCTTTGGCTCCTCTAACTGAGCAGCGTCTAAAAGATCCCAGGCGTAGCTAGAAAAGAAGTTCAGTGCAGCCATTAAGACTGTGTTATTTAACTATTCTCTTCTTTTGTTGAGGTGTTTTCAAGTTTTCAGACAAGAATGTAATCTTCGCCCATGCTAGGATAAACTCTCATTGTTTTTCACCCGCAGTGTTTTTAGTATTTCAGGTGACACTTGGGTGAAGCTAACTCAATAATGCTCAAATAGCCATGTGCCTCGTGTTTCCCTGGAAGCGCTGGAGAAGGCGAGGCTTGGAAATCCCAGGCAGGAGCTGGGCTGTTTCCTGCAGAGCTGGAGCAGTCTGTTTGAGGGCTGGTGTCCCAAGCACTGGCTCCCAACCAGTGCCTATCTGTCCTGGAGCAGGGGCCAGAGAGACTAGCCACACTTTCAGGTATCCCAAATTGTTTTAGGATAGAGCTCGGATTGCTGGCAACTTTTGGAAATTTGGCTGCAGGTGACTTCTCCAAGCTGCAGCAGAAATCTCTGTTACATCCACGGTCCCCTTTGGTGAAGCATATGTTCCCTCAGCTGCGTTTCACAGTAAATGTTGCATGCCTGGCACCACGTTAACATTATAAATTTGAAGAAGTTGGCTCCACAGGCTTTATTACCTAGAAGTTTGATTGGAAGCACCACTAGAGAAGAATAATCCACAGTTTAGGGAGTAAAACTCAGGAGACCTGGGTTAAACTCCAGCCTTTGCCACAGCTCTGCTTTCTGGGAAAGCTGCTGATTGTTTTCTGTATAGGAAACCTTAGACAAACGCTGTGTCCCCCTAAAACCTGTCCTGATATCCTGATGTTTCGCAGAACCCCAAAACAAGCAAGCAGTGCTCCTCATTTACTGCTGGAGAAATAATCTGAGAGCATGAGGTGCGAGGCCACAGGGATCTAGATGCTTTACCTCCTCCCATCTCCCAGGTCCCTCTGCATCACTCCCATTCTGTGAAAAGCGAGCTACTACTGTGCATTCATTCACTTTATCCAGAGCTAATATTAAATGTGCCATCCTTTTTCCAGTCTAGAGGAGACAGTGAGAGGTGCCAATCCTGCTCAGTTTAACTGATTCCCAGTTTCCTTCTCCACAACCACTGCCAGACCTGTGTGACCAAATTAAAAAGAAGCAAAAAAATAAAAAGTCACGTCCCTCAGACTGGACATCTGCCTGCTGCTGTCTGCACTGGAGCCGGAGGCAGGTTCCGGAGGGGTGATAGAGGGTAAAGCTGACTTCCCAGGGGAGCAAGGGCCATGCCTGGCGTAGTAAGAATAAAATACATGATTCCTAGGGAGATCAAACTCACTTTGAATGTCAGGAAAGGACCTCCTGTGCCTTTTAACAGGGGAGGACTGGAACATCAGCTATTTTCTGTATCTTTTTTTAAAAACAGAGGTTTTGACAAGCCAGCAGCAGATTTCCAGTTTCCGACTCAGGATAAATGGAGGCCACTGCTTTTTAGCCTGCCATCTTTCCGGTTAACACAATGTGTGTGGTTTGTACCAGTCGCGTAGATTTGTCCCCACTGCAGAGCCCCTAGCTCCAATAAAGGACTGGCTGCGGCATATTTGACCTGGGGAATCTGTAATAAGTGTCGCTTGCCAGGGAGCTGGTCAAAACCGGAAGCCTTTGACAGGGCCGAGTGCAATCCTCAAAGGGTCTGTGAATCCCCCAGTTTGGTTCACAGGCACTAGGAATGAACCGGGTTGGCTTGGAAGTTCAAGCTCAATGAACTGAGACTTTGAAGAACAATTCCTACCGCTGCCGCCTCCTTCCTAAGAAGCCCCCTGAAGCCCTTCTTCCTAGGAAACCCCCCACCTTCTCCTCTGCCTCCCTCTCTTAATACGTTCACCAATTTTACTGACAAAAGAGCAATTACAACCTTATGGAGACCACTTACAAAGAGAGTGGGGATGACCCCCAAGAGAGATTTATGCCACTCAACACATGGCCAGTCACCAACAAAGCCAGCCCCGTTCCCATTTGATCACAGGAGAGACTCCCAGACTGGCATGCTTGACCAAAAACTGGCCGGGTGACTCATTCGTCTGGCGGCTCTGTGATTCATGAGCCTCCAGGAGGAAGGGAGGAGGGAGGAGAATTCTTTTCAAATCTCAAGTTAAATGTGAGAGAAACACATTCCCAAAAAAGCAGACACTTGAGTGTGTCCAATTGGTATATGAATACCAAAACAAAGCCAGGGCAGCAATCCTGGTGTGAAACACTGCTAGCTTCCAAAGGCTAGCCACACTGCTGAGGGGACCTTTCCTAAATTTGGGGTTTGGAAGATCTTAGGTGCATGAATAGATGCAGTATCTTACATATTATCACGGTATGTTGTATCCACTGTGGCCCTGGGACTTCCCCCATAACTTGCCAGTCAGGTGTACTTTGGATCTGATACTGAGGGGGTTTGACCTACAAAACCTCAACTAGCTTGGACCAGCTAAAATCTAGACTTGTGATCTGAGCTAATAATTCTGGCTCCCTCTTTCATCTATGGAGAAAGTGGGCTAGTGTCCATCCTCAGACAGGTGCCTACAGGAGATCATGGGAACTGGCCCCTGGAGGTACCTGCCTCTTTCCATGCACTTTAAAGAGAGCCTAAACCATTGGCTTGACTAAATGCCAGCTCAAAGATGACAGAGGTTAGGTGAGACAAATCCGGCTCCGGGTGTACGGGAGCAGCTTTTCCCTTCGCGCGTGGAGCCCAGGGTGTTTGTGCTGGCGACACCTCCATACCTCTCAGAAGTCAGCTCTTGCAATGGATTGTGTTACTTATTGCTTCAGACATACGGGTCAAAATGCGAAATTATTTAGCAGCCATTGCCAGATGGATTTTAAAACAATTAACAAGTGCTAAAAATAGGCAGCTCTCTCTCTCTCGTGGATTTTGCCAAAAAATGTCTGTTTGCTGTTTGCGTGCCAGCAATTTATGCTGAGGGTGCAGCAGAGGCCTCCTGCTCGCTTCAGTCATCGGAGATTTTTGCATTATCTGGGCCTCAGGCTGTTTTTCTCTCTGAATGTATTTACATTACAGTGCATCAGGATAAAAGTGTCGTAAGCAAGGGATTTTTCATGCGCGAGAAAGCACTGTAAGGAAAGGGATGAAACTTGGTGGTATTATTATTGCATTACTGGTGTTATTATTGTAATTTTGGGTGGTAGGTGTATGCTTCACACTGCTTTATCACCCTGCCTTTGGTTGCTGGATTTGACCGTCCCACATTCACGCTGTGTAATCAAAGCAGGGACCACTGAGGCCCAGTTGCCAAAGAGATTTAGGTGCTTAATTCTGTGGGAGTAGCAAAAACTAAAGGACTCAGGCTCTAGCCCTTCTTTTCTTTGCTGTGGCAGTCCAAAGGATACCAATTGGTAGTTTTATCAGTTACAAATACTGGTCTGCATTAGTTTGGAGAGAGGAAAGTGTATGTATGACATTGTCACACAAGAGTGAAGAACTCTCAAAAATCGGCTGCACGCATGAAGGCCATGAACTGAGTTCGAAAATATTTTGAAGCCACTGTGCATTTTGTTGGTGAGGCCCTTCCATCTAATGGTTGTTTCAGTGATTCATATATGTAGTAAGATGTTTTGCGATACGTAGCTCAACGCTAACTGAGGCTCACAGCTCCGTGAGGACGAGGCAAGAGCATCCACTGGCCACATTTCAGGACTCCACAGTCAGAGTCTGGCTCACAGGTGAGACTTTGGCCACTGCTGGTTTATTTACATTTGTGGCACAGGATGTGCTTTGTCCAAAGTCAAAGGGAGCATTTGTAATCATCCATAAAAGCAGATACTTTGCATTTAGCCACAGGTTTATGAGCCCTCCGCTGCCAGCCTAGCTCTTATGCTTAGTTTGGTGCAACTTAGAGCACTCAGCAAACACGAGGGAATAGTGCAGATGATGGAGCGCATTTCACTGAGCTTCTGTTTCTAAAAAATATTGCACTAGGCAAAGGAGTTGGACCTGAATGAAAGTGGTGGATCTAATTTTAGACAGTACCTATGAATGAAACTTGAAACGAGCTGTTCAGGAAATACCTTCCTCTATGCCAGTGCCAGGGAGAGTATGTGAATTAATGCTAAATTAACTGGTGCCTATGAACAGATTACTGTGAGAATATTTTTTTCCAACTTTCAACTAAATTATTTGGGGGAAAAAAAAAGAAATCTTCATTTCTACATATATGTCTGTGTCCTTTTGCAAAAGCTGTAGGTCTCTCACCCTTAGGGAGCGAATTCCCTTTCTGCTTCAATGCCATGTGGTCCCTTTTAATGTATGTTTGTCATTTTGGTACCACACTGAAGAGCTGCTTGTTTTGATGTGGTGTCTGGGGATGGCCAGAAGTGGATGGCAAATACGAGAGGGTTTTGACCAAACTGGAAGTCTGTCCCTGGGCTCTTGCTCAGATGAACAGCACGTTGGCTTTCAAGAGGCCAGATCTCTTTCAGATACGCATTGCCATATATTGGCCAAATAGTCCTCCTTTCTTAACGAAGACTTAAGAGAATATTGCCCCCCCAAATACTGGAGCAGGCATCCTGTCCCTGTCTCTAGCCTGCCCTGTATCAGACAGCTTTTCTTGTCTGTAATTTGGAACTCTGGAGACCTAACGGTTTAGCTGAGAGAGAAATCAGCAAAATGGCTCTGTATCTTCCTCTGCAGTGTTTGAAGGCAAGCACCAAGTTATCATCCCCTTTCTGAATAAATGGACTGTGCACAGCAATAGATGCAGAAAAAAGTAATTGCTAAGAACAGTGTATTAGGAGGTCTAAAGCACACCACTTTATCAAAGAATAATTACTAGCCAGTTGTTCCTCTCTAGCCCTTAGCAAGGTTCTCAGCCACTAGCAATGAAAGCATGCATTACTAAAACTACAGAAACACTTTGTAATGCGTTTTGTTTTTTATCCAAATAATCTGGGTCTTGGGTCAAATCCATCATTAACTAACCAAATCTCCCTTAATCTTGTATTTTATGAAGATTTCAAATTTCAGCATGCCAAGGCTTTAATGAGTTCCTGTTCAAGGCAAAACTCTTCCTCGGTCAGATGCAGCCACAAACCTCATGCCAGAACTGACGTTGGCTTAGGCTATTGCTCTTAGCCCAAGTCACCCATAGCAGAGCTGTCTAGGTAGTGGGTTGTCATAATAACTTCCAATACAGATTCCCAAGAAAATAATTGAAGACTCATTACCTGAAACTGGGCAAATCTCAGCTGGGCAGAACAGTGGGAAATAACTAAAGTGCCGTAAAGGATTCATAGGTCAGGGGCTTTTTGGCCAAATGCATGATTTTTCTAGAAGATCTTTGAATAAATGCATGACTTTTCCATAAGATGCTGTGGACTAACTCAACCCTTTGCAGTAAATATAGAACTCAACAGCTCACATGTCTAAGGATGTCTTCGCAATGTAGCATGAAGATACACCAGCTTGTACAAGAGCTGCCTAGCCACCACGTCTGGTCTTTTAACTAAAGCATCTCCACTTGCAGTCTGAGTGTAAGTTAATCTCAGTAGTTACTTCTAGTGACACTCTAGAGCCAGAGCAGAGGAAAGCACTGTAAAACACTAAAATGCAAAACAGAGAAACTACATTTTTGGGAAAGCTGGGAAATGAGGTCTTCTGTGAAGCACTTTTACATGGTTTCCGTTGCTAGGAGGACAAACTGTCTGTGTATGCGTAAAGGAGCTCTGTCATTCAGAGCCTGGTGGCCGCAGAACCTGACTCTTCTAGTGACGTTAGGGAGAGGCCAGAGAAAACACCAAGGAACTGTTTGACTCAGTTTGTGCTGCTGCCCAGCTGAAAGCACAGCTACCCTCCATTGATGATCACTTGTCCATATCACCCATATGTACAGCTACAACTGCAGCATATTTGCGCATGCCATGAAAACGCGCTGCACCAAATGTAGCGGTGATTCATTCACATTTTAGCCTTCATTCTCTAGTCTATCAGTGAAGTCCATTAATCACTGAATCAGTTTCAGGCTTTCATAATACCGCTGATCTCCGTGAAGTTGTCCCAGTCTCTGCTAGAGAATGAGATCCATTAATCAAAGACAAATGAAAGTGGTGTAATTTTGTTGGCATTTATTGACATCTGGCATTTCTTACTCGTATGCAAATTCGTTCACACACCTTATCTTCATTCTCCTGTTTTTGTGAGCCATACACACTTTTTATCACACCTACTGTCTACAGCACTGATTTTACAACTAAACACTTCTAAGCGAACCAGACTCATGCAGACTGGCAGTTTCCCCACTGCTCCAGGTCAGGACTAAACTCAGGTATTTCTACCCACAGATGCCTCCTCAGGTGACTCTGCCCAAGTTACTCATGCTCTTGCCTCTTCAGCCACATACAAAACTGTAGGCTTAAACTCATTTCTTGTAGTATGCTAAGGTGTATGAGTCAGAGGGGACCACTTAACATGATAGGCAAACGTGCTGCTCAGGGCCTGGGTCTCCTGATCCTTCTTGGTTAGATGGTGTCAGCTTTGATTGGCAGATGATTCACCTCAGATAAACTTTAATTATAAAAGGACGTTAGATTCATACTTGAAGAAATCACAGCTGAGATGTTCATAGCCTATAACATAGCAGGTAAAGAACACTTTCATTTAAAGAAAATATAACTGAGTCTCTGAACTTCCAAATTATCCTCTATGGAAAACTACCTGGACAGCTGGAGTAATGCCTGGAGGAACTATTGATTTTCCAAGGGTTTCAGAACAGGCTGCCCAGGGTAGGAAGAGAAAGCGGTGTGAGGTGGATGGGAGCGCAGAGTTTAGGGTTCGCCTTTGAGAGGTATCTCTCACCTCGTATCTCAGGATGGAGAGGAGCATGAGAGTCACAGGCTATGCCCTGGGCAAGAGACATCAGAACTTTTGTCAATTGACTGCTCTTAACAATCACAGGTCTCTCTCTGTGACCAGAGACTTATTTTAAGACTGTTGTTTTGATACTGTCTGGCTGAAGCAAGCTAGCTGCGCTGTGGGGCAGCTCTCTGTTTTCTGCAAAGCTAATGAAAAGTCTGCTCCAAACTCTGTCGGGACGCACACAAAAACATGCGGGAGAGGTACTAATTGGTTTCACACGTTGCCTGCCCTGGAATGCCCTCACCCAAGCTTTGTTGTTTGAAAGCATTCCTGCTAACCCAGGGTCACATGGGGATGTTTGTGAATATCTAATATTAGCAAGACGTCTCCAAGTCCAATCAGATACATGTTCTGGTTAAGCACACTGTTTGCAAAGAGACATTTACACTGTTGAAACAACTCCAGAGAGAACAGGTCAGAACATACAAAAATTTTAAACAGGCCTTCTTGTTGAAGCCAGAAAATAATGAACCAAACCTGGTGCTCACAAAGAAGGCTCGTGCATCACACCACCTTCTTGCCAGGAAAGCCCAATGAAAGGCTGACACCTAGATAGTGCAAGGTGTAATCCCAGACCATATGCCAAGTATGGGGGGAAAGCTGTTACCTTAGCAAAGAGAAAGTAAGAGAAAACTTCCTGACATGGGCAAGTAAGTAGACTTTCAAGAGTGACATTTCTTTTATAATGTTTGATGTGAAAGCAGAGATGAGTAGAGATAACTGGTCTGTTCAAAACAGAAGCATGAAAAGTTCTTCCATTTCATATATTCCTATAAACAGAATTTATTATTCTTTGTAGTTGAACTTGCAGAGATTGGGACTAGTTCAGCTTTAGCTGTAGTTTGACTGAGGTGTGCGGAGTTGCATCAGACATTACTTTGATGTGTTCTGCTGTCAGGAGAAATCAAAAGCCATTATGGAACCCCAGGACATTAGAAACAATCATTCTCCAATATTAACTCTGACCAATATATTAATTTTATGATATGCATCAGTTTATACGCATCATTTTTCTTTGCATTCCTGGCATAGGTGGAATTTCTAACAAAAATTGGGAGCAAAGCACTTTTCCTCCTGTTGCCCTTTCTGAAGCTGTAACATGCTGACATTCCTGGGAGAGGGGCAGGAGGAGGGTATCACAGCCACCTTCCGCTCTGCTGCTGCAGTGGCCGTAGCCGTGCCAGTACTTAGGACAGATGTTCAGCTACAGAAATATTTTCAGATGTGGTGACAGTCTTGGATACTTCTGTCTCTGGAGAGAGGACAGAGCCAGAAATGAGGAATGGTGGAAAAGAGAAAAGAAAAATGGAACGGGTCCGGTCCCTGAGGTGGATCAATAGGAATTCCATGAAGCTGTATTGATTTATACCATGGAAGGATTTAATCCACTCAGGGATCATCAAATGAAAACTGCGATATAAAAAATGTGCGTGATGATGGTGATGACGTTTCTAAAGGGCTCTGTTTGTCTGCTTCAGAGCACGCTGTGCCCTTCTACTTTTCCAGGATCCTTTTTGCTTTGTGTCTCATCTGTTGGTCATGGTCTATTTTCTGTCATCTCAGTAAGTTTCCATAGCAAAGCTGTAATACCACCTGATTACAGTCTAGAGAGGAGAGAGATCATTTACACTGCCTGTCCTTAAGTAGTAAATGCCTGGTCTATTCTATATTCATGCTCGACTTATTTCTCTGAGCCTTTTCTGACCATGCATCTGGAAAGCTGCATTGTCAGAACAGTTCAGATCCACTTTAAAAGACAACAGGATTTTTAGAAGGATCCAGAAAAGCTTTTTGCACTGAATACATATGGAAGCAAAGGTGAAAAAAAAGGGATCTGAGAATCGCAAAGAATCACACAGAATTGCTGAGGTTGGAAGGGACCTCTGGAGATCATCTAGTCCAACCCCCATGCTCAAGCAGGGTCGCCTAGAACATGTTGCACAGGATTGCATCCAGGTGTGTTTTGAATATCTCCAGAGAAGGAGACTCCACAACCTCTCTGGGCAACCTGTTCCAGTGCTCTGTCACCCTCACAGTGAAAAAGTATTTCTTCATGTTCAGATGGAATTGTCTGTGTTTCAGTTTGTGCCTGTTGCCTCGCGTCCTGTCACTGGCCACCACTGAAAAGAGTCTGGCCCCATCCTCTCGACACCCTCCCTTCAGATACTTGTACACATTGATAAGATCCCCCTCAGTCTTCTCTTCTCCAGGCTAAACAGGCCCAGCTCTCTCAGTCTTTCCTCATAAGAGAGATGCTCCAGTCCCCTAATCATCTTTGTGGCCCTTCGCTGGACTTGCTCCAGTAGTGCCACATCCCTCTTGTACTGGGGAGCCCAGAACTGGACGCAGTACTCCAGATGTGGCCTCAGCAGGGCTGAGTAGAGGGGGAGGATCACCTCCCTCGACCTGCTGGCAACACTCTTCTTGATACACCCCAGGATACCATTGGCCTTCTTGGCCACAAGGGCACATTGCTGCCTCATGCTTAACTTGGTGTCCACCAGCACTCCCAGGTCCTTCTCCGCAGAGCTGCTTTCCAGCAGGTCAACCCCCAACCTGTACTGGTGCATGGGGTTGTTCCTCCCTAGGTGCAGGACCCTGCACTTGCCTTTGTTGAACTTCATGAGGTTCTTCTCCTCCCAGTTTTGTATCGTCAGCAAACTTGCTGAGGGGTGCACTCTATCCCTTCATCCAGGTCATTGATGAATAAGTTGAACAAGACTGGACCCAGTACTGACCCCTGGGGGACACCGCTAGCTACAGACGTCCAACTAGACTCTGCATCGCTGATCACAACCCTCTGAGCTCTGCCATTCAGCCAGTTCTCAAGCCACCTCGCTGTCCACTCATCTAGGCCACACTTCCTGAGCTTGTCTATGAGAATGTTATGGGAGACAGTGTCAAAAGCCTTGCTGAAGTCAAGGTAGACAACATCCACTGCTCTCCCCTCATCTACCCAGCCAGTCATTCCATCATAGAAGGCTACCAGATTGGTTAGGCATGATTTCCCCTTGGTGAAGCCATGCTGACTACTCCTGATCACTTTCTTGTCCTCCACATGCTTGGAGATGGCCTCCAGGATGAGCTGCTCCATCACCTTTCGAGGGATGCAGGTGAGGCTGACTGGCCTGTAGTTCCCTGGGTCCTCCTTCTTGCCCTTTTTGAAGACTGGGGTGACATTGGCTTTCTTCCAGTCTTCGGGCACCTCTCCTGTTCTCTATGACCTTTCAAAGAGGATGGAGAGTGGCCTAGCAATAACATCCATCAGCTCCCTCAGCACTCGTGGGTGCATCCCGTCGGGGCCCATGGACTTGTGGGTGTCAAGTTTGCTTAAATGATCTCTAACCCGATCCTCCTCCACCAAGGGAAAGTCTTCCTTTCTCCAGACTTTCTCTCTTGTCTCCAGGGTCTGGGGTTCCTGAGGGCTGGCCTGAGCAGTAAAGACTGAAGCAAAGAAGGCATTCAGTAACTCTGCCTTCTCTGCATCCTTCGTCACCAGGGCACCCACCCCATTCAGCAAAGGGCTCACATTCTCCCTAGTCTTCCTCTTGCTACTGATGCATTTGAAGAAGCCCTTCTTGTTGTCCTTGATATCTCTTGCCAGATTTAATTCCAAACGGGCCTTAGCCTTCCTCATCACATCCCTGCATACTCTGATAACGTTCCTCTATTCCTCCCAAGTGGCCTGTCCCCCTTTCCACTTTCTGTATACTTCCTTCTTCTGGTTGAGTTTTGCCAGGAGCTCCTTGCTCATCCATGCAGGTCTCCTACCTCCTTTGCTTGACTTCCTACTCATAGGGATGCACCGCTCTTGAGCCTGGAGGAGGTGATGTTTGAATGTTAACCAACTCTCTTGAACCCCCTTTCCTTCTAGGGCCCTAACCCATGGCATTCCTCCAAGTATGTCCCTGAAGAGGCCAAAGTTTGCTCTCCTGAAGTCCAGGGTTGWGATCCTACTTAGTGCCCTGCTGCCTCCTCRCAGGATCCTGAACTCCACCATCTCATGGTCACTGCAGCCAAGGCTGCCCCCRACCTTCACATCTTCCACCAGTCCTTCTTTGTTTGTTAGTACGAGGTCCAGCAGCACACCTCTCCTTGTTGGCTCCTCCACCACCTGTGTCAAGAAGTTGTCACCAATGTTCTGCAGGAACCTCCAGGACTGTTTGTGCCTAGCTGTGTTGTCTTTCCAGCAGATATCGGGGTGGTTGAAGTCCCCCATGAGAACCAGGGCCTGTGATCGTGAGGCTACTTCCAGCTGTCTGTAGAAGGCCTCATCAGGTGGCCTGTAGTAAACACCCACAACAGTGTCACCCATGCTAGCCTGCCCTTTAATCCTTACCCATAAGCTCTCGACTCGCTCTTCATCCACCCCTAGGCACAGCTCAATACATTCCAGTTGCTCTCTCACATAAAGATCAACTCCACCACCTCGCTTTCCTGGCCTGTCTTTCCTAAAAAGCATGTAGCCATCCATGACAGCACTCCAGTCATGCGAGCTATCCCACCATGTCTCTGTAATGGCAATGAGATCATGGCCCTGCGACCGCACGCATATCTCTAGTTCTTCCTGTTTCTTCCCCATGCTGCGTGCATTGGTGTACAGGCATTTCAGGGAGGTGATCGAGCATGCAGGTTTCCCAGGAGGGRTAMAAGAGGRTCCYCCATAGCCACATCCCATGCGCACTTCCCTGGCTGCATTCACCTGCTGGAGGCGTCCCGACTTGAGCTGTCTTTTGCCAACTACCCTGGCACTATAACTCTCCCCATCCCCCCCTGCTAATCATTTTCATTAGCTCAGTTTGCAAGGAGTCTGCCTACCCACCTGTGTTAATAAGACCCTTGTCAGACCTGGCTGAGGGAGGAGTGCAGCAAGGACACTGATAGGAGTGGCTGACCCCAAGGACTGACCAAGTAGAAATGAGTGAACCTGCCAGGCTAATTAAGAAAATATCAACCTCGAAACAGTGTCAATTGCTTGAAATGAACTCAGGCAATTTCTGAGGTTTTGGAATACGTAGACACTTGTACAAAATCTTGGTCCTGTTGAAGGCATGGGAGTTTGTTGATTAGTGGCAGTGGAGTGAGGATTTCAGTTGAGTTCTTTCTCCTTCCACTGTCTAGGTCAGACCCGTATTGCAAAAGCTGTGGGAATCAGTTTGGTGCCTAAACACCTAATCCTGCAAGTTGGTAACACCTCTGTAGGAGGTGTTGGCCTTGCTTTACGCCCACATGAAAACAAGACAGTTGAAAGCATTCAGCACTTCATACCTCTTCGCAACTTGATCAGACTGGGCCCAGTTACTTTACTGAACACATCTCAAATGTTGACATTGAAACTGGGATTTTCAAAAGATGTTAGGAGAGGCAAATATCAGCAATGTCCCAGCTCAATGAGAATGACAGGCTTTGATTGCGTTGGTTCCTTTCCAGATCTTATCTCTGCACTTTCCTATTATTAAGTAAAAACCTTTTGGGATTTTCCTGTTACTACTGGATATCCATAAAATACATATCTGCCATCAACCATTACTTCCCTATGTCTTCCATAATAATATTCTGGGAAATAACACCTTATAACAACAAGCAGACCTGCCTTAATAAGACAAAAGTCTTGTTGCTGGAAATCCAACTTTCCACTGGCAGCACTTCTGGTTAATACTGGAAATTCTAAATATCTGATTAAACATTTCTGGAATTTATGGAAATACATTGAGATGCAGCATGGGGAAGATCTTCATAGTATTTGTGTTGAGGCTTAAAGGAGCCCCTCCAAATACTCAGTTTCCCTAAATTGTTCATGTTGTTCCTTACATTCCCTAAACTAGCTCTTTAGATGACTTATGTTCTCCTTTGCAAAATGCATAAACACAAGCAAACATCACAAATGTGAGGAAGAAGCGATCCTCTGTCCCACAAAACAACAAATTAAACACACCATTGGTCCAAAATCATCCCTGGGGTAACTCCTCTGAATTCAGAAGAAACACATGAATTGGGTTTGTTAATGCAGTATTTCTGATACGAATTGAAAGTAAGCAGCTGAATGAGGTTTTGCAGTGGTAAAATGGCTGTTTATTAGTGATGAGTGAATCCCAAAATGTCTGGTATGTATGTTCATCTTAGAAAAAGAACTGAGAAACTTTGAAACGTGATCAGATCTCTTTGAATCCATATGCCAGCAAAACTGCCTGGAAGTAAGTCTGAGTCAGGATTCTCCTTCAGACGTACTTCTTAAATGTTCAGATTTATAAGGTTGGATATAGTGGTGTCTCAGTAAGTGGTAAAGAAATTAGGGGTGGTGAATTAAATTAGTGAATAAACAAGAACAAACTTGTTCCTCAATTTCATTTGAATTTGATCTTTCTGAGATAGTCACACAAATCCCACAGTCGTGCCAAAGCTACAGAAGGGTATAGGAAAGTAAGGGAAACAAAATTAGTTTCCAATTCAGACTTAATAAATAAACAATACAAGTTGTTTCCAAACTTCTGTTTTGTTTTCTTCTTAAACACTTTGTCAAACCACAGCTAGTTTTTTAATGTCTCTATATAGAAATAAAGTTTTGAGGGTGGAGTAGAATGATTTTGTTTAGATTTTGTAAGATCATTTTTGTGATTGATACTCATTTCACATTCTGGGTCACAGTATTTCTCCCAAGGAACGTGAAACCAAAGATTCTCCTATGCTGGTCTTTCACTGGGTAGTGCTCTTGCACCAGTCCTTGTATGCTAAGGTCAATTTAGGAGCTAAATAGGGATTGGTTTTATACTGGCCTGGGAGGAGAGATGTCTTGATTTCCAAAGTCTTTGGTCTCCTCTGACACCAGCAGTCCTGTGGTTCTTGAGTGGCCGTGACTCTTCAGTGTTGGATCCGTTCTTATGCTGCTTACAGCAAGTTCCTGAAAGGATCTTGATTCAAATTTTTTGAGGCTATAAAATCCTGAAATGCTAGCTTGTCTTTAATCAGTGTTTTCTCATGCAAATGCCAGGGTGATCACTGTGGTACTTGCAGAACCCTGTTGGTGGGAAGAAGCCATCAGACCTGGCAGCTGAAGCAGGAGGGGAGGATAAATCCTCAGCAGGCCGGTGTCCTGGGTACAGTGAGCACATACAAACAGGGTGGCTTAGGGATTAAGGCCTCCATTTAGGAACCAGAGGACCTAGAGTGTGTCTTCTTGCTGTCACAAATATCTCGGGAAACCTAAGTGAAGTACGCTGCCATTTTACAAATCTTCTATTTGTAAAATGAGGATGAGAGCCGTTTTGTACCTCCCCAGGATGTTGTGAGGGTAGACACAGGGAAGAGCTTTTTGGATATGCTTGGATATTTCATGATTCTGGCCCTTAACCCCCAAGGCAGCTAGAAGGTGCAAGTTTGATAGGTATAACTGAAGACTGTGCAGTAACTTCTATAATGCACTCCTTTACTGGGAGAATTTCAGAGGGACCCCTGGCTCTCAGAAATGCTGCTTTCCACTTAAAGCCAAGTTTCTCTTAGCTACATTAAAGATTCATGAGTATTTTTCTAAAGATTGCAGATGGTAGCTTAGGTAAATAATACTATTATTTAGTATAGTTAGCTAGACTAGCTTAGACAAATAATACTATTAAGGTAAAATGTCTAAATTACAGCTTCCAGCTGCATTTCAACAGTATACAGCACTCTTCACATCCGATCTGAACAGCCTTCTGTTGTACCACTGCGTGGTGTTACTCCTCAAAGCTGAAGATAGGTTTCACTCCAGATTTACTAGGTCCTCAGAGCTGCTTGGTTATCCTCTTGCTTAGCCTTGTTCAAGATCTGGCATAATAAACTGCACGCGTTATTATTATCGTATGTTTATGTAAAATGTGGCTTGTCAATTTATATCTTTGGATGGACTACAGCATTCAGGAAATGAGAAGCTATGCACTGACGTCTGCACCCCCCCCACTTTCCAGTCTGTAGTGACCTTCTCGTTGCAAAGTTGTTGGCAAATTCTCCTTCCTTTCTGGCCACGAGAGGATCTTACCTTGCCATACCCCAAAGACATCTGCAATTCTAGAGCTAAGCAAGGACAGCAAGTAATCTTCTAGAATAAGGGTTACAATGTACTACCTCGGCAAAATACTGATCTTTTGAGTCACAGGAGTCTTTTGGGGAAGATTTTGAGTCGATGTGGAGCCTCAGGAAGAAAAATGCCTATGTAAAGATACATGTCTCCTCCGGTAGTGATTCCCATCAGTGGGAACAGGCGGGTAGAACCTTGCACTGAAGCACAGCCAGGAGAGCTCTACAAGCACCCTGGTGGGCTTTTCAGTGGATGAAATGGAGAGAGAAATTCCTTGAGCTAAACTAGGGACTATGTAACTAAGCAGAGTCGTCTTTTTCTTCATACGCATCAGCCTCCAGAACCGGGCACTGTGTATTTACCCTGCAGCACATAAATCCATTCTTTCCTTCTGTCTTCATTTAGGCTGGCACTAAGGGAAATGCTCTTCAGCGTTATTCCCTTGCTGATGTGTGAAGCAGGAGCAGTAGATCCCTCCTGGTCTGCCCTCCCCACAATACATAATTTAAGGTACTCGGGAGGCAGGAAGGGGCTTCTCTGCGGAGCCGGATGAGTCAGTTTGCAGGCTGGAGCTCGGGCTGCTCGTGATGAGCATTAGTCAGAGCGTTCCTGGCGTGGGGCAGGACAGGGGAGCGAGCGCCTGACCCTTGAGGGTCTCCTGCGAGCCGGACGGCTCCCGTGTCCGTTCTCGCGGCGGCCGTGTTTCAGCGGTATGCAAAACAATCCCTCCATAGCATCCGCAAAGCGGCGTCAGCCTGCGGGAGACTGCCGGGATGAAAAGTGCTCCGCAAACATCCGTTATTGTTCTCAATGAAGGAAACTATATATAGACCTTTCAGGAGCTCCGGCGTTGCGTTAGCAGGCACACAAAACAAAGTGCAAATTTATCAAAATGAAATGGAAGTCAGGAGAACATCGTGTCTAAGGCAACAAGGCAGTTCAGACAGCTCTACAGCAGCCTAAACACATGACAGGCTCAAGCAGCTCCCCGCGCTGCCAACACAACTGCTCGCGCCGGCTGCCAAGAAGCCAGATGCTGCTGCTGGAAAAAATATCTTCCAGAGTTTGGCATCAAGATCCTGTGATTACCATCCAAATGGGAGGAGATGGAGTGGTAGAATGTGAGTTTAGTATTTAGCACCCCAGAACTGCGCAGCAGCCTTTGAAGGCAGAGGAAAAAAGTTCAAGCAAAATATTTTTGCTAAAAATATGTTCGGAGAAATGGACTTTTTTTTTTTTTTTAAATAGCAGAAAACCAAACTATTATTAAAGCAACACAAAATATTTTATGTCCGTATCAATTAAATTAGCAAAACCAAAGAGGACTGTGGATTCTTTACTTTAGTAAATTTTGTTAAGGAATAGTTTTGTAAAGGTCAGAGTAGGAGTTCTTTGTCTCTTGTGGTGTTGCTCATGGAAAGTTCCACTGCAGATAGCATCCCAGCGAGCTCCCCTACCCAACACAAATAGAGATGGGTCTGAGCATTCCCAAGTACATTTGGGAAAGGTTGAATTTGGATCCAAAGTGTGCAGCTAGCCCTTGTCCCCTTGACAAACCAAGGCCAAATCCCTACATTCAAACTGACCCAGGGTTTGGGGGAAAGTTTGAGCTGAGTCTGATTGCAGACTTTGCAGTTTAAACCCCTATTTGAAGATAAAGCAATAGAGATATGAGCCATTTATTAAAGCATGAGGCTGCTCCTGAACCTCCCCCTTTCTAACAACTGTGGCTGATATTTTCCCAATCCATCAATATAAAAGGATGTGGAGACCCTTACCTTTAGGTGAGGTCTCTTAACAGCTTGCCTGTTGGCATCTGCTTAAGGGATGTGCAGCGCTACTGCTGCGGGGCTGGGCTGCTCTGATTTCTGGGCATGGCAGATCATTTTGGAAGGAAGGTGGGCAGGGAAGCGGAGAGCAGCTGTTTCCCTCACTCAGGAACCCACCCGTGGATACCACAGATCATAACCATTTTTTTGGAGAGATTAGCAAAAAGAAGAAGGGCACAGTGACAAAATCTGGGCTATCTGGAGAACATGAATGGCATCTTATCTCATGGTTGCATGGACTCACCGCCGCTTGTCAGTGCATGCTATAGCTCAGGGTGTTGCATTATCCCTGGCTGTGTCAGGAGTCCCAAGTGGGCAGGGTACCTGGAGAGGCCTTCTGCTTCATGCAGGAGGGAAATCTCTCTGTTCCAATGATAGATTGGAATTTTTTTTACTGACATACAGTATTGCAAACTATAATTTATTACCTGTCTCTTTCTGCATTATCATGTTTCTAAACTCCCGCTCTCATTCAAATGCTTGTGTTCTGGGGCACTTACGTTCTCCCAAGCTCAATCTCAGATTTCCAGCTTTTGCGCACATCTTCTATAATTCCTGCCTTCCATACATGTTATTTCAGCGTCATCAGTAGTAGCTTTGATTCTCCTATTTCAGAATCCATAAGGAATTTAAATGATGTGTTCTTCAGATCGTCTTCAAGTGCTTGCTGATGATGTTTTTAAATTGATTAGTTTAACAAAGACTCCAGTAGCTCCCTAAATTATAAAGCCTCTCTTCAATCACTGATTTTGCTCTGGGGTTCAAGTAAAACACTCTATATACTGTTCTGGTGTCTAATTTGTATACCAGCCACTGGAAATGTAATTTGGTTATACTTCACAAGGACAGCTTAAACTGTTAAGGGTCTTTGAAGAAATGGCCAGGTTTTCTAATAGTCTGAATAGATTTTCAGTTGAACTTCAGAAAAGAAAAGATGGCAGAGTGAGCCGTCCCAAAGATTAACTTGCCACCTGCCTCTGTAAGGAGTGCCCTCCGTGGTGGCTTCTGCAGGATCCTGTGGTCTCTATGCCTTTTCCAGCAGGACATCTGGATACCGTATGTTAGACTTTTGGTTGGTGCCTGCAGGTGTTGGAGGATCTTAGCTGTAAATGAACTTGTCTTCAGAGTCTTGCATTAAGGGACAAGATGCCTCTTGAAATAGCTTGTGGAACTAAGATGCAGTACGGTTAGGGTAGTTTAAATGTTAATATTCTAGCTGCTTTTAAGAGGTCCCATAACCAATTTCTTTCCTGCTGTGTGTTTTAACATCAGTTCACAGATGTGGATTGTCTTAGACACCTAGTTTTTGGGCTGTCTTTGCACACTTGCATCTTTATCCGTTATCTTCTAGCAGAGACTATGAATCTGTGGACATGGCTGAATTGCTGTGAGGTTAACTCTGGTGTTAACCATCAGCACCTCACTACTCCTCAGTATTTGCCCCATGCTCTTATCCTGCTTTTGTTCATATATATTCTGCCTTATCAGCTTTTGTTCATAGAGAAACAGGCAGTTACGAGGTGCTGTAAATTCAATTTACACGATTCTGTAAATTGTGTTTATCTCACAATAACTTCTTTATGTGCCCACACACCCTGCAAGATTGCGTACCTGCATGGGTGCGCTGGACTATACAGGGGAGAAGAAGGGAAAAGCTCTAAAGGATTGAGGAGTGATATGGATTGAGGACATGATACAGGACTTGCATGCTAACTGGAGATTTTAATTGATAGCAATTGTTGCTTATCCATGTAAGAGATACTTGTGGATTGTGGTAAGAAAACTCGTTGTTCTGCCTCTCTATTATTCCTCACTTAAAGTGTCCATTTTGGTCAATAGGAGGGGAAAACTGCTGGGACTGTTAAGTTGAGGACCAGCAGTGATTTTTGTGGTGTAAATTCAAATAAAAATAAAGGTTACACTAAAGAAAAACAATTGGATTAATAAAGAATGACTTGCAAATGTGTTTTGAAATAAAATCTAGCTCTTCTATGAGTAGCGAGGAAAAGGCAGTCTTTTCTGTTGAGTTTGTGCTGTGAGGCCAACTGAAAGGGCACAGGGTTTTACCCTGCAAACTGCCACTACTAGCATGGCAGCCCTCTTTCATGCTCCGGAGGATATATGCAGGAAGAAGCCCCCAGACAGCCTGGACTAGGGAATAACTGTGGGAGAGCACAGTTACCACGCGGTGCAAATCGATCTGTGGGCACAGATCTGAGCTCGGACTGCTCCGCGCCTTCCACAAGTCCTTTCCCACAGCTGCTGCTCTGCTCTCACTTAAGCCATACACGTGGCTCTGGCCTCAGACCCCAGGTGACAGCAGTGAGTGGCCTCTTCTCCTGCTCTGAGCGTTGACCTAGGTGCCATCTGCATTTGCAGGGTCACTGGTGGCATCCACAGCTTTCCCGTGTGACAGGAGAGGGGGGTGACGCAAAGAACGTACTCATTCAGTGGGTTCAGCGCTGCTGGCGTCCTTCCAACCCTCCAGCAGAAGTGTGCGCTAGGAAATAAGGGGCTAGAAGGGCGTGCGGGCTTAGCAGTGTCATCCTTCACCTCAAAACTGCCATTTGTGACCAAACAGATCACAAGAAATGGGCCTAAACAGGGTTCCCTGCTGTGACTTCTCCCCCACAGTTTACTTGGAGCCGTTCTTTGCAGCTGGCCTGTTGCCTAAGGAGCCAAGCTGGCACTAGTTTCAAAACACATCTGAGATCTGGGATACTTTCAGTCAGGCACCAAGGGTTTGAATCACCTATCTCTAGACATACAGCAAATCAAAGTTTGCCCTTCTGAATAGGAAGGTAATATAACACATGTCTGAAAAATGTGTAAAATATAAAATGCCTGACAGTTATAGCTAGACATAGACACTCCCTTTGCAAGCTGAGAAAAATGGCTTTTCTGGGTAACACTAATAAAATCTAGGATTACCTGCTCTTTGTCTTCAGAAAGTAAAGTATTTTTTAGTAGCTTAAAAGGTCACAGAGCAGCAAGTGTTTTCTGCTGATGGTTTACAGCTTAACAGCTTGAAGTATAGCATTTTCTTCTGTGTCCTATAACTGGGCCATGGAAACATGCTCTTGATATTGCTATAGGTTTTCTCCTAAGAGGAAATCTCTTTCTCCTTTATCCACATTATCTCAAGCTCCTTTCTCCTTTTGGTCTCCTAAGAGACCAAAATAAGTTGCTTGAGATGTGTAGTTAACTTGGTCAAGGGAAGCTGATCTTGGATGGCTACCTCTCTCATCTGCTGGGGCAAGGAATGGAGCTCCATCAAGGAGGTGGCCACTCACCTCAAAGCCTGACTCTGTGCACCTCTCTCTCTCCTCCAGTGATGCTCAGAGAGAATACCCTCCCTAGGTCAAAGCTAGCCTTTGAAAATTTCCATGGTCTCATTTTTAAACTCTTAAGTAGTTTAATTCATTCTGGATTATTACCCATTGCAACTCATTGCAACTGTATTTTGCAGTGTGCAAAGCATTAGGACACTGCTGTGAACAAGAACTGATTTCAGGAACTCTTAGCTCCTTAGGTTATTATTTTGGCATTTGGTTTTCTAGAAAAAAGTCTGAAGCTTACCTTCCTGGGCTGATACAGTTCTCATATTTCTGACTGAAGAAAATACATTTATCTCATCTGTATCTGCAGCTGACTTAGTTGAGTTTCCGAATATCACACAGAGACATAATTTGCCTGAACTGCAAAACATAAACCTTTAAAGTGCATGCACCAAGCACTTAAGGCAGTTATAGCGTCTTCTTTTTGTGGGTAGGCATGACTCATTAGATGCAAGTCATCTAGACTCAAAAGCCACTGGTCATTCCCTCAGGTCATCAGCTTTGCTCAAGCAGCTCCAATTACCTTAGCAGAATAGTATCACTCATAACAACCTAAGTAAATCAGGAAGTCACAGAACAAGGGAAGTAATTATAGCTTCTTTCAGTACTGAAAAAGCAACCTGTTCTTTTACGACTCATCAAAACCATGTGTTTGCCTTTAGTGGTTAAAATAAAGGGTGTGCAATTTGGGAATAATCCAGCTATGAAGTTTCCTTAGTAATTGGCAAGTCCTAAAAGGTTTTCACTTCTGCAATTTAAAGGTGGTGAGCATGAGATTAATTCAGTTTTCTTAGATTAGCCTTTAAGGGACACTGCAAAGCCAAAAAATGACATTTTCAAATGGTGAACCCACATTTCACCCTTTTGACATAAAGAATATTTTGTTAACTAGCTTTAAATTTATGATCTGATTTATTCATACTGTAAACCAGAATGTCATTCACTGTAACTATCAAACATTCAGAACTCAAAAAATATTTGCCACTATCATAAAAAGGTCTAGTGTGTTACTCGCTTCTAATAGTAGTATTATCAGTTTACGCAACTCACTCTTGTTTTTCAGTGTTCATGTCAACACACCCATTCATTTGATTCAGATTCAACAGATTCTAGGCGAAAAAAATATTTGTTTTCGGTGAGTCTACATGCAGTTTTTATCCACGGGTTTTCAAATGTTGAGGGTACGGGCACATGCTGTTGTCTTACTGGAGAGAACTTTTGTAAATCTGAACGCGAACAATCTATTCCTTTTTCTTGGAAATAAAAAGCCTTATTCTACATGATACTTAGGGCTGTGCTTACACTGAGCATATGAGTAATCTGGCTGAAATCAATGGGATGACTCAAAATGCTTAAAATGATGTGCATCCCTGCCCCTGGGCCAAGATAAAGGACATTTAATGCTGGAGGAACGTTTTTTGCCTCAGTTGTACTTTATTCACTCTATTATCTAGAAGATTCTTTAAAAAGAATAACGAATGGAGCACTGCTTCTGCTCTTCGGTAGGAAGGGTGGCATAAGATTACATCTTAATTTTTGATTAAAATAATTCAATACTTAGATCACCATGTTAGACCATTCTGCGTTTACTCAGTATCTTTGTGTCAAATTTTCAATATCATTTGTGCCAAGTAACTCACTTGACAAAAGTGGCCTATTTTTCTGTTAATGAACTATCTACAAATTGCTGCCTCTTTCTCAGATATGTTTATTGCTAATTGACCAAATAATTATATCACCCGTAGGCTGTGAACAAGCAGCAAACTGTGGAGGTACGATCCTGAGATGAGATAGTTGGTGGTTTTTCCAGAGGATGGATTAAAACCTGAGGAAGAGTCTCCATGCGTAGCCCTCTATCAGGGCTAGATCTGTGCCTTCCGAACAAGCAATCCTTCGGTTTCAGATATGTCAAAACCTGCCTTCCACTGGAAAATTTGCATTATATTGCACATTTTTCAGTTGCTGCGAAAATGGTTTGAGTTTTGTCTTCTCAATCTGGCACAAGCAAAGAGTAACCACAGCATAAGCCCAAAGCAGCAATGCTAGCTGCTAGTGAGTATTTAGATGAAAGGTTTAGCATAGGAATGTGAGTGCACCCGTAATTGCAGAGCTGTTTCCAAAGGCTCCGTACTCCTTGCTGCTCCCCAAACGGTGTGGAAGCTCCCAGGGAATTCCCAGGTCCGTTCACTGATTCATCCTCTCCAGCATTGAGACACCGAACGTCTTCCAGAGGAATGAAAGCAACCAGGGCAGCAGAGTGGAAGTAACCAAGGGAAAAAACACGTATTTTTGTACTGGGAGAAAAGCCCAAGAAAATGAATAGAGAAAAGTTTTGGAGTTAAAAAGAAAAAGAAAACAAAGGAAAACATCCGAGGTGTGGATTTCATAACCGGCATCTGGTGGCTGGGCTGTATTCAGTGTCAAGCGCCCCAGTGGCTTCAGGGAGAAAAGCAAGGCTAACACTAAGGGCTTTGAAAATCCCATGTCCAAGCTATTTGCAATTTACTCAGCAGAGCTACTAAAATATAGTTGTGCTCTACTTGTTTATCTTTGTCACTTGAATTATGGGGGGAACAGTCTACTTCGAGATACAAGCTAAGGTGCTGGGAAAAGGATATCAGGATATTCTCCGGTGAAAAGAAATGGGATGCCCTTTCTTTTGTCCACTTTTCCCTCAAGAGCCTGACAGGAAGCTGCCACTCCAGACCTACCTACCCAGACGAGTGTACAGGAATTTCAAAGGAGTGAGCCAAAATCTACTAAAGAAATGAGGGAAATTTTCCTTTTTGTTTCTTGCAGTTAGCTCGTATCTTTGAGCCTTTCCCTGTTTGCTTCCAGATTTTGTTTTTCAAAGTCAGCTGCCCTTGCAGCTTGTGATTTGTGGCTTGCGCTCTTACAGCTCGGGGTCCCTGATTCCAGAACGTGGACGTTTAATGCCAAAAAGGTTCCTGCGCACAATGTTCTAATTAGCAATATTGAGAATATTTTCTTGTTGGGCCTGTGACTTCCCCGTAGTGTAGGCAAAGCCAAGCTAGTTCTGAATTGGCCAGGTCAGGCCCCAGATGTCCAGGGCTTAGAGCAGGCTAACTACATCCGCGTTTCTTCTCGGTCTCCGGACAGTTTTGCAGTCTGCGCAGAGTTCCCCACTGAAGGCAGCTAGGCTGCTACCCGAGTCAAATCTGCAAAACTCTTGCAATCACAGCCATGGCAAACAAACTGCACGTAGATTGATTTTACTCTGATTTTTTCAACTCAGGCCAACCGGGAATGTAAACCGCACTGACCAAGCAAAGTTGGGGAAATTGCCAGTGAATGTAGCAATAAGAATAGGAAGGAAGATGTGGAAAGCACGAGGTAAGAAAATGAACACAGTTTTTTAATACTCAACATTTTGATTCAGGTCAGGCTTTGCAAAGCTGTCAGATGTCCATGGAAGTGATCTGTGCTTTTTTTGTAAGACCCCTGATTTCAGTGACTCCTAAGTCCTGTGCAGCCCATCAGTATATGGGTGAGGATTAGCTGAAATAATTGTTTGGTAGAAACATCAGTTGGGTCCAAAACTTACAACCCACCTATGACTGCTGTTTGGGGGGCTTGATTCAACCCACTGTAGGGTATAGTGCCAATGAGGAAATTTTGATGCACTTCCAGATTCAGATGTGGAAGGAAGATACAAACATCCCAAGTGCCTTTCCCAAAAATTTTAATGTTCAGACCCAGGGACTATTTTTGACTCTATGAAGGTAAACTTAGTCCTCTAGAGGGCATGGTTACACTGATTATATATTTAATAATTAACTAGTATTATCTTGACTATCTGTTCACTTTTACTAGTGTAAATCAAGGGTAAAAGCACTGACAGCAGTAGACTTTCCTTACCTTTAAACGTTATTGCAAGGTTTTCCATATCATCTGTCTTCTTGAGGAGGCCGATCATGGGTGGGCCAGAAGGCTTGGGTTTGATCATTGACGAAGCTTTCCAAGAGGCAGCTGTAATTCTTTCCTTGCTACTGACATCCAGTGAGAAAATCAGTGGGTCTATTTTTCACATGTATTTATGTTCCTTTTTTTTGATTAATCCCAGCTACCTTGGTAGCAGCCTGGACTGTATAATCTGAATAGTAGCACAGTATTGGGATTCCCAAAGTTAGAGTCCATCCTTATGGGAATGTATGGCAGCTCCAGACACTAGATGGCCATTATTCCGGTTTGGGAAATCTGGTGGCCGAACTCATTCAGCCAAATTTCGAAGTTAACAAAATTGTGTAGATGTGAAAATGGCCATCATCTATCCTACTATACATGCTTCCTTGGCTTGCAGACGTTGCAGAGATTTGGATCAGGGGCCTTGTAATCCAAAGGAAGATGCTGTACTAGCTGATCCAGAAATCCACCTCCTCTCATTGAGGCAGCAGCAGTTGTGCAAAGCCGTTTTAATCTGGAAGTCACGTCTTTGTATAGCTTATACAAGGTTCACTTGTCTGTAATGCAAACACCTGTATTTTATTCCGTTTTACAATATTTAAATCCCCCTATAAAATAAACGGCTACTTGCTGGAATGTTACCCATGCTGTATGTCCAAGATCAGATGAATTTAAAAGCTAAGATGTATTGGGGAGTGAGACTGGAAACAGTCATCAACTGATGTTACAAACAGGGCAACATCAGTCTTTTTTTTTGGCTTCTCAGTACATTGCATGTACCTAACATGTTAAGATTTCTTTCTTGAGTCATTCATAGTGCCAAACCAATACTTAGGAACCCGAAAGCATGTTAATCTGCACTAATTTGTTACCATCACTGAGCTGTCCTGCACGGTATACCTTTACTTCTCCTCTTTTTTAGTTACATTTGGAAGTCATCCTCGGCCATCCCATCTCCTTGTGCTAGGCTGTGATATTTCTGGTCTTGCATTTACTCAGTTTGCTTGCAAAAAAAAAAAAGTGTTGCTTTCTGGGGGGTTGTTTTCTCTCATGATTGAGAAAGTGATGTTCTTAACTGGTTTAAAAGATATCCAATGGTACATGGGTGAACCAGATATTCCTCGGATGCATCTAGGTTTCCCATTTCAACACGGAGCTTGTTAGGGCTGGACTGCCCTTACCTAAGGCTGACCTTGCTCACAAGCATAAACTAAATCCAATGCAATTTGTTGCCTCACACAACTTTGTCATTGGTAGATTTTCAGGAAGAATAAAATGTGATAGAGTCTAGTCCCAGAAATCTTATATTGATCTGGTGATCTGATCTTTGTCTGAAAATGGGAAGCAATGCCTTTGAAATCTGTCAGAAAGATGTCTGTGATTGTCAGTATTAGAACTAGGGAGGTGCCTTAGATTTTACTGAATGGCCTGAGCGATTTGGGGAATTAATTATGTACTTTAGCATAGGAGAAGCACAAAGACCATGGTCGCTTACCATAGCAGAGTCGGAGCAAGGCAACGCGGAACCTCACCATGGTGTGCCTCCATGGCCCGTCCCTTTAGGATGTTCTGAGCCATACCCTAGATCTCGCTCTGACTGCCAAATAGTCCGTACGCTCTAGGTCAGGTTTGTGAAACAACTAAAATAGCAGTTGCTCCTGAAGAATTCAGGCCTGGTTTTATGCACCAGAAAACACTTCTTTAGAGCTTAGTTTCTAACCAAGATTAGAATTTACTGGATGCATCTAGTGAAACTCTTATTCTCAGTTTTAGGATGAGAGGCAGGCAAAACTCTCCCTCAAAAGAAAATAGAAAAAATTTTCTTATTTTATCTTCTCCCTTTTGGCTTCATTTTCAGCTAATATTTGAATTTATTAGCAGCAAGGATTTCCTGAGAGAGCTAACCTTGTGCAGGTCTTCAGTAGATTTCTTTGTGCTGAGCCTGTTTGTCTCTGCAAATCCACCGGGTGTGTTCCATCTTACCTCGGAAGATCTTGGGACAAACATGTACAGTGTTTAAATCAACAGGTCCCTGGCCTTAGACACCTGGGCTCTGCTGCAATACTATGCTATTATTAGAATTATTAATAACAACAGTAATGCAAAGTGAATTCTGAGACTGCAGGAATCCCAGTTGTAATGGTTACATTCATGCAGCCAGGAAGCAGGATGTCCCACTCACCCACTCTGGAGGTCAAACAGCAGATTCTCCAGATGTCATTTCCTTCACCATCACCTTACTTGGTGATAGCTCAGACCAATAATTGTTTGCAGAAATTATCAGTAAATCACTATCAATGTATTAATTTGAGAGAAGTGTTAATTGCTGGCAGAAAATTTGCTAGTAGAAAGTGATCCTGGCTGAGTAAATCAGTTGATTTAAATAATCCCATCAGTTCCTGTTGGGACCCCATTCTTCTTTATTAGGGGTTTCCAAGTGGGACTGCAACTTAAGTGCCACAAATCCCCAACTCCTTCATTTCAGTAAGATTCGGGGAGTAAGCCATGATGATAAGGAAATATGTGTAAAAAAGACTGCAGCGCAGTCTGGAGACACCCTAGCTAACTTCGAAGAGTTAAGCTAGGTATCAAACATAGACCACCTGCAGCTGTACAGTGCTTCACGCTGTGCTTGTCCCCTCTACCTCAGCAGGCAGCATTTGGCAGCGTTGAGACTTGTACGGCTGCAGTTACATGGCCAGAGATACTCAAAATTAGCTCATCTGCAGCTAATCCAGATACCTCTGCATTACACTGTAGTTTGCGGTGTAGACATCCCTTGACACCACTGTAGGCTGGATGTACTTGCGTAATTTTTTGCAGCATACATGCAAATGCAGCATGTAGGTTGTTAGGAAGGAGGAGGTTGGAACTGTGTCATGTTGGCTTCGACGGTGGACACGCTGTCTCATATCATTATTGCTGCAACCATTTCATTCTACTTCATCCGTATCAACCCTTTTTAGGTCTTTTCAGCATTTCCCTCTTGCCATCATGCTGAAGAAGGCTTTGGCCAGGCTTCATTATGCTTGGCTGGTGTCAGCAAAGGAGTGAGTGACACTGTTATCCAAGTCTATCTCTACACCACAGTGCAGACAGCCAAGCACTGTTGGCCCCAATGGATATTGCTCAGCAGATCTTTGTCAGGCTTGTTCAAACAAGATTTGTTACCATTGACCTACCAGCTAAAGTTCATGCCTCTGACTCCAGGATACTTCTTGTTTTGGTGTCATTTGTTCGCTCAAATAATTGGTTATTGTAAGATTATCACATTAAGAGGCATTTTTTTGTTTGTTTGTTTTAAGAAGAATGCCATTCTTCTTACTATCAGATGCTGGGTAGGTAGTTTATTCTGTTGCTTTCTATTCCAGTGTGGATTTGGGTAGTGAAAATGAGAGAATATAAGCCTTGGACAGAGCCAACTGCTATACAAATCTCCCCCAAGCCTTTGCCAATTTAATTCATTGCTGGCTAATACACCTCAGGCATCTTTTAAGTGAAAGGTGCCAATCATGCAGAATTATACAGTGGTTTTGAACAAAGCCAACTCACCTGTTTGCTGGAGACTTGAATCAGACCACCAAACGCATTTTCACTTATGCCTAGAAATGAGCCAAACCCACAGAGTCCAGATCCAAATCTGGCTTTGAGCTCTCAAGGTCTGATTCTGATGGTCTCTATGGCTTCTTTACTTAAAACACTGTAAGGAGATCAAAGAGTAAGTTCAAATTAGACCTCTGAGGCATGACAGAACATCGAGTCCTGGTTCAGAGCCACCATGGAATATGACCTAAACAACTTTTCACTCTCTAGACAGAAGAGTTTATAGGGTTTTTTTTCTGATTTGAGCTACTTTCGATGACTTATGTGGTTTTACTTTTCATTTCCTCAGTCCCCAGATCCATACAAGGTCCTAGATCAATTCAAGCATCACACTCCAAAACTGATGTTGGCCCACCTTATTTTTACAATGGTTTCTTACATGGAGAGCAGGATGCATTTTGGGTCTGAAATCTGAAATAGCTGTTTTCATATCTGTTGACTACATTCAGAGGAGCTGGCTGTCCTGGGAATGCAGGGGAAAAGGTTGAATTTCATCAAGCCTTTTTTGTTGAGATAAAATTTAAGAACTAAGTACTCACTATGGAGGCTGGTAAGCAGGCCTGCACATCTTATTTGCACCCTCTGAATCTCAGATTCAAATCCTAGCAGAAGGAACAAAACTCCTCATCTTTCCAAGACAGAGCCACTGTGTACTGGGCAGTTTACTACATTTAATTATTTTGGGGGATATCTTAAGAGCCAAGATCCTGTCTTCTTCGTAGAACTACTGTAAGAGAACATAGTGCTCTTCACAAAGGGGTTTGTCTTAGAGTCTGCAGTCTTAATGTTTCTGGGATCCATCAGAAAGAACTGGCAACCAAACACCCAGCATAGCATTGGAGGGTGGTAGCCATCCTGTAAAAATGTAATTTCCTAAGGGGAGTGTGACTTCATCAAGCCAAGAAGCTCTGCGGAAGGGTGAGTGTGGAGGTTCCCTTTGAACACAGATCAGGCATGTGGCTATAGGTCTATGGAATTTTAGCGTTTCCTAGTTGAAATTATTCTTACTACGTTTTCAAATTTCCTTTCAAGTTCCTAATTACCAACAGCCAAACCAAACTAGCTTGAATCCCTAAGTCTCTCTGTCCATCCACAGCCTGACAACATTGCCAAACGATATTCTGTTACACTACTTAGCACAAATTATTTTCTATCCCTTCAATGTATTTCTAGTTTTAAATAATATGTTTTCTTTAGATTCTGTTTTTATTTTTTTCTCCTTTAGCGACTTTACCTTTGTTGCATCCCTTGCCATCACAGATCAAGGGATAATTTTTCAGGTCAGTTTGTGGGCATTTAGGTGAGTAAGTGGGCATTTCCAAAGGACATGTATTTTTAGAGGTCAGTAGAAGTGCATATATATCCATTGCCTCTGGAGAGATTTTTAGGCGTAGTTTATTGATAAATCAATTAAATTGCCTTTTGCTGACAAAAGTGAGAGTAGCACTGTTCACCAGCTCATCGCATGAACATTTTGCATGGGACCTTGAAAATGCATTTGCCTTAATCACACTCTCCAAGGAGTCTATTCTGAATACCTTGACTTGAGCCAGTTCTCACTGACTTCAGTGGCAGCTTGAGTCACATAAGGAAAGCAACAGCAATCACCATGCATGAAAAAAGTTTCCAGGTACGGGGTGCACTCACGGCTACAGCAGGTCCCAGCACACGTGCTTCTCTGCTGCTCTAGTTCCCCACTCTTTCCATAGGCAAATCTGTGCAGAGTCTCCTTCAACAGTAATGCATGCACTCAGGCATCGCTCCCCTCTCAGACTCTCCCCACTTAGAAACACAACTGACTTTCATGAAAGGAGAAACTATTTTTGCATGAAGTGGAAAGGACCTGAATGCAGAATGAGGACAGAGAGTGTGAAGCAAGGCTTGCTGTCTCCGAACTGAGGAAAAAAAATACAGATGTAGAAACAGGTGTTCAGGATATGTCTTTCCCACCTTACATCCCTGTCCAAGCTAATCCACATTTGAGGACACAAAATACTCTAAGCATTCCTCCTTCTCCCAATACAACTGCATTCATTCTTCCATCCCACAGCTTTCAGCACCAAGCATATTCCATCCCCACAGAACATAACTTGCATACCTCTCCAACCACAAACACACATCCTACTCATAGTCTTCCATGCTTACGAGCACAGACTGAGTAGAGAAAATTACACTTCACTTAGATGTTGGCTATTGTGTTAAGAGGGAGATCCTCTTTGCCTATTCTTGTTGGTTACAGAAGTCCAGTCCAAACTGAATTGCTTCTTCTTTCTTAAAAACAAAGTAATTTGTGAAATTAAGGGAGAAACGTGTGATGAGTGATGAGACGACTGTTGCAAGTACAAAAAAAAAAGATTATCATCACCTTCAGATGGAAAAGGCCTGTTAGATCGCCTATAGTTCTAACCCAAAAACAGATGTGCGTACATCTCACTGAATTAAGAGTTCCTCTTAGACAAAAGGCAGGTCACAGTATTTGCTATAGACCATCAAACACATTTGATGAAGTTGAGAGTACGTCAGTGCCTCTAAAACCTGTGGGGGAGGATCTGTACCATTCTCTGCCCAGAACGGTGGGCTCCAAATCCTGGTCAGAGTGAGCTGAATGAAAATTGTTTCCTCTGTTCCTCAGGTTTTGATTGCAGCATAAATATATATGGTTAACTCTTCTTGGTCACGAAGATACCACAAAGCAGTTATCACTAGGACATGCCAGCTAAGGAATTGTACCATTCACAGCGTTGAGAGAGGTAGAAGGCTAACTGGAGCCCTAGGACTGTCCCTTTCTTGTCATGGTGTCGTTGTTATCTATACAGAAGTCTCTAGGGAGAGGCTATGAGATGGACAACGCCTCTTCTCACAAGAGATGGACAATGCTCTGCTCCACAGCTCTGCACCGCAACGGCAGGTTTTCCTCTGACCTTCGAAATGTCTGACGCTCTTCTTCCATACTTTCTCCTAGCACTAACAGGATTTTGTAGCGTTTACAGCTACAGTGAATGGCAGAGATGCCATTTCAGGGCACAGCCCGCAGCAGGAATGCTGTCTAAAGGTTGTCCTAGGACCCTGTGCTTGTTTACAGAATACAAGTCCCTTGTCAGCCTCCTCCTGTTCCTAACTAATCCAGCAAGTGAGGAGGAAAGCCAACATTTTACCTGTTCCCCCAGGCCTTTTTATCCCTCTCTGCCCATCCTTACTCTGGGTAGACTTTTTTTAGCTCACATCTGAGGATCTACATAGATATCAAATTATTTCAAGTAACGGTACTGATGTAATGATTAAAGAAAAAGCAAATTCAGGAAATCTGATTTTAAAGATCACAAAATAATAGAAATTCAGGAAATAAGAAAATTGCACCGATAGTGGGAAGCCCTAAATGTCTGAAAGTCTGGAACTACTCGCATTCAGCCTCAAGTCTGTCCCCTTTTTCTGCATTTAGAGGTGAGACATTTGTATCCTGCTAGATGGGATAGTGAAGAAAATGATGTTTCTGTTCTAAGAGTCCCTTTTCTACAATTCACTGCTAAGTGACAGAAATCTTTTGTCACAGGGCTGGGAAGCTCTGCTACAATCCCACATATCTCCATCAAGCTCCTGCTCCAAGAATCGTATTTGCAACTTTTGTTTCAGTCTTTACTGGGTCTGAGGGGGCACAAAGCATAAAGGAAGAAAAAAGAATTTATAGGGTTTCTATGGAAATACTATTCTTGTACTTGCCCTTGTCTGCCAGAACTGACATGGCAGTGGATGGCAGTGGGAGAAGGGCTGCAAGCTTTGAACTTCAGCAATTTTTTAATTCTCATTGACTGACACTTTGAAGGAAGTTCTGAAGCAGTTCACACGTCATCCAGACCTCTTTGCCCATTCTGCTGGCATCCAACACAGCTGCTTAGGGGTCTAAAACTGTTCTAGAAATCTGCAGCCAATGAGTCTCACCATTAATTCTACCATTTCGCCCTGCAGATCTGACCTCTTTAAGAGTGATTTGATGTTTCTTTAAGCAACACCCCGTCTCTATGAAGAAATGCCAACAGAGGAGAAGTTTCAAGCTTGCTATTTTTATTTAAGCTGCTGGAACAGTATGGACATAATGTAAGTAACTGGACCAGCCAACAGGGTGTCTGTCAGTCAGTGACTCAGTCTTCAGATCAGACAGATGCAAGCCCATATAAATAGGTTCAGCCCAAAAGTCATGATAATAAATAATTTATTTTTGTACATTTCAAAACACCAGATACAGTAAAGTTAATGTTTTCCTTGGACGCAGGCATTACTGGTCGGCTGTGTTTGCTTCCCACACCAGCAATAACATGTTCTGAATGAGTGTAGGAAGACTCCGACCACCATTCTGCCAGCGCTTACTTGATCCTTAGTCGAAGGCTGCTGAGTCTGAGTAAATCACTCTGAAATAACTTAATGTGCACTTTTGAGGCACGTGGCATCGTCAGGTTTGCACTCAGTCACTCGGAGCACTGGGGGGAAGGCAAGTCAGCCAGGTGGTCATCTGAAGAATGCTGATTTTAGATTATTTTTATTTTCTCATCATATGCATTGTGATATTGCTGAGTCACACACACTAATGAAAAATGTCAGAGGAGACTGAAAGATGATTTCATGTCATGTGGACTGCCACTTAAAACTGGGAAAGGAAATAGGTAGCAAAGCAGATCTCTTTTCCACTCAGAAGGGATGTGGAAACATGGAAGCCTGACAGGGAATATTCCTGTGGATGCTGTCCTTCATCCAGACTCTTCTATTGGATCCAGGTAGCCCACTTCTTATAAAAGAAATGGTGGAGACTAACCAGCGATCACCCTAAAATACCCTTCCCAGGAGTTAGGAAGCATGGTCCTCTGAGATCTTTTCTGTGCTGTCAGAGGATACTTAGAGGTACCTAAATAGATCAGATAGTGATATTAAAAACCCCTTTCCTGAGTCTGCTTTTGGGCAAATTCATGGCACAAGCTCTCTGTTCACTAGGATTCAGCTTTCTAATCCAGCATGGAAGTTGAAGGCTGTTGAATTCAGGGCTTGGAAGAACCTCAAGGAAAGTGTCAGAAGGAAAGTCCTTGAGCAAAGATGAGAGTCTGGTCCCTGGTCCTCTTGTAAAGCAGGGCTGCACTGGGTGGGAGCACTGACTGTGAAACCTTCAAGATGAGGAAGGCAGCAGCTTGCTCCGAGGAGTCTGCATAGCTCGAAGTCCAGTCAGTTAGGCCACAGGGCCAAACAGGCCCAGAAAAGCCTGTCTAAATCTACAAATTGATGAGTTAGATGTGAATGGGGCAGTCTGCTCTGTGATGGTTTAGGGTTTATTTGAGACCCCTTTTGGTCTGGCTCAAACATTTTAATGTCTTAGCTGTTCGTGCTCTCACTGCCTGCATGCTAGATAAAATTCAATATAAGAGAAAAAATACATGCACAAAAAATACAGATACAGTTTACAAATGTTTCAGATGCTCTGTAGAGATTGTATTAAGAACAGAATTTATCAAGAAGCTGGATATGGCCTTGCTGGAGAGAGGAAAAATAAAGCATTAAATATTACTAGCAGCATATTCTTAGATATATGGTCTCTCAGTGTCACAAACAAACTCTTACCCATGGACCTACCTTTGAGGACAAATAATATGAACCATCATGCAAATCTTTAGTCCAGATCTCAATGGTCATTTAGGAGAGTTTGCAAATAGGTTCTTATTTTGAATAGCCTCTGGCTGTGCATGTATCGTATTTGCCTGGTCAAGGCAAAAATACAAATTCTCAGCCAGCTCCCAGTATAACTTGGCATATGCCTGCTGCATCTTCAGACATAAACCTGGGTTCATGCACACCCTTACTTGCAGCAGCCTTGCATTGCATTTATAAAGCAATGTGATGTCATGATTAATGTTATTGTAGTATCTTCAAGTCCATTTATACTAGGTGTTACATACACATACATTTAAAAGATGGATCCTGCCCTGAAAAGTTTACATTCTCTGGCTTACATGTCCCAATTTACAAATCAGTTGCATTAAGTTTACTAGTGAAAAGCTTTTTCTAGCTGCTAGTTCTGCAAACTCAAAGTGGGGCTCTGCAAGCTTCTTATGCGTTTATTAGTACTGGCAAAAAGGTCCATCAAGCTGATAAACATAGCAATTTCTTGTCTTCCATGTACAGCCTACAATTAGTCATAAAAGTGACATTATAGATCTAATGGGTAAGAAGGAACGTTTTTTAATAGTCATCACTCCCTTGGGTACAGCTACACTTCTAACACCTGCAATAGCTAATGTGCACTTCTGCCAGCTAAAACACCTCTCTTCAGAAGAATAACTAATACTTTGGAATAACTAATACTTCCTGGAAAAGTTTGCAATTAGACTCAGATGTCCTAGAATAAAGCACCCAAAGGATCAAAGCCATCTTCAGCAGGTTTTGTTTGGGGCCTTCAGGAAAAGTGGAAGGGAAAAGAGTGTGAAGCAGATTGCTTTCATTTTTAATCCTTTTTCAATGGGATATGAGGACACTTGCAGCTCGGGGTGCTCGGAAATAAATAGCAAAGCAGATAGTCACTCCCGAACATGCTCACAAGCAAGGCTCTCAGGCTGGAGGCTCTGAGCTATCAAATACTTTGTCAGTCTCAGCAAGCTGGTAAATAAAGAAAAGATTCTTCCACATAAATCTCTGGATCTGATCCTCACAAAGAGTGCTTTCAGTCCGAGCTCCTACTTTAATACACTACGGCTGTGGAATAGAACAGTGAGTCTTATTTACGCATCCAGCAGCAGTTATGACGGGCACCATCTCATCTCAAGGGTCTGACATATACATGCATCGTTGTCCAATTTGCAAATTCTTGCATCTAAAAGTTTAATAAGCTCTTCATTTGATTTCTTAATGTTTTTCACAGAAAGTGAAAGTTTTTCCTGGCAGAGTAGGGACTGTAAGCCCTTTTATCTGCACCCCATAAAGGCCTAGGATGTCTCTTTGAGTTTGGCCAATAATTTGAAAGTAATCCAGATTTTGTTTTTCCTGCAGGTTTAAATGAAAAGTGAATGTTTTAAGTGGAGGAGTAAGAGGTACATTGAATTTGGAAATATTACAACAGCAGCAGCAGAGCTCTGGAAAAATTCAAGGAGTTATTAAAATCTTTAAAACTCAATTGTTTAGAAATTAGGCACATAGTTTAAAAATGACGTTTTGGCAAAGCTGGGTGACTTACCCTTCCCATCACATATTACATTAAAGCTCTGCTGTATGTCCAATCTTAGCTGGCCAGTGTCCAAGAGCGTCCCATGGTTGCCTCAAAATCCACCGAATGACCACACAATAGCATTTGCAGTGATTGCTCGTCATCAACACATGAAAAAGGCTTGGGGCTTGATTCTAAATTATTGGAAGCAAAGATGAATTTCTCCGTTTAAATCATTTGGGAGTATGTCCAAGTCCTTGGAAAGAGAGGCCACTCAGGCAGATGATCTTTCTCTCCCATGATACTGCAAGTGTCCTATGCTAAGCAACTTCGAGTTTCTTAAGGCTGAGCGGCTTCTCTCACGCTGGAGGAACAAAAGAACATCTGGTCCTAGCTACTGTTTTTCGACTGGATCATCTTGTGCCTCACTAAAATGAATGAGAAACACATGCAGGCTATATTTTCGAAAAGTTGTATTTCATTGATGCAACTAAAGTAGTGATTTTCACATGCAATTAGATACACAGATGTAGACAAGCAACAATTTACACACACACTACATTTCCAACGAGGCCCTACGTACATTCCCATATGCTTTACACATGCGAAATATGCACATGGTGAAGAGGCATGGGAAAGTATTTACATGTGCAATTGTATCTTCCCACAGCAATGCCTGGGAATTAGAAAGCACTAACTTAGACAATATTTGGATGTAAAATCTGATGACACTTTCAATTCTATTCTGCAGGCCCCACTATAAATAATACTAGTTATTAATTACGATCTGCCTACAACAGCACTTCACCAGGCACTTTGCAGATATGCCAGAGACTAGGGAGCTCAAATCACCCTTGTGTTACTCCATTTGCTAGAATATTTTTGGAATAATCATTGTCCGGAGACCTTTAGAAACATGATATATGCAGACACCTCCAAAAGACGGATGAAGAATGAAAAAGGAAGAGCAGCCTAGTGCAACCAAACCAAAACATTTAGGAGATACAGGTCAAGGTCGTAAAAACTGTAAGATTTTTTCAATTTTCTAACTGTATCATATCTTGGAATGAGTGAACTCTGATATCTCACATCTAAACTTGACTCAGTTSAGGCTTTTAAAGTTTGTCTACAGCCAGAAGAACTAGAAATGTAAACTTTTTTTCTGTAGTTAAGAATCTGGACAACCAGATGCTGCAACCAAATATTGTAAGATCCATGATGTAACCAAGTAGTGTCAAACAAAATGCTCTATATTGCATTGGTACCATGAAAAAAAAAAACAGAAAATACGCATGAGCATTTTTGGAAAGCTATAGAAATGTTCTTTTTTTTCCAAAAAAGGCAAAAAGCAAAGTACCATTTTCCAAAAGCACTGTTTCCTAGAAAGTAGAATTAGACTTTCAGAAAAGCTGAGTGGTTAAGGGGTTAGCTTGGCCCTTAGCAGTGACGTGCTCTCACACAAGGCCCGTCTGGGGCTCTGGGTATTTCTTAGTTCTCGAGGTTATAGAGTGGGGCATATTGGCGCTTTTCTCCCTCAGACCTGAGTAAAGGCAGGATGTGATGGTGTGAAGATTGTGAAGTGGTTGATACTGTGGTAATGGGAGCCACCCTCAGAAAAGGCACTGCTAAGAAAATGTTTCCTAAGAAATTCCTAGGAAAATCTTTAATGCACGCAAACAATTTGCTTGTTTCAAGAACAAATGTATATGTGATCGTCTCTGATCTAGGACAGACCTTTAAAAAACATTGGAAAAAAAAACCCCAAGCCCTATATATTTGGTTTTTTTAAAAGAGCGTTGAGTATGCTGTTACTGAATGTTTAGCTGCTGTGGATGCAGTACAGTGAACTTGTTCTACTCTAAGTCTTCCATGTTATGTTTGGGGTGGTTGCAGCTCGGTACGATGGTGCCACGTGGTGTCTCGGTGTAGCAGCCTGCAGTAGCTGTGAGTCTTTGGTGGTCGTTACAATGCACTGTCGAGCTCGGAGGCAGAAGCCTGCACAGCATGAGCATTGCCGGGCCTGTGCAGCTCTGAGTAGGGACCGCCAGCCCCAGAGCCAGTGGTCCAGACCCAGTTAGTTAACTGGGGCATCATACTGTCGCGGCAGCTGGTTCTTTAGGTTTGGGGTGTAAGAGGGAGATAGCAGCAAGGGTCTGGAAGACAAAATTGGGGATGATAAGAGCTAATGGCTGCCTCAAAGCTGGGAGAAGAAAGTGGTGTAGGAGGGCCCTGGAGAAGGCCCTTGGACAGGAGGCAGCAAAAAGGCGTAGGTGAGGGAAGAGGGAGAACAGGTAGTGGGTGGCCGGGATGGGGAGGCAGGGGTCGTGGGGACAAGCAGGATGCGGAGGTGGCAGCAGCTAGACTGGGGTGTGGAGAGTCGTGAGTCACTGCCATGCTGCGTTCAGACCACATGAATTTGCAACAGCTGAATGCTTTGATGCTCAAGCCCTTGCACCCGCAGTTACCTGCTTGGGTCCTGACAGGGAGCTTGCAACAGACTGTCACACGTTTTTCAAAAAAGACTATTTACGTGACCTCTTCAGTCCTTGTTTCTATTAACAGGCCAAACAAACTCCAAGTGCCAACATACTGAAGAAGTGGAAAAGTTAGTTTATAGAAGGGAAAAAAGGGGAAGGAAAAGAAAAACAAAACCCAAGTTCTTTCCACAATGTTTGCATTCCCGTGTCTTAACCACAGTATTCCCAACACATGGTTTTTTATGGTGCATCTGAAAACCAACCACAATGCAAAAGAAACTTCAGAATTTTTAATGAAAGCAAAGTTGAGGGCAGTAAGCGTGGAGAGAAGACAGACAAGAAGCAGACATGGGAGCACGGCATGGGTTTACTGCATGCTTTCACTGCAGTCTCCTGCAAGCCACAGCCAGGACCTTGCTGTGGAGATGGCCCAGTAAGATAGCATGTGTTCAAAGACTGGGGAAGTCTTTTGACCATGTTATTTCCGTTTTTTAGTTCCCTTGTATCAGCTTGAAACAGCAGGGCCTGACCAAAACGTGTAAGTGTAACTCCGTTGTCCCTGTAGTCATTGGGGGCGAGAAGGCAATTTTCATCCTCCAGTGTGTTCAGTGCAGCATAGAAGATGATAATTTTGTGGATGAGATGTAATCAGCTGTCAAAGGGCCTCTCTTAAATCTTCGTATTGCTTTATGCCACCATGTAGAAGATCAGTTTCCTGGTTTTCCATGTTACACGTGCATTATCCTTTCAGTGAAATATCAAGACTACCAGTAGTGGTGCTGCCTGTTGCCTGTCTGAAGAACCAGTAAAACTCTTCCAAGCAAAGTGAGTTCTGGTGCTGTGGCTGTTACAAGGGTGTCAACTGCTAGGGCAACTTAACTGCTAGGTTATAATTTATTGTATTATGCTGTGAGATCTGAAGTCGAATTTCAGTTAATGACAAAGTTTGCACTGCCCACTATGAGATGAACTACAGTAGGGTTGCAATGTGCAGCAGAACCCATGGGAATGGTTCAGCACAGTCTGCTTAGGTGAGAGTTGGGTTTCGGTTAAAAATTGTAATGGTTGCCTGTGTAGCAATTTCTTCTTTGGATAATATCAGTGCTGTTTTTAAGTGCCTGTTGTCCCATGTTCAAAGAGTGTGAAGACCAGAAAATGTGTGAGAATTAAGAAACTTAATTCTAATTAGTGGATACCTGCAGAAGACCTCTAGCCAGTTTGGCTCCTTGTAGTCCTAACTTGTGCCTGGCTGTGGGTAAATTCAGAAGAGGGTCCTCAGCATCAATAAACCAGGCCAGTCTGTCCAGAAGGAGTTACTCGTTTAATTCAGTGTTGTGCCGAAAGGTAGCCAAGTGCAATGAAATATTTTCTAAGCAACTCTCCTCGTGTTCAAGACTTTCTGGGAAAAGTTCCCAAATTAAATGGAAAAATAATTCCTTCAAGCCACCCAAGCATGACTGACATGACAAATCATGAAGTAGCTACCTGGAACCATTAATGACTGTCCTCTCGGCTCAGCGTGTTGAGCTCAGCAGCTCTTCTTTTCAAAATGACTGGGATTATTGTGTTTCTCATATACCTTTACCTAATCCTCAGATTTGAGTGAGATTCTTGGCTGACTGGAAACAGCATAATTTTATCAAAACCAATCAAAAGGTACCAGGGTATCTCATCTGAGAATCTGGGCCACTCTAATGCTTCTAGTTTCTCTGTAGCTTTTTTTCATTGCATTCCATAATTTTTCACTTAAGGAATCTAATATCTCTAACTTGCAGTTTTACATCTGACAGCATGCACTATTACAGAGAACAGATTATCAATGCAAGCACTCTATGCCATAGCCTAACACAGAATCAATATAATTTTTTTTACAGTACTGTCGACTTGGCTTCAGTGAAGATTACGGATCTGCTGCCTGAGACATTTTATATATTCAGTGTAGAAGACAGTCTTTCTCCCCAAAGCAGCCTAAACTATTATCGCAATTTAAGGGAAGAGAACAGAGCCCTAGAAATATCTGAGGTGAGATTTTCAATAGCTCCCACGATTGTGGCCAGCTCGGATGCCCTGTAGGCATTGAATGAATGTCCCCAGGCTTTCAGAAGAGCATCCAGAACCTCTCAGATTTGATTTTTTCTGGTGTAACCAGGGGATTTTTGTATGTCCATCCTTTTCACCAGCATTGCTCTGTCCCTATTAGCACCGCCACTGTGCCTGTGTAAAATGCCTGGGTGTCAGGTGGCTCTGCCAAAACACAGGGGGAGACTTTGGGAGCATTTTGGGATATGTGGTGTGGCCAGTAGCCTGGCTTATACATTTCCAGAGTAAATGGTTGCTGCATACATGCATTTAACAGCACAGTGCATGTACAGCAATGCATCTGGGATATTACTGACTCAAAGTACATGTGCTGGACAGTAGATTTGCAGGTTGCAGTCCGGTTTACGTCTCAGACGTGTGGCTAACTGCACACGTGCCCGCTGGGATGCCCTGCTGGGAATTACGGCAGCTCTGAATTCCCCTTCCGTGTCATGCGATGCTGGGTGGCAACGTGGCTCTGCAGCTTCCCCCTTTGCTAAGGGCTGTCCCTACCTCTGCCTGCCGTTGCTCTCGCTGGGCAGTCACGTCTGAGGATTGTCCACACGAAAGCCAGTATCAGCTTATATAATTCTGTAATCAATCTCTTTTCCACCGTATTTTCCACCTATCCAGACACATCGTAATAGCAATGATCACTGAACCAACAAAAGGTTTGCCCAGACAAAGCCACGTGCAGATGCCAGTAGCTGCTCTCCCGTATTAATTCCCTCCCAGGGTGGCTAAGCTCCTTCGCTTTCTGAGATTTTTGTCAGCACCTTAGTATTATTAAAATGTTGTTTTTAAAGTCAATTTCCTTTTCTTTTCTTTGTAGTTTATAGAGTGTTGCTGAAGAACTTCTCACAGCTAAAATTAGGATCAGTTCCAGGTCTCCAGTCATATCAACAGTAGGATCGTGATTTATTTCTGAGGTGACTGGGTAATTACCCATACCCCACACACACCTTCCGTTCACACTGCGTTTCCCTGCAGCTAATGAGTCTTCCCGGCAAGCAGGAGGGACGGGTCGGATCACCAAGCCGCCGTGCAAATGGATGAGATTCTGAAACGAATCTGTCCTCTTTGAAGGCACTGCATCCCCAAAGCAGTCGGACCTTACTGCGAATGCAAACGGCTCAGCTTTGTTAAACTGATTAACTGCTGTACATCAGCAACGCTGCAGCCTTGATCCCAACAGAGATGTCCGAGGGAAAGTCAGCACTGAAAAAATTTGCCAACAACTTCATCTTGGTGTTTTTTCCCCCACTATTTCTATTTTGGTAAAGCGTAGATGGATTTGTTTTGCCATTACAGCTTCTCTCATCTATAGCCGTACATCTTCTACACAAGACAGAGCTTGCCACTGGACCAGAACTTAAAGCTCCAAAACATGCTATTAAATATTTGGAAGTCTGCATCCAACAAGTGCTTTTCAGTACTGGGAAATGCTTAGAATGGTGATTATGCTTCAAAATTTTGCGATGCTGCCTTTGGTACCAAGTGAAGTTAGCATCTTTGCTACACAGTGCTTTGATGATCTCCATCAACCTAAAAACACAAGCACACAGCTTTGTCCCTTTACATTTTTTGCACAACCCCTGCGAATCGGGCAGTATTTGTACTTTCTGGATAAGGGAAGCAAAGCAGGACTGTTCAGAAGCGGGGAAGCTCCAAGGGCCTTTTGGCACCGGTCAGAGTAGCCAGCCGGGCTGTGCCAGGCAGCCAGGCTTGGGGTTCGAGGCCGAATGCGGGAGCTGCTGGCCTGGCTCGGGCCCGGGAGCGTCGGCTCGGGGGCTGCCTTTGGCACGGCAGGCTTTGAACTCTCTCTGAAGTGAGCTGTGCATTGGCCCCGACATAAATTAGAGCAGCCTGGAGACTGTTATAAATTACAAAAGTGCTCTAGCCCCAGAGGCAGGCACACATCTGGCCACGCTCCCATCAGGGGAGCAGTGTTGGAGGTATTAGTTTGACTCTGTCTCACAGTTGGACTTCCCTTTACTGGGGTGATCTTCTCAGGGCTGCTTATTCCAGGGGTAGGGCTGTTCTGCTATCCGGGCCGTGAGGTCATCTCCATCTTTGCTTTTCTGGAAATTTTTATAGTCACGATGCGAAGTGTTTTCAGCCCGTGTACCTGCCTTCGTCCGCGGCGCTGTGCCCGGCACCCCTCTCCTCCGGAGCCCTGGAGGAGAAGCTGCCACAACACCGCTTCCTTCTCTGCCTTGCGGTGCCGGTCAAATAGGACCAAACCGCGTTCAGGTAAGGTGCAGGTAATAGCCTGAGCTCAGGTGCCCTCTGCTGCTGCTGTAAAACCTTGGCGCTGGATTGCTGGGCTTTCAGTACGGTGGCTTGAGGAGGGTGCAAACTCTAGGAGCACATCGGTTTGCATTCTCCCAGTGCCCTCCCTGCGCAGTGGTGAGGAAGGGCGATCAAGGCCCCTTCTCCTTAAACTAGCCAGGCATGAGATATTTTCCTACAGCTACTACTGTTCTTAAGTTAAAAGATTTTAAGCTTTTCATTTTTTTTTTTCTGATCACTTGAAAATGATTTTTGAAAAGGCAACCAGAACAAAACACCCACCAGTGCAAACTGGGCACAGGGCATTATAATGTCGCTTTTTTTCTGAAATGGGGCGTAAATGGAGCAGATGGTCGCTCTGGAATGTAATGAATTTTTGTGTTGGTATGAACCACTTAATTCACGTACCAGCAGGTAATACAGCTACCCTGAACTCCTGAGCATTAAAACCCTTTTTAGTGCACTTTTCCATGCACAATTTAGATGCAGAAAGAAGAAGATGGGTCAGCCTGATTGGCAAAAGATGGTCCTTAGCAGCCTGGGTACTTACTTTCACTAATGAGGAAGGAAACCCTTGGGCAGGGCACTGGGTGCGCACAGCTCTACTTTATGAATTAAGCAGTGACCAGTCTACGCTGGCTTTCTGCTCGGGAGGAAAGTTCACCCTCTCACTTCAGCGCTCCCTTATATCCAGAAACTCTTAAATTGGCTGAAAAATGACATGAAAAAAAATGGCCAGAACTGTTTTTGTTGTATATTCAGATATATTACCATAGTTTCATATTATTTGAGTTAACATGTCTCCTTTTTTAAGCATCCTTCTTCTGAGATGAGTTTTGGAGGATTAAGAAAGTATGTGGAATCGGGACAAAAATGCCACTACTCACAGAGTCCTGTCAATCTGAGAGCCAAGCTCGCCTCCTGGTTCGGTCCCCCATCCCAGATGCCTTAGAGAAACTACTTGAAAAGTCTTCTGTGCCAGAAAACTATGGACATTTCCAAGAGAAGAAAGTACATTCGATTTTTACCTCTCAGCTGCATCAACTAGGAAATACGCTTGTTCACACGAAAGCCATTGCCCACTAGACTCCACTATCTGAGGGATTTTGGAAGACAGAAGATATTAATTATATTAGGACTATTACAGACATGCTTAAGTATTTGCAAGATCACTGTTTAAATATTATACAGAGGGAGGATTTTCAGAAACAAAACATACTAAACGGGCAATAATGATGAAGAAATAACAGTTTCAGACTCACTTTGCTGAAGTTGACAGAAAATTCAGAAAGCTTCAGAGTTTTAAGGGTAGTTTAAGAAAAATAAATAGGTTTTCCAGAGGAAAGCCTGTTTCCCTTCTGCCACTCCACGGGGTGCCTGGCGGGAGTTGGGAGCCGGGAACTAGACGCTCCCATTCCTCCGCATGGGCTGGGCTCGGGGCTGGGCCGCGTCGCCGGTGCAGCAGCACCCGCTCTCGTCCGTGGGAGGGGAGGGAAGGGAGCGCACCCGGGTAGTCCCACGCCTGCAGCGTGGCCGGCAAGGAGAGTGTGCCGTCCGCAGAGAAGCACAGCAGCTTGAGGCATCTTCGTGCCGATGCAGACGCTCCAGGTTTTGCTGGCTGACCAATCCTCACCATCCCCCAATTTTTCATTTTCTGGAACTGAGGTTTTTAGATTAAAAAGAACCACTTTGAGGAATTCAGGTATCACAAAAGATTTTATTGAAAAATCAATTACAGAATGTTTTTGACTCGTAACCCTTATTGCAGCTGCGTATGTAAGATGTATCTCAGCAGTATGTTGCACCTGCGTCGCACATGTGACCATGCAGTGAAACACATGGCCGTGTAGGATACTCTCTGCGATAGAAGACAGTGTTAAGAGTTGCCAGCTCCTGCTCGTTTTGTCATTTACAGACTTTCTTACATGATCTTAACGATCTCTTCAATTCATTTATTTGATTGTATATCTAGGGCTAAATTTAGCTCCCAGTAAATCTTGTACGATTCCGTTGACTTCAGCAGAACTGCCCGGCAGAGCAAAATTCGGCTCTTTGCATTTGTTGTTTAATGCGTTGGAATCCCTGGGGAGGAAAGGTACTAAAAAGATACGAAAAAATTCTGTTTCTTTTAAAGTGCTGGGAAGGGAGGAAGAGAGGAGGAGGCGTATGCATGGCTATGTCAGTCTGGGGAGTACAAAGTGGGTTCCCATATGGTCAGTTTTTAGGATTTCTCCTGTTTCAAATCTGCATAAATGGCCCACTCAAGGAGGCCCAACTATTAAAAACAGCTGACAACAAAAAAGGGGGAGGTGAACACCAAGCAAGCAGCAAGTAAACTATGTAACTGAGCTGACAGATGGCAAATTAATGTTGTCAAATAGAAAGAAGTACATAAAGCTAAGGAGCACTATGACCAGATTGCTTTCTTGCACATGAAGTCTTTAATCATATGGATATCCTTGCTATTTTTACTCTAACGAGATTGGGAAAGAAAAATAAGACTGAGGCATCAAATTAAAGATGAATTTGCTTTGAATCCACAAGAAATTGAAGCCCTCGCAGAAACGAGGAGAATTATTTGCCAGGCAAAATTAGTGTCACAGATTAACTTGTTTGTGCTTCTGAATTTTGACGTGTTTATTTTATTGTTAATATTGCTATGGCAAAAGAGCGTAATAGTCAGTTTAGGTAAGCAGTCAAAAGAAGTCAAGTGAAAACTGATGTTCATGGAGCTTTTTGCCCAAAGGCAAAAGAAACCCTTCCACCTAGTCATTGTGAAAAAGAAAAAAAACAGAAAAGGCATTTTTGTTTTCAGATGTATCTTGACAAAATGCCAGTGGGCCAAGTAGACCTCACTAACATAAAACAAGAGAAGTATTTGGCCCATCATGAGCTTTATACCCAGAATATGAATTTGCTTTGTTCCGTGTATTTCTTTAATGGTAACTGTGAGGATGTCTTTTAATCAAGAGGTTAACGTGGGCTCTGACAACAATTAAGGTATTCACACCTCTGATTAAAGGAGAATCGGCCTGTATCTGAGCAAGGAGCTCAGTAAACAAATACATCAATCATGGGAAAATATCCCCTAGTATGTGTGTGGTCAGAGAAAGCCAGCCAAGGCAGTTAAAAGGAAGCAATTTTCCACAGTGCTTGGAGGTAGGTAATATAAAATAATCCATAATTAAGTTTAATCGTGGCTTATCAGACCTTTCTAGGACTGTGAGCGTTGTGGTTAATGTTTAACATATTACATTTGCTATAAGCTTTCTGTGATGGCATTTCATTGATACTAGGAACCCATTTTATTTGAAAGGGGCAGATGTGACAGCTATGTCTGGAGGCCAGATTCGTAGCTGATACGCATCAGGAGAGCTGCACTGAGCTCTCTTACTATGTGGGCTGGATTCCTCTGCTAATAAAAAAGGGGGTTGCTCCGTTGAAGTCAACGGAGCCAGCAGAGCAATCCAAGTTGCACCTGCAGATCTGGTCCGGATAGTATTCTGTTGCTGTATGATGGCCAGTTCCAAGTCGGTAAGAGTCTTTTGATTGACTTTAGTTAGAAATGGCGTCAAGTCCCTTCTAGTAGGTGCTTTACTAGCAAGGGAAAATAGCATCTGCTTCCTGTAAAGAAAGATGTACCCTTCTTTTCTTGCCTGAGTCAAGCAAGGAGCAGCCTCCTTCGTGCTCAGACCTGAACGAGAGCGTAGTTTTTCAGCTCAAGAGGAGGTGCCCGAGCGAAGAAAAGGTGGAACGATCATTGGAGACAAGGGCTGTTCACTGGACCTCAGGGAGCCTGCTGCCCCCATCACACGTGGTGCAGGGCACGGCCCATGCACCAGCAGGGTGGGAGATAGCTTTACATCAGCCAAGTGTCTGGGCAGCCTTCAGACATCGCATTACTGCAAATTGCCTTCCCTGCATTATGGTTTTATGAAGTCTTCTGGAAACTGGACAGTGCACCGGCAGTGGCAGCTTGGCACACTTCGCTAAGAGCGTTGTCAAACATCTTTATCTACAGGGAGCGAATTATCAAACTCTGTGGACCAAGAATCTGATCCAGTACAGGCAGTTCTTTCAGATGCTGAAGAGAGATTTTTGGAGCCCACAGCCAACCAGCAGGAACAAGTCACGAAGCCAACTTTACCTATTCCGTCATTTTAACAGAAACCATGTAGAACTGGAGGCTGATTTGGGAGGACCTTGTAAACTATTCTAACTTGATCACTACAATCAAATCATACTAAAACTGGGAGAAAGTTGTTTTACATCACTTTTTAACCAGCGATATATAACAGTTCTCAGCCCATAACATTAGGATCTCAAAGGCTTTTAGTAAATCAGATCCTTCAGGAATGATACATGAGGGTGACTCCATTCAGGATTAGCAGATTTGTATACAGAAATACATGCAGAATACGGAAATTAATACACAGTCTATTTGCCCTGTGCAAATGGGCTAAATACTGGCATCTCATTCTGGCCCTGACAAAGGTCGTCTTAGTGGCCTCTGACCGCTAGGGCTTCTGAGCAATGTGACTTCTTTCTGCCCAAAATGTCAAACCGCTGGCATACCTCTTAAAGAGAAAAATTTCGTATGGATACTCCCAGGGTTGTGCGTGTTTTTAGGAACTGCTGCTATGTATTAAGTATATAATGTTTACTTCGGTATAATGCTGCAGATCTTTTTTGTAGTGTTTCATAGCATTTAACTATAGTCAAACAAAGCTTTGCAGGCAGAGGGTTTTGTTGTTTTTTTTTTCTTTTCAGAAAGCCAGTTTGGAGCTGAGTGTCTGGGAACTCTTTAATGAAAACATTTCATTTTAGTACTGTCAAAATGAATGCTTTTATGTATTGAGATGACATTTACATAATTTAATTTATAATCTTTAAAAATGAAAAACACCATCCTGAAGAAAAAAAATGTATATTTCACTAAAATAAGAAATATCAGATCATAGTTTTGATGAGAAAACTTGAAGAAAATATGCTGGGGGGGGGACACGATTTGCAACAAACATTGTCTGCTTTGGTGGTTCTTCGGTGAACTGCAAGATCAGCTTTTCACAGAGCTCCTGAATACCTGTTGACTGTTTTGCAAACCGGTCTTCGTGCCTTTATGTTCAAATGGTGTTTCCCAGTTTTTTGTTTAGGCCGTCCTATTTGCCAGGTCCCGCTGAGTTCATACACGTCTGGACTTAGGCCAGGCGCCTTCATTTGTTTTCGCCGTGGACTCGCCGAGCCCTTCCCGCGGTTTCTGTGAGCGCCTGCATGGTCTGCAGGGCCTGAGCCGGCAAGCGCTGAGGGCCTTCGCCTGCCCCAGAAGGTCGGTGGTCCCCCACAACACCTCTTCATCTTGGGTCGCAAGGTTTCCACAAAAAAGTCCTCCCCTAAGACTGGGATGAAAACCGGGGATAGAACCAGATGTGCTGAGACGGGGAAATGCAAGACGCAGAACGGGACCCCCAGTTCAGGCAAACTCATTTTAGGCATGGGCTGAAGCAGTTTTCTGAATTGCGACTTTAGGCTGGCGGCTGCTCGGGCCAGGACTGTCTTTCCCCATACTGTGGAAGCCTACCAGAGCCTTCGCGTAAGGGGAAATGGGTTTTAATTTGGGCTTCAAAGCCTGATCGCGATACAAATAACAATAAACAATTTGTAAGCAGCAGAAAAATCATTCCAGCCGCTGCGACGTCCCCAGAGGAGCGTCGGTTTGTGAGCGCATTTATATCCGACGTGAGAGGCACTGGCGAAGGGCTTGGAGGGGGGTCTCCGCCGTCCCCCTGCCCCCCGGGCCAGCCCCGGCTGACGGGTGCCCGCCTGGCAGCCCGCGCTGCCACCTCCCCGAGAGCCCGCGGCTTTGCGGTGGGTCCAGAAGGGTTCGGCTCTTCCAGAACTGCGTGTATAAAAACAACAGCTTATAAATAAAGTGTTTGCTATTTCTTTGGCAAAAGGAAGAAAAGCTACAAAGAAAACACCTACAATAGTTTTTTTGGGTTTTTTTTTAAAGTAACTGGATGGGAACTGCAAGTCTATCACAAAGACGCTTCTTTGGCTTTGATTTGACACTAGATTTCAGTCGGTCCAATGGAATTTTAATGCTATGGCCAAATATAACATCAAATAATGAAAAACTTCAATGGTAAACATTAACACAAACAGGCATCGAGTATATTAAACATCTTTTAGAATGCAACAGGCCAAATCTGCAAATTGGGAACAGGTCCCTGAGTTGGCACACTATAAAAGCAGGCTTCAGTTTGCCATCTCCAGGACCTGTAGATGGAATACAGTGCATATCTGAGTTAGACTTCATTACGTGTTTAGATTAAACTCTGTGTAGCATTGATTCAGCTATTTATTTTGGCTACAGGGAGCCAGTTTTCAAACGTGGGTGCCTTAATGGGATGTCCGTGGCCCAAATCTGCATTAAGGGGACTAAGTGCTTATTTTGTGAGCAAGTCTGGCTACTGAGGTCAGCAGCTGAGCTCGAGCCTTGCAAAACCAACGTTGAAACCCATTGCCGGTTTTGTCAAAAATAGGTGCCTGCAGTGTAAGCTTCGGCACCTGAAGAAGTCTTCTGCTTTTGCAAAAGCGCAAATATCCTTTAGCTTCCACGGCAGCACGGTACAGGTGGGAAAGGCTGACGGCAGCCTAGCCCGGCGTACCCAACCGCAAGCAGAGAGTTCCCTCTGGGCTAACAGCACATTTCCTTCCCCATGACGCGCTCGGACCTTGATGGCAGTCCAGAGGCTGCCTGCAAGGGAGCCAGTTTGCACCAGCTGTGGTTATCTGATGTGGTCAGCCTCAGCTCGTGTACTAGAAACCGGCCACATCACCAGCATGTTTAAAATTGACCACACACACACACAAAAATCAAATGAAACAAACCCCAAGCCCTAGCACATCTTAAGTTCTGTGCTGCGTACATGGATTAATCCTTTCCTGTCCAGGTGCTCAGGCTTTCCGTGACTGCTAACACACATTAAGGTTACAATACTTAATGGCTCAGAAGTAGCAACCGGAGATTTGTCTGTAGTGGTGTGGGGGACGCGGCATGGTGATACCCAGCCACAGCTAGAAGTGGTTGGTGCCCGGGGAGTCGGATTTGGGGGAAACGCAGCATGTTGTGGCACAGTGCTTCTGCTCTTCCGGGAAGCTTCTATAAATACACAATAAATTATACAGTAAAGGTAAGGCTGTGAGTAAGTCTCACCCACTAAAATAATTTCTTCGCTCCAGAACTGATTCGCACATGACCCATGCACGGCATGCGAGGATCCATGCGTGGTGCCCTTTCATAGGCAACTGGGCTCCATCCCGAATGCCAGCTTCCTGCTGGCTTGTTTTCCCTGCTTTGATTTGTAATGACTGATTACCTGGGAGGGTGGCGAGGAGAGGCCTGCGTTTTGTTGTTGTTGTTGTTCCTCGTTTAATAATTCAACTTGTATTCTGATCTTCAAATCCCAGTCGCGCCATGTGAAGCAGAGAAGCTCTGCAGGGGAAGGGGAGGGAGGAGGAGGAGGGGAGGAGGCAGCAGGGCTCTCTCTTTCCATATGGTGAGCCTCTCCTCCTCATGATCACAGCTTGTCATCTGTCTTCTTTTAAACTTCAGATCCGGCGTAAAAATCTTCCCAGCAAAGAACGGGCAATAAACGCGACACAAAGGCGGTCCAAGTGAAGAGATTGCCATGAGCAGGGCAAAAGGGAAGCCCCATTGCATTAGCGGCTTTCTTTACATATAGGCCTGGGCGCAGAACTAAACGGCGCCGTAGGAGCCATGTGTTTCTGAAGAGCGGCACGGCGGGCAGGAACCAGGCACGCAGCCGGGTATTAATATTTTGGGGAGATCTGCCTGCGTGTTGCCCTGCCATTTACCAGGCAGACAAAATAATACGCGCTGTTCTTCGATTCCTAATTGTGGGAGCTGGTAGTTGATGGTGAGCTTAAATGACCACTGATTTACCTGGTCTCTAAAGGGATCCGGCAATATAGCACAACGGAGCCGCCCGCACCACGCCGGCCCGGCGGGCTCGCCTGGGACCTTTATTGCTACCATGCCACAAGCAGCGGGAAAGATGCTGTTCTAGTTACACCTCGCACCTAGGTTCTTTGCAATCTGAATGCTGCTCGCATGCAACGTTTCTGAGCGTCTTTTTTTATTGAATTACTTAATGCCAACCTTCCTTCTTAGAAGTTGCTAGATCGTAGTTTAATGCTGTTGCAAGCGTCTCTGCAGGTCATTTGTGCGTTTGCCCAAGAGCTGCGTAGTGCATCGGTCACTAAGGGGGGCAGCAAAAGCATTCAGCAGAACTCCTGGTTGTCGTGAAAGTTCAGGATCTCATCGAAAGAGAACAATTTCTGCAGAAAATCCTTTTTTCTTTTCTGTTGCTGTAAAGCTGAGATGGGTGCTATCTCACAGGAGATGGTTTGGGGTGCGTGACTTGCTTGGCATGGGCCGTGGCAGTGACATGGGACGGGGACTGGGCTGGGAGGCGCCCGGGAGCGCAGGACGGTGCGGTCGGAGGCGGACGCTGACCCAAGCGAGTGAAGGAGGACGCGATGTACCTGAGCTGCAACCCCACAAGCGCCTTTTCTGTCGCTTCGTCCATGGAGAGGTTCTGCAGGATTCTGGACCCAGTTCCAGCTGTAACTCCGTTTAAGTAACTATGGCAATAGGTTAGTTGGAATTAAATATGGGGATTCGTGGCTTAGGTCGAGGCGTATTTCTGATTTTAGCTATGCAACCAGAGCCTGGAGGCCTTTGTATAGTCACGCAGGCGAGACGTGATTTTGTGCCCGACAAAAACCAGTCTAAACCAGACTAGAGCCATCGTTGCCTTTTCTCACTTTGCCCCATAGAAGCGCATCAGGGAAGAGCTAGCAAAGAGAAACGAGACGTGTCGGTGCCGTGCGGCACGGGTCTCGGTGAGGATGCCACCGGAGATGGTCAGGCCAGGTCAGGTAAGGATCGAAATGACAGCTATTTCCCGCGCCTCCCCTTGCGGCTGCCCCTTGCTGGCAGCGGGCAGCGGATCTGGCAGGTGGCTGCCCCCTTCCTGCCTCCCCACGAACCCCGCCGTGCCTGGGGCGCCGCGTCCCCTCCTTCAGTCCCCGTGCCCCCGCTTGCCCCGGGGCGAAGGTGCCTTGGCGGCGCGCGGCGCTGGGGACGGGCAGGCGTCGGGGCCGCGGGGCGAAGCGCCCGCCCGGGTGGGTGCCGCGGCGGGCCGGACCGGGGCGGCTGCGGAGGCGCCGGCTGTGCCAAGGCTTCCCGATGTTCCCGCTACGTTCCGATGAAACATTATACAGAAAGATATAGGCAAAGCATTATGCTCGCAGCCTTTGCCAACAAGTTATGTTTTAATGTAATTTAACTGTAATCTCAGAGTGTTTTTGTTAGCTATAATTAGTAAAATATGTCTGTTTTCTGTGTTCCTTGAAGACATCTGAACTCCTGCCAGTTCCCTATAGTTTTCCTGACATGCAGTGTAACAAGCAGACCACCAAAATGTATTTACCAATAACTGTTTATTTACATTCCATGAAATCTAATAACATTTGCTGCCTTCATTCGGGATAAATGCTGGCCAAAGTGTAAAGCATAAAAAAATAAACATTGACTTAATTTCTAACCCAGTCCACAGAATATTTTATTTTTGCTCAATTTGCCCTGCCTGTTAGCATTTTGGCATTCTGCTGTTTGGAAGTTGGAAAAAAAAAGTCAAAAAAGTTCTATAATGTATCTTCCTGTTCAGTCCAAAACCTTGCAGGGATTTCCTGGACATTTTATTTTTCATTTCGAAAGTCTGCACAAGGCTGGTATTTCATTTCTTTGTTTGCAGCTCTCCCAAACATGTGAAACCGTACTGCAGAGAAAACGTCCAGGGCACTGAACGCCGACTGTGGTTGGTGCTGCGCCGGTGCCAGGGTAAAGCTCGCCTCATTCTCACGGAGCCGCTGGCTTTGCTGGTGTGAAAACAGGCAGAACTAGCTCTGTGTTTTGTTACTAAGCAAATCTGCTCTTGTTCGAGAAGGTGTAAGCGAGGGCAGAATTGTCATCTGGGGTCTGAAGCAGGTCCTTTGCCTCCTGCGTCTGGCTTTGTTTATGCCGGTACTTGCTGTCTTGAAGCCCGGAAAACCCAGATGGTGTAAAACAGCACAAGAGAGGTCACATACGACAGCTGTGGGCGATATCCTTAGCTGGCAAAATCTGCTGCGGCTGCAATGATGTCGGTGATCCCCGCGGTCCTAATGCGGCTGAGGAGGTGGGCTGGTGTTTCTGCAGCGTTATGCAGTGCCAGTGCGCTGGCCCTGCAGAGCACGGGAAAGCACGGATCTGCAGAAAGCGTTGCGGGAACCAACACCGGCGGCGCAGCCGGGTGTACGGTGACAGGCTGCCTCTGCCGCGCGGGCGCCAAGGCTTCACGGTGTCACTGTTACGCTGGGATGAAACACTATCCCTGAGGAGCTAGGTAGAGCCGCCCGCTTGCAGAGCTGAGCAGCAAGGGCGGCTTCGGAGGGGCTCGGGATTCAGGAGCTGCCTGCGTGGAGCCGGCCGATGGGCAGCTGACAGCGCCGCCGAACGCAACCGCATCCCCTCCCCGGACAGGAGAAGCAGGCAGAGCCCGGACGCTTGCAGCTGCAGCGCGGCTGAAGACCTCATACATTTGGCCGCGGCTCCTACTCGCCGGCTGCTGTGCCAGCACCTCGTGCGCTCGCCGTCCCCGAGCTGCAGCTTCGCTCTTGCTTCGAGCTGTGCTCAGTGCGCGGGGCACCCCGACACCCCGGCGCTGCCGCTGCCGCTCTGCTTGCTCTCACCTTCCCAAGCGGAGCGGGCTTTGCAAAGTCACCCGGCCCGGCCGCCCCTCCCCGTCCCACCGGCTCACGACAGACGTCACCCATCGCTGCTCGCTCCCGCCGGGCATCCCGTAACGCAGTGGCTCGAGGCTCCTCCCTGGCGTCCGGGTTAGCCGAGCAGCCTGCAGGAGGGGGCGAGGGGCTACGCGGGCCCCCAGAGCCCTTCCCCGCGTGTCGCTAAGTCCACACCTCCAGAGGAGACCAAATCCTCCGAGACAGAGGAAGAAGAGGGGAATTACGAAGCCTGTGCGAAGCAGGGAGAGAGAGGCCGAGACACGCCAGCCAAGCAGGTACTGGGGCCCTTGAGGGTCCTCGTTCAGGAGGAACTTGCTTCCTTGAGCTTACGAGACCAGCCACCGCTGAGCAGCTGCGTAGTCTGTTTGCGTAAGAGTCTGAGGAGACGACATGTCTTACTTGCTCAAGGCACCCAAAGCAGCCTGAGGAGATGTGAATTCACGTCAGGGCTGGGAAATCACYGCCGTAGTGATGTGGCACAGCAGCACTCTGCCTCAGCTCTTCACGGGGCAAATAGCCCCGTTTTGGGGGGCAGAGGGAAATACCTTCGCGCCTGCGTATCTGAAGGCACCGGATCCTAGAGGAGGCCCAAGCCAGGAGTGAGACCACCTTACTTGCACAGCTCTGGAGAACTCATATTTAAAGCAGGGCCTCCGAGAGCAGTCTCCACCTTGCTTGCTTTCTGACTGAACTGCTCGTTCGTTGAGACGGAGTCCGTTTGCGCTTTTGTAGATGCTTTTAAGGAGCGCAGTTAATACATGTTAATGAATTAAGCCTCAGATTCACAGCATTGTCAGGAAAATGTTAAGCAGCCCTAGTCTGTGATGGGGATCCTAGGAGACCGGCTCACCTACCGATTCCAGACCGCCTTGGGCTGGTTTGTCTCCGTAATCACTTAAATTGAGGGTAGGACTTTCCCTGACTTCAAATGAGAGCAAAATTTGAAAGATTTTTGAAGCACTTTTGAAAAATCTCAGGCTCGAAGGCAATAAAAGTGAAATCCAAGAGCCACTGCAAGTGAAAGCTAGCAGGCATTAGCGTGGACTGGGGGCTCCGTCCTCGTCGCCGCTCCCTTTGAACGCTGCACTGGTGGCACATCATTGCTTTTTTCCCTGCCAAATTGCCCATCTACACAGGCTTCTGACAGAGCTCAAATATAGGCCCTTTGGGATAATTAAATTTAAAAAAACCCTGAAAATTATAGGTTGCCTGTTTGGGGCTTCTCTTTGATTGCATTTCTGGGTTCCTGTCATTTTCTTCATTCAATTTTCCTTCTGTGTGTACAGATTTGCATCGTAATGGTTAAATGATGATGGAAAAAAGAAAAGGGTTCAAAATGCCTTAAAAACATCAGAAAGTATTTCCTACTAACAGTACTTGATAGACAAAGTGCACTGCAGCATTTCTGTGTTGTTACGGTAGGATGCTTGGTAAATTGAGCTGTAAATAACTTAGTAAGTTGTTTACTGGTAAAATCATGTTTCCAAAAGCAAAGAGCTTTTGAGAATAAATGTATGGAGCCATGGGAATAAATTTAGTTTTTTCTGCTCGCTGCGCTGTAGTATTTATGCTAGTATTTCAAAGTTGTTTGTTAGGAGATAAGAATGCAAAATATCATCGGCAGCCTTCTCTGCTCGTCTCCACGGCCCAAGTTCCCTTCCAGCAAAACTGAAGGAAAAAACGTGTAGTGGCAGACGCGGCGACCCGGCCCGCGTTGCTGGGAAATGGATTTTGGCTTAGGGAAGATGCGAGCGTGCAGTTGCTGTGCTTCGCGAAGACCTGGCTTGGGAGCAGCAGAGGAAATCACCTGAGGACTTTTGGACCACATTAAACTTTCGGGAGACCAAGGCTGCGAATAACAAACCAGCCCGCCAAATAATAAAACTCCTTGGTGAAAGGACTGTTTCCTCCAGACGTGGGCAGTTAGGGATGTAGCTGAATGCAGTCCCCAAGCTGCTTGTCATCAGATGCTTCATTTCCAGTTGTGGTTCCTTCTCATTTCGGCTGCAAACTTTTCAATTTACTGGCTGCAAAAGCAACAACAAAAGCCAGTCGTGAAAATCTGGCCCCACTGCAGTCGGTGGGAGTTTTGCCATAAATTTCAGCAGGCTGAAGATCTTGCCCGGGGCTCTGCTTTGCACCAGGGTTTTTGCGTCGGTGAAGGGTGTCATCGCCCTCCACAGCACCCACCCTGGGGCTGCGGGGGGACGTTTCTGCCCCAGCAGGGCTGCTACAGCTTTATTTTTTTTTAATTTGGGATTTTTTTGAGGAAAAAGTGCACTCTTCCTATGAGTACCTGCCAGCAGGCTGGGCTGCTGTTTCTCAGCTTTCTCCTATGTATTTTTTTGTAAATACTGTCTCCTTTTTTAAGGCATTTCCAGTGTCTTATGATACCATTCATAGAAGTATTTCAGTTCGTAGAAACATTGTGCACAGAGCAGTTTTTTACCCTGTTTTAGCTGAAACGACAACATGGCAAAAATAAACAAACTAGCCAAAGAACGTAGAGTTATTTCAGTTTATTGGGATCCTTTAAAGTAGACTGGCCTCCTTTTTCGCCTGAAATTGAAGTTCTCCGCGGCGGTGCGTGAAGAGCACAGAACTGGGAGAGCCCGAGCGGGCGCCCAGCTGCGGCTCCTGCTGCCACCGGCAGAGCATCATATAAAGCTCTTCATAAAATGCTCGGCAGAGGGGATGGAAAAAAGTAGGTCAAACTCTGCTCACAAATGCACCACTTACATGTCGCCAATTCTAATGAAATTAAAGGAATGAATCAGTAGAAAAGCCTGTGTGAAGGAGATCAAAATTTGGTCAAACTCTCATTTGGAGAGAGGTATATATATATATGTGTGTGTGTGTGTGTGTGTGTGTGTATGTGTGTGTGTGTGCGTGTGCATGCACATATATGTATATGCATACACATATATTTTATATATACATATGTATGTGTACACATACACAGAGTCTCTCCTTTTCTATCCCCACCCCCATGCTTTTCGCTCCCTCTTCCTAACAGTCTGGCTATTTTTCGGTGATCTATTTCACAATCAAAAGCTACTTTTCAAAAAAAAAAAGCCTGACTCATCCAAGCGGGACCCAGTCTCGTTTGGATACAAACACTGGGAAAACAGAGCAGGGTTAGGGAGTAGCTGCTGGATGATCATTTCTGGGATGTCATTTCAGCTCTGACCAAAGTAACTTTTTTTTTTTTAAAAAGTACCCCGACAATTAGTGGTAAAAAGGTCACTAGTAAAAATGAGTTTTGTGGTTTTGCAACTTTGCATTAAAAAAACCACCACACTTCTGGCACCGTGTCTCCCGGTTGGCAGCCTTTCCTCCGAACGGATTGAATAAGCATGCAGGCTCAAAAGCCCGTTCAGATTGGTCCCGCTAGGTCAGGGCTTAGTTATGTTCGTAGGGTATTTGGGAGTTTGTGTTGCACCTGCCTGCAATACATCTGGCTTGAGAATTAAAAAAAGCAGGGGTTTAATTTTCCCTTGGTCCGAGCCTCTCACCCTCCATGAGCCCTGGAATATATCATTTACAATTAAAATATAACGAAATCAAATTGTGAGATCATTTCAAAGTTAGTGACCCCGGCATTTAACAGGTTGTGAATGTTTTTACAAAGGCTGATGTGGTAGAAATGTTTTATTCCATATTCTTTATCCTTCAGAGACCTCAGAGTAATAAACAATTAAGCTGAATTCAAACTAACTGTGGATAGCACAAATTCTCTTTTATTGGGTGTCCAATACATAGCTTTTTTTGTGCACTTTTAACTCAAAAGAACTCGAACCCAGGCTTGAGACAGTATCAAAGATGATGAAAGCAACTTAAGCTTGTGGTTCCATGTAGAGTTTTGCGATGAGAAACAATATCAAATTCAGCAGGAAAGAGCCTGACACTGCCTCATGATCCGGCAGCTGGGGACCTGCCGGATTCCCGTTCAGGTCAGACGAGCACGTCAGGCGGGCAGGAGCCCCACTGCTGCTTTCAAAACTATCTGAAGCTTCAGGGAGCTTCGTGGAAAAAACCGCGCGTGTGGTCCTCATTGCAGGACAGTCACCTCGGCGGCCACCACCGCCTCATGGGCATCTAATCATTCTTAAGCTGGAGAGGATGTAGCACAAGATTTTAAGAAAGAACAAGTTGTTTTACGAGGTGTTGAGCTATGAAACCTAGTTTCTTATGGTTTGGTGGTTTCTTCTGGTCTCTCTCTCCACACATTATCAACCCCGTTGCCTTCCTCCTTCCTGAACTTAAGTGCATCTATGAAGTTTCTTTGTGGGGTATTTTTACCTAAAAATGACCATGCCAGTGACAAATGCAAACCATCTTTGCACTGGATCTGGTCTAAAAGTGGAATTATGTTTTCTAAAGTATTCTTAGAGAAACATAACCTCTTGTCTTTTCCATTTTTTTCCCTAAAAGGCAGGATGACTTCAGCAATGTTCTGGTGGAACTGTAGACACAATTGAAATCAACAGCAACATTTTTTTTTTTCCTTTTATGAGCTGGAGTTTCGTTTCTACACTTTTAAAGAAGGTTGTGGTGGGATCCATAGCCAGACAATTAAGTAATATAGGGAAAATCCTACCCACTGCCGGATCTGGATTTCCCCATAGGAAAAGCCACTGGTGAGCCGTATTAGTCAGGTTTGAGGACACAGCTGCTTTCTCATGGTCTCACTTGGTGGCCTGAGGTGCCTCAGCTGAGCTTGAGAGAAAAAATGATTCATCTGGAGAGTGCTGCACAAGTTCGGCGTATCCCTAATTTGGCGTGTTTAATCTTCGATTTAACTTGGATAAGAGCGGTCTCGTAAGGGCATCTACAGGGCCTGGCCACACGCTTACACGGGAGCTGCTGCTTACTGCCCAAGTGATTAAAAGCTTTCTGAAATCGGCTTATTAATCGCACGGAGACCCAACCGCGTCCCTGTCCGCCAGACGCCTCTCCGCCGTACCCCTCAGCTGCCTTCCCGGCGATGGCGGCGCTCCCGCCGGATGCCCATCCGCAGCCGCGAGCCTCGGCCGCGTGCCGGCTCCCCGCGGGGGCAGGACGGGGGCCCTCGGCCCTTCCCGCCCGCGGCCGGCGCCGGCTGACTCCACCAGTGCCAGGAGACGGGCAAGGGTCACAAGAGGAAAACGTTGGGGCGCTACGGTTTGATTTATTCGCCTACCGTTAGGGGAACCGTAAGGCGTTGAACTGCGCTGAGTGCGAACGAACTGCAGCGGCACGACCGATTCTCCCGTGTGACTTGCTGAGTGCAAACGCCTTTTTCCCCCTGCGCAGAAGCTAATAAACCACGTCAGACCCCAGCAACCTGTGAATAGTCTGGTCAAATGAAACTCCGAAAGCGCCTTTATCTGCTGGTGCACATAAAGTACTGGAGCCTAGTTTGCAAGTTGACTGAAAAGCAAATGCAACGAATGCATAAAACGTGTATCACTTTTTTACATTACTTCATGGTGAAGTTTTTAAATGAAGGATTATGGATCTGGGTAAAATGGCAGGTGCATAATTTCATTTCCTGAGTCAGCTTTCCTGAAGAACTAAGCTCGGACAGCAGTCATTATGATAAATGAAAGCTAACAGGAATGTACTTTATACAAACAGCTTGACTTTTCAATTGCTTTGAATTGCATTTTGTTCACTGGTTGAAAAAATAAAACAGTACAATGACACAGCTATTTAATACCAGTGAAGTAGTCAACAAAGAGCTCTTGGTGCTGTCCTTCGGCTCCATCAGAGCTGGAATCCCATTTTCAGAAAGTACCGGTAGCAAAACGCTGGAATAAAGGGAGTGTGCAAATGAAAGGTCAGCTCCTGTGACCAGGATCCCCAATTTGGGGGATCGTCTGGCTTCTTTGTGTGCGATGCATAGCAGGATTTAAGCAGAGATCTCTCTCAAAATAACTAAGGCCCGCTTTGCCTCCAAACTCTTGGCTGAAATGGTTGAATGGTTGAGTCCAAACTTTGAATAAGTTTTTATAATTTATTTATGACTTCTTAAACCACAACAATACAAAGTGAATAAACAGCGATGTATTCATCGTGTAACCAAAGTGTAACACAGATGAAACATCTCGAATACGTTTCCTCCCAGGTGCAGCCAGCCTTGGCATGGATCACACGTATGCCAGTGTAGGCCTGATTCAGGGGAAGCAGGTTAGGGCAGAAGCAATCTGAAACACAAGTTTAAGGTCCACAGAGTTAGTGGGATCTAAATTCACGCTGATCGCTGAGCCCATGTGGAGCCCCATCTCTGCGTGACAGCCTCAGAGAGCAAGTTGAAGCTGAGGTGCTGCTTGGTGGATGCACACAAGTCCCGGTAGTGACCCTGCCGGGATCCCTCCAAGGAAAGCGGAATTTCTGGAGGCTGGAGAACACAAGCTAATACTGAAATGCCGACCCAAGCAGTTTGAAGGAAGCTTATCAAAGGGGCTGGTCGGACACGGAGGACTGTGGCAGTCACTTAAGAGATGACTCTTGGCTTGAACATTTTCCTGTCCTTCAGGGGGAGTGGTCGTAGTTTAGAGGTCGGCACACGAAAGAGGGAAAAGTAATCTGTTTTCTCTCCTGGGTGCCATTCCCCAAGGAGAACCAGCTTCCTTTCCCGCAGCCCCACCCAAGTACACCATCGAGCAGCAAATACACTGGGGACTCGGGAAAAGCAGGAATTCATTAAAACCTTGTAACTTGCCCTTGCTACCATAATTCTAATCGCAAGCTAGAAGGATTTAGAGTGCTGTTTTGTGTATGGATTTGTGGTGTTGTGGTCAGTCTGCCTGTGACTGCATCGGGGCAGGCTGCTGCTGGTGTCTGCTGAGGAAGGGGAGTGCGGTGGCTCAGATCACGCGGGCTTCTTCTGCTCCCAGCCTCATTCGGTTTCAAGATGCACACTGCTCTTCTTTCATCTCTTGGATTCAAATCCACCATAATAAATAAAATTCTTCCTGTCTGAAAGATACATTAATTTTGGTGGTCTCAAAAGTAATGAAAATAAATACTTGACTTGGCATGCAGAGCCCTGACTGGAGTGAAGAGCAGAATGTGTGTACTTGGAGCTGTTTTTACAAGAACATAAGCTGTGGAAAAAGCTTGGCTTTTAGCTAACGATCTCTGTATGTCTAAAGAGAAATGGAGAGATTTGAGAAGTTCAATCAAACATACAGAAACATTGTCAAATACGAATTTTCTATCTCGGTTTGAATACTTCCAAAAACACACATCAAAGCTGCACAGGGGAAAGCACCATCTGAATTCAGACAGGATACATGGGCCAACCCTGGCACGGGACTGGTTTTGCCAATCAAAAGTCAGCAGGGCTGGCCTATATTGTTTCAGGCCTTTTTATAACACATATGGGGAAATTACAACAAAAACAAGATTAACTCAGTAAAAGAGAACCTCAAACCACCATTCATTTTAAGCACAGTCATAAGAGCCCGATCCTGCTGCTCTGTCCGAGGGGAGCGTCGGACCTGCAGAAACGCCACTTAGGAGCTGAACTGCTTGGCTGGATGAAAATCACGACCTCATTATTTCTGTTCTTTTTTGTAGTAAATTATCTTTATGAAGGTAACGCGAACCTGCTCGCTAACAACTTCGTGCTAAACGAAGCTGAGAGCTATCGCACTTCAAGAGCAGTCTGTTTGGTGTTAAGCCAGTTGCTCTGTTCACAGGTACCGTGGCCCCAGCGGCACTTCTTCAGGTCGCAGCAGCAGGAAGGGCTGGGAAAATGGAGCCATTTCCCGAGGCAGAATGAAGCTTGCTCGGTACCCGAGTCCGTCGCTTCTTTTCCCCGAGCACGGAGGAAGCGTGAGCAAGCTGAACATCGGCTGCCAGGGTGAGACCCGGGGTTCCCACGTGCGCGACGGAGGAGTCACCTTGGGTCCTTGTGCTCCCGCTCCCTGCCCTCCGCTGGCGTTTGCTGGCCCAGAGGGGATTCGGGTGACCCAGGGCCACGCGTGCTCTGACTTTTGGATAATTCGAGGGCCAGCACCTCAGTTTGCTCTGCTAGAAGCAAAACGGCCTCTGTGTTTCTGCTCGCCCTCCGACACACACCTCTCGCTCGCTTTTCCTCACTCTCTCCTTTCCCCACAGGGTCTTTCCATCAGCAAGTTCCTTTGCGGTGATTCAGCGTTCCTCCCCTTGGCTGCCGAGCCGCGTGCAAGCCTCCGAGCGCTCCTGCCTGTAACGTGACCCCCCGAGAAGTGTCGAGCAAGCTCGCTGCCCGCCAGCACGGCTGTGGCACGGCTGGAGGTACCCGTGCGGCGGGAGAGCGGCGGGAGCAAGCGGGAGCCGGCTAAGAAACGGGGCCCTTTACCAGGGGCTCAGCAGGGCAAGAGGCTTCTTGAGTTCAGCAGGGCCAAATCCAGCTCTTGGTCCTTCCTAGCATCATCTGCTGAGCCGTTTCTCCCGCCAAGGAGCCCTTACGCACCTCTGCGGTGCGGGGCAGCAATGGCCTGAGACCCAGCGATGCAGCAGTCTTGCTGACTGCAGAAACGTGGTTCTCTTACAGACCTGGTCCGGCACGGATGCAAAAGCAGCTGCTGGACCTCATTTCTTCAGGGCACCTTTTGTAGCTGGGCGCCGTGCGCAGCCTGTGGACGTTCTCGCAGGAAGGCTGGCCCTGCAGAGCTTGGCGGCCGGACATGCCCGTTCAGCCCTGCCGTGCCCGGTCACAGCAGGATTGCTCCTGCCCACGGCCTCCTCCTCCTCCTCCTCCTCGGTACTAAATGGCTTCTCCCTGCTGGGCTACGGTGGAGGTGGCCGAGTCACTGCCCTGCTTTCCTGCTCCTGGGCCCTGGAGGACACCGGCTTTGCAAGGAGGGGTCCAAAAGTGCCGACCAGGCGCAGCAGGAGAGGAGGGTCACAAATGTGCAGCCAATACCATCAAGATCGCTAAAGCTGCCAGGATAACCATAAATGCGTCCAACCGTGGTGAGAGGTGTCACTAGCACAAGGGATCCCAGCTGTGTTCTTTCTGAAGACTTAGTAGCCCACACCACTAAAAAGATGAGTCCATGCCCTGAACAGCCTTTGCTGCTATTTAGCATGAAAATGTTTTTAGCGGTTGTGTGCCTAGAATGACACTTTTACTATTCGAGAAGAGCTGATCTGTTTGATGTTATCCATGTATATATGCTATTACAAATCATATTATTCAGACTATGGCCAGAAGCAGCCGTTAATTTTGGAACACCTCTGACATTCTAACAATTATTTTTCCCTTTGTCTAAAAAGACGTGTGCCTTGTGGTTAATTTTTCTTACTCTGCAACCTGAATAAGACCTTCTCCAGTGAAATATATAAGCAAGAGGATGCACTGATGTGACTATTTGGTAATGCTGTGAATGATGAAGTACAAAACTGAATCTTAATAAGCTTGGTACAAAATGCCTAGCATCCAAATGTCATAGAATGAGAAAGACGTTTCAAGCTTGAATTAATGAATTGTATCACATAAAGCCAGCTAACTATAAGACAGATATAGATACCAATATAAAACAGCACGTGTGTCCTACGAAGAACCAAACATCCTATAAAATGCTACCATGTAAAGATGTTAATAAAAACATAGCTTATTTACAGATTAAATAAATAGCGAGTCTCAGGAATACATTCAGAATTTCTTTTCTCTCTTGATGACCAGATTCATTAAATAGTATGTTGCAGGGGACAGTCTTGACAAGTGTCACCTAATATTAAAAATTGTGTCTTGAAACACTAAATGGCGATGGAGGCCCCACTCGTGCAGTGGGCTCCATGCATCTGCACTCTGTTCAAGGCCTGCTGATATTTATGGTGCAGCAATCAGTGCAGGTTAAAGAGAGCTAAAATTAGATGAGATCTGTATATGGGGTTCATTCTCTGAGCCCACTGATTTGCCTCATCTGGAAAAACCAGTAGAGACCATGGTACACTGGAAACAACAGTGGTTCATTCAATATTTCTGGCAATACTTTCAGCTGTATTTCAAAGACTTGTTATTTTGATAAACAGCGTACATGCCAAGAGCTTTTAAAGGTGCAGAAGTGCACACTCAGCGTTTCCCAGAAGCTGCAGCATCACATTTAGATGCACAGTTCATGGGATTTAATCTTCAGGAGCTGCTGAGTTTCATTATACTGTTGCTTTGTGCTTGTGTTTTGAAAAGTTGGCTACTGTGGTGGATGCAACCCATGACAGGGTTGAGAAAGGGGCAGATTAGAAGCACATCCTGCGAAACCCTCCCCATAAGCCTAATACAAAACATCCAGAAGGAACCAGCTGCAGGGCTCAGAGCTGACTGTGTCAGGACTTTTTAGCACGGATGGTGCAGCAGTGATGACCCAGCACACTCTTAGCTAGAGGGAAATGCTTTCATCAGCGGTCCAGGATGAAGCAGCAGCGTTGTATGTGTAACCATATCCCTGACCGATGGAAGTTGCTGGTGGCCACCATCTTCGAAACATGGGCTTTCATGCCTCTATCTAGCACCACCAAGTGGTGGCCGTGCAATGTGGCCAAGGACATGGAGTGAGGACATCACTCACTGGCAGATGGTTTGGTTTGGTTGGGGTGCGTTTTGTCTCTTCTTCACCAAGTCTTCCCATGGTTAACAGATAGCCTGTTGCCACCAAATAGTCAAAAATTGTAAGCTAGCTTAACCAAAACCAGGCAAAAAGGGGAAAGCAAGGAAAAAGAAAATATACATGGTACTAGAGAGGTGTCTAGATGTTGAACACGGCACAGAGGGCAGTGAATTTAAATGTCAGAAGGTACCTGAGTTACCTAAGGCCGTAGCTCCTTACCGCACTAGTGGTACCTGTCATGACCTCAGCCAGCAAAACGCTGAAGTACACACTGAACATCGAGCACGTGGGGAATTGTACTGACTGAAATGGAGACTTCTCCTGCAGATACAAAAACCCACAAGCTTAAGTGCTTGTCTGCCTTGGAGTTGATACGAAGCACAACAGTTACCCACCGTTCTCGCAGGACAGCCAGGACAGTGAGGGGGATGCTGACCTCCCCGTTTTCTCTCTCGGACTGCCTCCAACCTACATGCAGCTAAATTGGAGAGAAGAGGAGCTTTGGAAGGATGATTTCAAGCAGGTTACTGTAAGATTTCAACAAAGAATTTAGCCTCAATGTTCTGGGTTGGATATTCACTTTTTTGTGTTTAGCTTTGGGAAGTAGAAGAATTAATCAGGCTCCAGGTACACTGATGCAAAAAAGATGAAAAAATTTAATAAAAACTACAGTGCTAACAAATACTGAACTAGTGACCTTTGATATATGAAGCAAATGCTTCATCCATTAGTCTATACAATGTTTCATTACCAGCCATGGGAATTTACAGGTGTTAAATTAGCTGCAAGATAGCTCCCATATTGTTGCCTGACTGTAATAGAACATATTGAAAAAGTTAATAAAGAATTGAACACAGGGGCTTCAGAGTTCAAACAAAATTTACTTGCCAGTTCATTCTGAGGTCTTCATCAATCTAAATTCCAGGATTTTATGTAAAATTCTATTTCCTTTTTTAATCTTGAAGGACAGCATCCACCAGAGAAAAACCTACTGCCAAAGAAATAAAAGTCACAGAAGAGAAGCGACACAGAAATGATCGTGCTCTAATGTGGTCAGATGTAATATTGACATGCCTTCTCTGATTATTTTTTTTTACCTTTTTTTACTACAATCAATCAGCTGAAATGAAAAATCATTTTAAACAGGAAACCTGGATTCCCTTTTTAAAAAATGTTGACAATAATAGAGAATGAAAATGCACCCAGACTTTCCAGCTAGACAACTGTAATCAAAAAATAGCTGATCATCATCTACATCCATAAATTTCACAATTATATTTTGAAAGCACACACAAGATGTATTCCTTGTTCTTCACCAATCCTAATAAAGGCTGCACACTCACATCATTGCTTGAAATCTTCCAGCTCATTTAGCTCCTTCCGTAATTGCTCTCATATCTTCCATTTCTATTGAAGTCATTAGTCATTGCAGGTACGCAGTATTTCTTTGCCCCGTGTCCTAAATATTATGTAGGTTTTTCTGGTAGGAACAGGATCTGGCCCATAGCTAAGAGTAATTATTGCTCACCCTCTTGGAGAAAAAATTATGTTTGAAAGGTAAAACATATTGCAACTGGGGGCAGGAGGGTGAGAGGAAGGTGCGGGGGATTTTACATAAATACAACTCTAAAACTTCACTATCTATTTTTCTCTTAAAACAGGACTTTATGTTTTCAGAAATCCATCACCATCAGCAAAACCCCAGACTAAATACTCGGTTTCAATACTGAATAATCTGAATAATTTAACAGTACCAAGTCTTTAATATACATCTCATACAGATTTAAAAATCTTCCTTTGGAGAACTACAGCCTTCTCTAACTACACATGGGGAAAGAGGTAACTGGTGTTCATCTGGAGACGCAAAACTCCTTTTGGTATCTTTTCTCCAAAAGTCCCTCTCCTATTCCCGAAGAAAAGGTCTAGTAATATTAAGGTCTAGTAATGTCTTCCTCCTCAGCAGGTACTGAAATCTGCTTTCCAGGAACCCATTCATTTCAGTGAGGTCCAAGCATTAATAGCCTCGGCCATTTCCCTGTTTTTCCCAGGGAAGACCACCGGCACCCTTGGGCCGCTGGTGCTATCAGCAATAAAGACTAGAGAACCGGCTCCTTTTTTGAGAGCAAAGCAATGAAATGCAAAGAAAAAAAAAAGCAAAAAAAAAAAAAGAGGAAGACCTTCAGAAGCCCTTGTTAAAGCCAGTGTGGGCTCAGAGCTTCCCCAGGCCTTCCCTCTGCCGAGACTGGCACGTCAGCTCAGTTGTCATGGTGGGAGTGGGGGAGCAGGTGACTGCTCACTCCCCAGTAGAGACACAACATATGGGCAAGAATAGTCAAACCAGGAGGGAAATAATGAACAGAAGAAGCAAAGAAAATTGAAAGCAGAAAGAAAGCAAGGCAGGGAGAGAAGATCCACCTGGTTGTTCCTCAATCCACTTTTTTTTGTGGAACTAAATCTTCTAAGAGCTGCTTTGCAGACAAAGCTTGAGTGGCTTCAAAGCTAGCGAAAGTGGTGCACCTCTCCAGCGGAGACAGGTATCGAACTGGGCAGTGGGAATAACTGTTTCTGAATGCAGAGTGATAACTAACTAAGCAGTGAGCAATTATAACTCTAACTTATATAGACAAGACTGCAACTCGGAGAAAACGAGCCGGGGTAGGAGAGGAGGGGGCAGCCACGTCCATCTGCTGTCATTTGTGTTTGCTGACTTCATATGTTCTCTTTGGTGCTTCAGAAAAGCCACATGTTATTCCGCAAATATACTATTCGTTTTCCATAAACAACAGTCATACAACAATTTTAAATCTAAATTAGCCTATGTGCATCATGCAATGTCCTCCTGTAAAGAGGCAAAAATGTAACAGATGGGAAAATATAATAAAGTAATTTTATGACAGTTGTAACAAGCCAAGAAACTATAAAATGGCAGCAGATAGAAAATAAAATTGTAAAATGTATGCATTGTTAGCTCTTTTCACTGGCACGGAGCTGATCAGCGAAATCAGAAGACAATATATAGTCCAAAACCCAGCAGCCTCTGGTTCCCCTCCGTACACCACTTGGGTCCCTGGAGAGACAGCAGGATACCGCAAATTTGTGAGGGGTGCAGCAAAGTGAGATAATGAGCATCCAAGCGCTATTTGCCCTCGGAGAGCTTCCAAGTATGGAGGAGCTGTTCTGCATTTTCTATTTCCTGTTGCTCGCGGTTGCCTTGCTGACCCCTCTCATGGTAAATGAAACACCTCTGGCAGTGCAGTGAGTTTGATTAAAAACCAGGAAATATAGGAGGTAAGACATTTTCAATAATGCCTTCAAAACCGGGGCCTGATCCAATGGCCCGTAACTCACTGAAGTCAAAGAAGCTCTCCTATAAGTAAAAGAGATGTGTGCTGAGGTCCTTTATTTGCAATGAAATCAGCTTTGGAAGGAACCTCAATTGTTTTTCTTAATCTTTTTTTCTTTTTTTTTTTTTGAAACAAAGGCTCTATATGATTTTCTCTTACAGCGTGTCTCCTGGGGCTTTGCATTCTCTCTGCTCTTTAGCACTGAATCACAGTATCTTACATTTATATGGTACCCAAAGGATCCCAAAGCATGCAGAAATTGCAAGCCAAATTTTGCTCTTGGAAGCATGAGCTCAGCTCATACCAAAGTTAATGGGAGGTGAGCACAAGCATCTGAAGGGAAGAATTTGCCCTTTAAGACAACCAGGAATCGTTTCACCCACTGAAATGCAGTTGCCTGTGAGTCAAAACATGGCAAATGGCAAAGGCTCAGCCCGAGGAGGTGCTGATCTCTATCAGCTCTTCTTGAAGACAACGAGACCTAAGGATAGTCAACACGAGCAGCAGGGTGCTGAGCAGCAGCTTTCATTTGTCTTGAGGCAGTGTCTCATCCGTACTCAGCTTTCTTGGCTTTTACATTCAAAAAAATAAAGGGATCTTGAAATTAACTTACTTTGTTTCTCTTTTGAATTGACTTGGACTTTTCAACTTAAAACGTTTCATTTAGGGGCTTTTTAAGGCCAACATTTTCAGTCTGGGAAGCCTGAATAAAGACCTTTGGCTCGCGTACAGAAACCGTTGTGTCAGAGAGTTGGGGTTGTTCCACTTGCCCATCTGATGAGAGATTTAGTTGCACATTTAGAAATTTCATCTCTCTTTTTTTCTTTTTCTTTTCTTCCCCTAAGACCTTCATGTGGCAAAGGCAGGTGATTAGAGAGCAAGTCTTAAGTTTCCTTCCCTGGCACTAACCAGGATATCAGATTACATGATTATCTAAAGCAAAGGGCCTTCAAAATCTCTGGGGTTCATCTGGGGTTTGGCAGCACACATTTCACATGCATCTTCGCCTCCGTTCAGCTGCAGACCCAGGGAGTGGTGTCTGCCGCAGGACAGGGCAAACCCTGTCGTCACTCGGAACCCGCGCCACTTAATCAGGGCTGAGCGTTAATGCTCTTAGCAAGCAGGTCTGCACATATCTCCACGGACCTCATCGTCCTGGTGGAATAAAAGCTGTCCTCTCCATGCTGGTCACACTGCGCAACACGGCCTTGCTGAACCTACAGTCTCTGCAGCAACTGTATAAATGTATATATGAGCATATATGTATATATACATATATATATGTATATATATAAGCATGTGTATGAGCTATACTGTGCACGGTGCATACTTTGGCCCCCAGCCTGGCGGGCCAGTGGCCCCGAGGCTCTGCCTTGTCTTTGGCTTATGGCGCATCAGGCCAGCGCTCCCTGCCTCTCCCTCTGCCACCTGATAGCTCAGCGAGGTACAGGAACAGAGCACAGGTTTCAATCGAGAGTCCAGAACACCAAGTAGCAAAGCAGAAACTCCCTTCCCGTATCCCTTTTTTTTTTCCTTTATTTTTCCTAGCAATGGATGAATTTCAAGCTGTGCTGTCTGAGTTCTTTTTTGGATAAACCACCCCAAAGATGCAATCCAGATGCATAGCCAAGTGCATAAAACCTCTGAACTGACTATACCGAATTATATAAAATCTTCTGAGTTTGCAAAACTGAGTTGGGAATCTCAAAAAAACAGGCGTGCTTAGGGGATTTCCAGCATTTCCTCCTTCTTCTCAGGTTGGCAGTATCACAGAGCAGTCTCTTCCCATGGTGTTCTGGCACTCCTCGTTTCCATCCCAGCCAGGAGAGTGATTTGCAAAGGTGCCCAAAGTTGAAAAATTATGGGGGAAAATGTTATTTGGCCTGTTCAAACTACAGAAAGCTTCTTTTATGCATAGGACAACATGATGGTTTATTATCCGTACAGGTCCCCCTTCCCCTGACTCTCCGTGCAGTAGTTAAATAAGGAGGCTAGTGCTGGAAAGGTAGGCACCCTAGGGACCTGACGGGAAGACCAGAAGACTCTCTTTTTCTGCCCGTTTCACTAGTGGATGGACTTCAACCAAAAGCTCAGAGCTATATTGAAGGAAAATTCTAGAAAGGAGCCAGGACCAGCTCTCACACAAGTCCTCTCACTCTTCATTAGCATAGTCAAAACCCAGAGGCCAAACCTAAGCTTTGGGAGCACCTGAAACCAGCTCCGAGATCCCAGCTCATAGGCTTAGCTACACTACGGCATTTGCTAGCACAGCTTAGCACTGCGGTAAATGCAAATGTAGCGCCGCTCTTATTTCCACCAAAACTCTCTTTCCTAACTCATTACTTTCTTCCAAAATTCAGAATAAGCCAGGCGCCGTGTAGCCAATACGTGTAAGAGCTGCACCCACCCCATAGCTGCCCGACCCGACTTCTGCTCTGCCCTTGGGAGCACACCCCATCACAACGTGCCTTGAGCGGGGCTCTTCAGACTCCACGTGCGCTTAACGCCACAGCTAAGACTTGGCGGCAGTGCCTGGTAGCTGGCCTCAGGAGCGCTGCCAATCCACGGGAACTATTTCGGTTTAAATCCCGCAGCTTCGATGAACAGGAGTGTGCGTGCACACGTGCGCACACACACACGCACACACGCACACACGCACACAGTGTGTTGCTGTGGCTTGGCAGATGAGCGGTACCTCATTAACTCGCAATAAGTCAGTCGCTCGCTATCATCCCAGTCTCCATTCCCTAACTCAGCGGTCTGATTTTTTTCAGAGGCTCTGAGCGCTGGCGGGTCCCATCGGCACTGAAGGGGCTTGCAGGTGCTTCAGCTTGCTGAAGATCAAGGCGCCTTGTGCAGATGTCTGCGCACAGCTCCGTGCCCAGCCTGGAGTCCCCAGGTTTCCAAGCTCAGGCACTAAGCTGCAGCTGTGAGAGGAGCGTCGGGAGCACCCGTGCCGGAAGGCCACCACGGCCACGGTGGCCTCACCAGACGAGCGCTTGTAAAGCCCCAGGAAACAGGCGGGGTTATTGAATTAGGAGATGCAATAGGGGCCCAGCCCGGGGGGTGAGGCGCAGGGGGTGGGGGGGCGCCTGACCGCCGGGTGACTCCGCAAGCCCTGATGGCTATTTAGCGGTGTCAGTCCGAGCGCTCTCTTCAGGCTCGCAAAAGCAATGAACCGCTTTCCCCGAGATCATGTCTTCAATATGCTGCCCTAGGGCTACTCTTTAAAATTCAAAACATTGGAGGACACACGGAGAGGGCGCTTTGAAGCATTTCTGACAAGCAAAAAAATCTCCTGGACGACCTGAAAGGTGAGCGCGAGGAAGCCCTGCACCACACATCGGGCTCAGCGCAGGATCAGAACAAGACCACAAAAATGCAGTTTTCTCATGAGACACTGGCTTTTCTTCTTTGCCCACAAATCGGAGCCACGTTGCCGAAAGGTTTAGATGCGGATAACCCTTACACAGGGGTGGAGAGGGCAGGGAAGCCTCTATTTTCGCTTCACCAGGCTGAAGAAGTGACGGAGCTGAGGTTCAGAAAGACCCAAAGAAAGCGAGGAAAAGCGCTGGGGCTTCCGGTCTTGCGCAGCAGCCATTTAATCCAGCAGGGTGGATTCAAGGGGGAGCAGGGAGGGCAGAGGCAGGTGATGATGATCTGCACCTTCCCGTCAGAGCAGCGTGCCCCCTCTCGCCGCGTGCAGCGCTAAGCCGAACCGGCACAGTTAAAAGCAGTGATTTCAGAGATCAACCAAAGCTCTGCACTTCTGCCAGCCGCCATCCCCACGGACAGCCGGTGTACCTTTAAGGGCTGCTCACTTGCCCCCTAAAAGGGAGAAGAAAACATCAAAAAAAAGCTGTTAGGAGTTATATTACCTGCAACAGCTGAATTTAATTAGTACCGCAATCACAACAAATATTTAAAAGGTCTAAAAAGCCGTGAAGGGAAATGTGCTTTCCTCAGAGAGCGACCCATGCCTCGCACGCTCCGTGCACGACGGAGGTTCTGCCACGAATGACTCACTTTGGAGAAACTTCACACAACCGCGTATTTTTGTAACCACGCAGCGAGCTGGAGTATGGAGGTACGAGGTGGAGATTTTGGTACCAGTCAGCGTCTCCTTGGCCTGTAACTGCCCTTTCCAGCCACCGGCCCGTTTCTAGACGCGCTGTCTGTTGGTGCTCACTGTAATCTCGCCCTTCGCTCTGCCTCCAGCTGGAAGGAGATTTTTTCCTCCAATAAGAGGAAACCTTAAAGAACAGCAGCAGCGAGCGGAGGCTAGAAGGGCTGCCACCCGCCGGGCCAGCGCTCTTCACCACAGACGCCAAGCCGTGGAGTCTAGGCAAAGGCGATGCTGGACCGCCCCGTGCAGGAGCTCGGACCTGCCGAGCCCAGCAACCCTTCCTCGAGTTAGCTGGTGACCACGACGCCCTTCCTGGACAGCTTCTGTATGTTGCCTTGCCAGAACAAAGAACCTCCAGAAGCAGGACATAAAGGGATTAATACACAGCCTTAATTAATAGTGTTTTCAGAGCTGTTTTAGTGGAGTCTTTGTGCTGGACCAGGATAACCGGAGACATCCCTACCTCAAATCTCTCCCCACAGGCAGACGACAGCCAGGAGGGGAGGAGGCTGCTGGTATTTGCTGACCAGACCCGGCTCCGGCTCGCTGGCCACGCTCACTGGGCACGGCCGGGTCTCACCAGCTGCCCGGCGGCCGTGCTCGGAGACCGAGAGCAGCGCTGCCACCCGCTCAGTCACACCGGCGCAAGGGGCTCCGGGGAGGACGCCAGCAAATACCGCGTGCTCGAGCAAGCTCTGCGCCGGCACCCGGACCGCGGCCCCGCCAGGAGGGAAGCTCTCTGCAGCTCGCTCCCCCGCGGCCGGATCGGCTCAGAGAGAGGACAATGTTCTTGGCCGATAAAGCAATTCCAATTATTCTTGCCAGATTTCCGTGGGGGCGGTGTGTGTGCATGTGTGTGCACACACGTATGTATATTTATCTTTCTGTAAAACAGTTGGGATAACTGATTTCTCCTAGGAACAGGCACAACAGACAACAGCCTCAGGACCCCTTAAAAGCCTCAGTCCAGGAAAAGTGTCACTGGTGGGAAGGAGGCTCCTAGGGGGGTTATGGGGACTCAGGTGATATGGGTTGTGACACCATCCCAGTACATGAACTCAGAAAACCCCAAATGTGACATCAGTGAGGCCTGAGAGGTTCTGTACCCAGATTCCCAAAAACTCAAACCCGTCTTTGTCAACCTTCCCATTGGTTGCACATCTTCATGCTAGCTTGCTCTTGGGTGTTATTGACAGCCACGCCRCTGCTTCCCGGTGTATCGTTCTCCTTTGCAAAGTGCTAGCAATCAACATCACTGTACTGGCTGGATGCCAAGCCCCATGCTGGCTTGGTTACCGCATTCAAGGGTATTTTCTTCTTCTTCGGAGAGCCACAGGCCACATTCTGCCAAATCATACCCAGGATCATGAGTTAGCAGAGAGCAGGGAGAGGTATCCCTGCGTGGGAAACATCAGGCAGCGAACCTGAGTCATCCTGATTCACTGCTTGATTTCTGCATCCTCCCATCCACCCCACTTCCATGGAAACCAGCCTGGGAAGGCCGGTCAGAGCGGAGACATTCAGAGCACGATGGGATGTCAGAGCAGGCAACAGAGCAGCAAGGATTCAGCTCGAGTAACAGCCGCTCTTTGAACTGCTTGAACTCAGCAGTCAAAAGATTGTTTTCCAATCTTCTGCCCGAAGCAGATGTGGAAACACTCAGCAAACGATCGAAAGGCCAAGCAGAAAGTCTGGCTGCCCTGGCAAGGAGAAGTGATGTTTACTAGCCTGGGATGATACAAATTGAAATAGTTCTGTTTGCTCAGACACGGAGCTAAGAAATAAATAGTGCGAGCGATGAAGTCAGTGTGGTCAGCCTGGGAATATCCAGCGTTACTCATTGCCAGTCTCTTCCAGCGACCGCTGCGTCCACAGGAAGATCCTCGTTCACTTCAGCGAGCCCTGCAGGGTCCCTCCGTGGGACGGAAGAAAACCCAGGCCTCCAGAAAGGAGTGAGTGGGCTCCTGCACGCTGTATAGTCCCGGGGGCAAATTCCTCCTCTCAGTTACACTCATGCGACCTCGCTGAACTCAGCACGCAAGAGGGGTACTTGGATTACATGTCTGTGCAAGCACACCGAATTACCACACACCCATCCTCAAAGCCCTGTACAAGCTATCTGGGCTTTAGGTCTAGACAAGAAGCAACTGCATGTTACGTCCTGATTTACTTCTTCAAGTCAGATGGGTGAGTAGGAGCGGGGAATTTGAGGAGGTTTGAGTTTGTCTCCTGCTTCCATTTCCTGCTACGGCTAAGCTATCATGAGCATGTCATACTTTGCTGTTGATCTAACCCAGCTACTCTCACCTCAGGGCAAGGAGGAGAAGGCAAGACTGAAGGTTCACACTGGAGCAGCATCTCTCGGAGCTGCGCTGGGGTGCTGCATTTCAGTGCTCCTTCCTCAGGGCCGTGTGCCACAGCTTGCAGACACAGCGTAGTCGATCCTAACCCAAGCCAGGAAAAAATGGACGTCCATTCTCTCCTCGACCAGAGAGTCCTAGGATGTCTTCACACCCCCTAGTTAGAGCTAGCTTTTTAAACGTGTTTAGGCACCTACGCCGCAAGGCACTTCATTTCACTCAGGAAAGTACTTCCTTTTGACTGGCTCTAAACTTTTGGAGAACCTTACCCAACATGACGCACAGGATCTCAGGTGGAATCTAAGCCATGCAACTCTGGGCCCCAACTCTCACTGAAATGAGAAGGACTTCAATTCCTTATTACTTTTAAAAACTAGCAAAGTAGCCCTTAGCTTCTTCAGCTCTCAGCTTTGTAAAGTAAGTGGAATAATTCTTTGGTGTGCCAGGAACAGCAGGCACATGGCATTAGACACTGCAAGGCGTTCAGGTATTACAAACACGGCAAAGACCTTTTGCTGTTGAGAAAATTTCTCCCATTTAAACAGCTGGGCAAAGAACAACTTAGCCTTTGTCAATAACATTTTCTAGGCTCATCCAGGAAGATGTTTCTCCACGATCTTGGTTTGTAGCAGCGCTCCAGTTCTGCTGCGTGGAGGGGCCACTGTTTCTGGGGAAAGGATGTGGGCATTGCGTTTGGGGCACACACAAGCATCAGACTCGACAGCAGCTCAGTTCAGTTTCCATTTGTTTCAAAGGAAACCACCTTCACGGAGGATGTTGTGCTCCATAGTAGGCTCAGGAGCACAGAGAGACAGACCAGTCCTGTTCCTTCTTCCCAAAGGATGGAGTATTTCCTGCCACGTAGGTCAATAGGAACATTTATTTTTATTTCAGTGGGACTGTGTTAGGCTTCCCACCAGGAAACAGAGATTTCCAGGAAAAAGGAGTGTAATTTGGTAAGGTTCACACCCAACTCTCCTTCCAGTGAGCGCCTAGGAAGCCAGCAAATCCTGTCATAGAACGAGCTTTCTCTGCTTAATGCCAGTTCCTAGATTCCTCTCATGGAAGGTCTTGAGGCCAGAGAAGAATACGAGAGCCACACGCTTGGCTGCCTGTGCCCAAACCCCCTACTGCCTGAGTAGACACACAGAGCAGGCAGAAAGCTAAACACAGTCCCAGGTTCTGCAGCCGCAGCTCTTAGATCATTTCGGTCAGTCCCATCATCTATAGCAGTCAGTCCAAATTCATTGCCTGGGTTCTGCCAATACATTTCTGAGGCGGAGGGGAGAAAAAACCATCTGGAGCCAAATACAATATCTGTAGTGCTTGCTCTCCTGCGGGACTAGGAGCAGGCCCTCTGCCAGGCAGGACTGGCCAGGGCCATAGGCTCCATCAGAAGATCCTGAGGAAGTAGAGGGCTCTTAACGCTCCCCTCTGGGCACAGCTGGGTCACCCACCTGCAGATGTGCTGACAGGTCCAGCATCTGCCAGCTGCACTTCCCCAGTGCCTTTCCCCTTGTGGACTTGAGTTTGGGTGCAAAGCACAGGCTACATGGACTTTAAGGTCACCTGGCTGGCCTTGCCCGTGCCTAATCTGTCACTCGAGAGAAAAAGCAAACATGGTAATAGGCTTTGAGCTCTGAGACCCAAGAGGACCACTACTTGGGCAGGGTGAGCATGAGAAATGCTCCCATGAGAATTGGGGGGCCCTGTCTGGTGCCGCATCGCACATGCAGGAAGACAGGAACTTTCCTCTGCCAAGTGGCTGAAGAGATGCCAGTGCCTGCCTGATGCACAACTAGGCCACGGAGCCTGGCAGTTCAGATCCTGCCTGAGACTAGAGTGACCTGCAGAAATGGAGGAGAAAAGGGACCATTTCCTGCACTCTTATTCTATTTTAAGGAAAAGATATGACTCAGTATCTGATTTAACTTGTTTTACATACTAAAAAAAGAAGTGAGTACAAAAGAATCACCTGTTTGGGAAGGGAATCTGCTAAAAAGAAACCAGTCTGGGGCAAAAGAGACCCACGTAAACAGTTAACTTAAACAAGACACGGTTTGGTGTAGCTTGGCTCTGCTCATAACCAACACGTGAGAGCTCTGGGCAAAACCATATTGCGCTGGTTATAGACTCATCTCATAGACTTAGAGATGGAAAAGACTTATCAGGTCCCTGAGTCCACCCCACCTGCCAGTGAAGGATTGTTCCCCGCAGAATTTTTTCTATTACTTTGTACAGCCCAATTTTAAATGATCCAAGCGATGTGGTCTCAGCCGCTTCCTTGGGGAGGCTCTTGCACAGATTTGTTTTGTTTAACTCAGCCACTTAAACGGTTAACCCTTTTCTTTCCCAGTTCTCCTCACATTTTCATTTTATGTTTCAGCTGCCTGAGTTTTCCCATGCACTGCATTTTATACGGTTATGGCCTTACAGCTATCACTGCGGTGTGCTTTGAAACGGAGCAGCATATCCAACAGGCACATCGTTAATAACTTACCAGAGAAAATAAAACAAGTTAGCTTCAAGCAGGTATGCAAATAAGCTCCTCAAACCCATGAAAAAGAGGGACACTAAGGGCTTTTCAGTACGACAAGGCTGCCAGCATAGCTGGGATGCTCAGGTATGTTTCTGTTTGGTGGAAAATTATTAACTGATTTCTAGATTTCATCTGAGGGAAGCCTCAGAGCGAGGAAGTAAACCCGATATAGTTCAGAGCTTTACTGGACGCTGGCAAACTAGTCTGAGATTATTTAAGTCTCACAGGGCAAAATTCAGCCCAGAGACTCACAACTAGGGACAAGCCTGGCTTGTATTTTTCCCATCTCAATATAAGTGACTTTATATATATATATATATATATATATATATATATAAAAAAAAAAAAAAAAAAAAGCTTTTCTAGCTAACTGCAGGACTATGCTAGGTATCAGGAACAAAAAAATCCTGAGCTGGCTCCTCATCACTCCTATATCTTTCTCTAATTCCTTTCTTTCAGCATTCCACCATGAAAGTGCACCATAAATAACTGTTGCCAGTAACTACTGGAGCATAGAGTTACTTCAGTTGCTGACAGAATTCAGCTCCCGTGAGAGTGTGTAAAAAAACAAATCTCTGAAGCAAAAGTGAAGGGAAAGGCCTGAAGCAGGATTATGAAATGGAGTCCTTTTTTTTTTCCTCCACACTCTACAAAATGCAAGGAAATCCAAGATCTGCAGCTTCAGGACTTCAGGAGCTATAAAGAAGGAACAAATACAATGAGGATGATACATAGTTTATATAGCAGCGTTCATCTGTGCAACTCCAAGCACGTAACAAAAGATGCTGCAATTTCTTGCTGGTTTCCCGCACATCAAAGGTTAGAGATTGTTTGATTAATCTCATAATCCCTGGGAAGTGTGGGGATTTTGCGGCATACCTTCTGGAAAGGAAGGCTTGAAGAGAGAGAGAGGCAGGATATTTTATCAGACAAACTGATGTAGATGAAAAAAAAAAAAACACCTGACAAGCCTTTAGGCCTACGAGATGAGCATGTAAGATATTACTTCTCTCTGCAAACTTTGACTCTTTTCCGCCCTCAGACTATTGCGTCAGGAACACAACTACTAATGCTAATGCTTTAGGACAAGATTTTTTTTCTTCTCCTTCTCCCTTACACAAAAAGCAAACAGGTACTTCCAGGTCAAATGCTTTTTCTTGTAAATTAACAATAAAAGAATAAGCAAAGCACAGTCTGCAAGGGAGGCAGCCCAAAGCATGTGTTTTCTCTAAGGATCCATAGTCCGGTTTATGTTCGAAATCTTTATAATCCATGTGGAAATCTCGCCCCATAAGCAATTCTGGGCTAGCTAAAGTGGGGGAACAGCATGGACTCGGTTTTATTGCTACAAATACGCTTACAGGTTGGGGAAGGGAACACGCAGCGCTGGAAAAAGGCACAAGAACAGCAGTCTAACCAAAGCCACGCTCAGTGTTGCACCAGAATAACTATTTCTGTACACAGACATACCCTTAGCACAACCCTATCAATACCAATCTCCTTTTCTAGCACACACAAGGCCTCGGATGCGTAGAGGAAAGCGTCTGAACTAGCATAAAATGGCTCCCCGTTTCAGGCAGAAATGCTGGTGGGGATTTAACGACCTGACCAAGGAATATGGCATGGAAAAATGCAGCAGCGCTCGCATGCCTCATCGTGCCAACAGAGTCACTGGGACTCAGAGAGATGCCCACCTCTGGAAGCAGGGAGCAAGCAAGCTGCCAGGAGCCAGAATATGGGATTTTACTAATCCAACTAATCAAACAAGTTGTATTCCTGAGATATAAAATACATATGTATGTATAGTTTAGATTTTTTTTTTTAATTGCTTGTGAGACCTTCCCCGTGTTATACAACTGTTGATCAAACAGCGTAGATGTCATATCTAAAGATAATTTTGGTTCCTGAGCATTGCAATGAACATTTTATCTGCTTCACAACAGCAAATACACCCAGTGCTCTCAGCTCATCTCACGTTGCCCGACTTAGTGGAGAACCTCATACAGTGACCAAACTGCTTCAATGACCACCTCCATGTCTTGCTTTCTTTACAGTAAAACCGGGCTCATGTGTCACCGTAACTCAGAAGAGCCTCTGGTGGGGATGGGGAGAGGCGTTAAGGGGTCGGGATTCCCTTGTCCGTGAGGATCGTCTCCCAGGGCACGTGCCCGGGGCATGGAGAGGCTGCAGGGCTGTGCGCAGAAATCCTCTGCTGCCAAGATGCTGCGGCTGAAGCCAACTGCATAAGACCTAATTCTGCGTGGCGCGTGGTGGGGCCTTTGTACGAACAGTAGTTTATCACCGCAGGTAAGCGGAAACCACAGCCTTCCGCTGGTTTTGTTTGCGTGTTTGGAAACTCCCAAGCCACAGAGCCTATTTTTAGAGGGAGGATCAGGAAGCTGTCTAGGGGGAAATCAGAAAGGTAGGCTGAAGGTGAGAGCCGACGTGGGGAGGTGACTCCCAGGCTTAACCGAAAAACCGAGCAAAGGAAAACTTGGTAACCGCGAGACGAGCCGCCCTGCGAGCAGGCAGCCCCCCGCTGCGAGGAGCTGCCTGCGGGGGACAACGAGGAGGCCGAAACCGCAGGAGCGAGTCTCCGGACGGAGAAGGGAGAGGGGAGATGAGGTCAGAGAGGTACTGGTGGGTGGAGTGAGTCCCGGGAGGGAGCTCAAATCCAAGAGTGCAATTTTTGAGTAAGTCAGAGAGAGCTATGAATTATTCTGTTTAGCGTTACACAGATAACAGCTAAGGAGGCTGAGGCTGTCTCTGACCCAGGTTTCCTCGTTTTTAGCAGTTTAAAAGATCACCTTTTATTGCCTGGTCTACAGCCAAACAAATGGATAAATAACCCCAGGCCTCTCCCCCAAGCCTTCTATCATAAGGGTGTGAGTGAGCTTCGGTGCTTGGATCCAGATGTCACACTCCCAGCCTCCTGGGATGTCTATCACACTCTCCCATATGGAGCTACATCCATCTTCAGGACCTGAATGCACCACCCACATGGTTGTTCCATAAATACCACACATTTTCCAAGGGAGACCTTCCAGGTGCCCTTCTGTGAGTCTTCCCACAGATCCAGTAGTAATCCAGTGGGCTCCAGTGAACTACACAGTCAGAGAAGTCATCTGTCAGATGAAACATGATTTGCAAGGGTAGCAGGGTCCTTCCAAGCTTCAGATGCAATTAATGATTCATTATTAATTGTATCACCATGGGGTGATACACCATGGGGTGTACCACCATGGGGTGGAAGTGGCCCAGCTGCTGACCGAAGACTCTGTTGGCTAGGCATTGAGCAGAACAAACCTGCTGCAGAGACCCATAGGCTGAAGGACTTGTTGCTTGAGCTCCTCATGATTTCATCTGTGAAGACAATCATCTCCTTCCCTGTCTACCCAGACCCTCTTAGAAGGGTTTACTTAAAGCAGAGCATATGTTAAAGCACTGTCTCTTTATTCCTGTATGAAGGTTGAGGCACATTTGCAGTCAGTAATAAGACCCCAGCATCAACGCTCTAGATAAAGCATTTTGAGGCTTGTGGAAGTTATGTACAATAATAATAACAATAAAGATCAGACAACCAGGACTGTGTAAACACCACTAGCTGCGCCACTCGTTCACAGCTCCGAGCAGGTGACCCGCCGGGCCAGCAGGTCTTCCTAGCTCCAGGACTGTAAGCATCAAGGTCCAGTGCCAATTCAATGAATCCAGTCTACAAGGCTTCATTAACATTCAATGAAGCCAGCATGAATCTTTCCTCTACAGTCAGGTTTCAGACACTAAGGCCCTGGCCTTTGAAGGTATTTAGTGCAATCAATGGGAATCAGAGAGCTAAATATCCTTGAAGATCCTGGCCTAAGGCCACAGTGTTTAGAAAACCATTTAAACATGTGCCTCACTGTTAGCATGTTGGTAAGTGTTTTCCTGCGTAGAGGGACTTACTTACCCAGACAGTTAAGTGCTTTTCTGCGCTGCGTCTGGCCGTGCTGTTGGACCAAACCCTTGGGGGCTCAGACACGATCCTGTTACTACAGCTAACAAGTTTACTGCGCTGCAGTAAGTGCCTGCACTTACCCTCTTCGCCTCTCACAAAGGCAAACCCAAACTCATCAGCTCTAATCGCTTTCCCCGAGGTCTAAGCTGACACGCCGTACTCCATACCTGCCACGGGCTCCGGGCGCGAGTACAAGACTGGCGTGGCTTAGCCAGCGTGTCGTAACCCGCTGCGCCGGGTAACTCGGTGGTGCATCTCTGCCCCGAGGGCAGGCTCGCGTGCTTGCTAGCCGCCTGCGCGCTCCTGGCCACTGCAACGCAGATCACAAGCCACCTCCCCAGGCTGGTGTGACTCATCTGAGGGGACAGTCACAAGCGCTTGTAGGATGGTCACTTCTTAAACCACACGTGCATGGCTGAGCAGCCACAGGCATGCAACCAGGTGCCATTGCTCGCCCTGCAACCTGGCCAATGTAAGGCACTCCTGAAAGGCGTTACTGTCTGACAAGTCCTCTTTGGCCACGTGCAATCAGCCGGTCCCTCCTCGTCAGCTCTCAGACGGCTGCTGCCCGTGGTGGTCGCAGCCACCTCAGCAGAGTCCTGGGAGGACCTGCTGCTCCGGACAAGCACAAAATGCCTCTTCTCTTGTGGAGAGTGACCTCAAGCAATGGGACTGCCCACAGGGCACATTTCCTGGGCATTAAATCTTCTATTTGAAAGGGCAGGAAGGGATGAGTTTGATGAGTGTTTTTCCTTGCTCCACTGAACTCAAATAATTTTAACACAGCTCCTTAGATTTAAAGTGTACCAAAGCCAATTCATTCATTTATATGTATAATACAATGCAACAAATAGTCAAAACAAACCTACGGAGAAAGGGGAGGGATGAAAAGTGTGTTCTTCCTACATTGCAAGCCATGATGTTAGCAAAGCATATTAAAAATTTACCACCTTTCAGCTAGAAGGCACCAACCTTCAGCTGAGACACAGTAACTGCAATTTGCACGCTCCTGTCAGGTACAAATGCAAAGCAAAAAAGGGTAACCACCACAGATCAGGGTGCACATCATCAATTGCCAAGAAGCAAGAAGTCAGGAGCTCCTGACCTGATGCAAAAAAGTGCCAAACGCTCTCAATTCCTTCCAAAGGAAATGGCAGTGTCAGCACAATCCTACCTACACCAGGACTCAATCGAGTCAGCTCAGGATTGGAAAATCCCATTACCACCCATTGAGACACAGTTAAACAATTTCACAGCCACGCTACGTGATCATGTGATAGGCTATACAGGAGCCCAGGCAACAGCAGAACTTTAACACTTTCAAACTGCATCTGCCTGGGTCATGTGGAGGCTTTCCAAACCTGTTAAATTCGCTAGATTAAGTAATGCACCTTTTTGGCCCAACCAGCCAGAACCGCTGGGAAGTGAGAATGCTAAGCACCATTTACTATCACACTTGTTCCTAACTTGAGATTTTTTGGCCTGCTACAATTGGACCATGAAAATACAGAACATACCATGCGAATTGCTATATATCTCAGTGCTAGCTTGGCTTGTGGTAGAACTCTTCCCAAAGCAAGTATTCCAGGATTGCATATAAATTAAAGCTCATAAATCAGCTGAGAAAAAAATCTTCTCTATGGAAATGGCCAACTTGCTAGAAGGGAGTTAAATGCTACAAATGCTTTTCAATGAAGCCTTGCTAGCTGTCAAGAATGCACAAGGCAATGGAGTTGTTTGGATTGGGAGCATGAGCAGAATTTTTCTCCCCTCTTTTGAGGACAATGAAATGTAACAGCTTTTCTTCCCCTCGGTGCTGCACAGAGTGACCCTAGCTAGGAGACAACAGCACAGATACAATCTCTGGAAATCATGAAGTGACTGAAGAATGGCTGAGGAGTTCTGAGTAACTAAATAAAGTCCTCTGTGTTTTCTTTAGCAAGTAAAGAAAATACTTTTAGAGTTTTACTGTGACTTTTGGGGTCAAGGGGGAATCTTGAGTCCAAATACAACAAACCCATGTGGAAATTACTGCCAAGAGTCTGATAGTTAGACTGGGAGCTTGCCTTGAGGCTCAGATGTGCGAATAAAGCTCTCTGAAGGTGGATTGAATTTGAGTTTTGCTCGGCTCATGGGAATCTGGGACTTGGTGCATGTCCTTCCTTCTCTTAAAAAGCTCTGACTGTACTGAGTGTTCCCCCACAACCCACGGTGAGGACACTCCATAGCTTCCAGGGTATGGTGGGAAAAGAGGGAGTCAGGTCTTCGTTTTCCACGGGGTCACTCTTCAGCTGGCTGCAGAGAAGGCAGCACTGCAGAAAAGGCAGGTGCTTGGAGGACACGGAGCACAGACTCTCTGCTGTGCCGCTTACTAACACGTAGGGCTTCGCTGCTGAAAAGCAGCTCTCCCCGTGTGCTTTTTTAATTCTGTTTCCGTACACCTAAAAATGACATGCTCCCGAATTGTTAGCCACGGGGCCGCGGGTCGCAGCAGAGCTGTTCTTTCCAGTACCCAGTGTACAGCACAGCTGATTGCCTCCTTAGCCAACTCATTACAATGCCATTGGTTTGTTGAATGTTTTTAGGAAATAAATAATCCATGACACAAACAGCACTAAGTGATCTGATCGGGGTCACAAAACATGTTAATGGAAGAGTCAGGGACCGAACTCAGGCATGGGGCCTGCCAAGATCCCAGGCCTGTGCAAGCTGAGTCTGAATATTTTTTAACCACAGTTTCTAACTCTCATTCTGTTGTTTTCCACGAAATTAAAGAGCCTTCTGCTTTCAGCAAACTCTTCCCCAAATAGGTTCTTTCGGGTTTTCTTCCTTGCTCTGCATCTGCCATCATGAAAGCAGCAACAGCTGTGCCGCAGGAGTCGTGTTCAGAGGAACACACCAGCACCGTACCATATCGAGTTGAGCTGAGAGGGACTAAAAGGCTCAAAAATAACTAGCAAAGAGAAAAATTCCCTTCTGTTTATTTTTCAGCTTCATGACTTTTGGTGCATTTTAATATGTGGAATTGGCATCTCTACCCATCAGCCTGGAAGACTTAAACTTTTTTTTGCCTCGCATTATTAAAGCGGAGTCAACCTTCTGGAACCATATTCAGAATAATGTAAAAATTAGTAATTCTGGCTTCAAATAAACATTCAAGAGATTTTTCAAAGGTTTTTTTTTAAGTTTGCTTAGATACTAATATAAAACCTTTACTAGCCCATGCATCACAGCCACATCAGGCCTGATTCCAGCTTCATTTACCCCAGCCTGCCTTCACTGACACAGGCGGAACAGCTCTTCCTCGGCTCTGATACCGTGAAGAACAGAAGCCATGCTTCAGAAGCACACACCATTTATTTCTTATTCTAGGAAGCAGCGTTGCTGTAGCCACGACGGGCAAAAGATACAAGTGAGGTAAGGTTTGCAGAGAGGTAATATCTTTTATTAGACCAATGTAGCTGGAAAAAACAGATCAGCTTTCAGGCACACAAGGCCTTCTTCTTCACATGCCTAAAAGCTTGTCTGTTTTTTTTTTTGAAATTATAACAGTCTAATAAAAGAGATTGCCTCTTTCTTCAAAATGGCCTTTCATACTCATGACATTCAGCCAAATGAAATCTGGATTAGAAGAAATAGCAAGTGTATTCTATTGTATACTCTTCTGTTAAATTACTGTGTGTACAAATTCGGGGCACCTAGGGTTCTCACAGCATTGCTCGCACCTCTCGCAGGGTTATATGGTACAGTTCCACCACGAAGCCACCTACTCTCACAGACGAGAAAGCCAACAGCCGACCTACTGTGTACCGCGCACTACGAAGCAGCCTCAAAAGGACAACAGCGGGCAAATGATACCCTGCATCTGTTCAGATCGCATTCATTTCTAGCCACCTAAGGTTTGGCTGAAACAGCTCTTCTAAACCCAGATACATATGTTGGCTTAGAGGCACCATAAGTAAAGTAGCCTAACAAACCAAAGCAATTGGTTTTAATAAGAATCTTGGCTTGTTTTGACAATGCACTGAATCTTCATGTTGGCACCAAGAATGTTTTTTTAGGAAAATGTATGCATCTTTGCAGCACTCAGCAACTAAATCCTCTCTGCACTTCATGGAAAGGGTTTCCTGGCTATCCGCTTTCTAATGTATTCCAAGTCCCTTGCAACTGATTGTTGTCTGGGCTGGAAATGCTTTTATATTAAGCTCAACAATTTGCCCCCATTGCATACAGTGCGAGGGCCAGTGAGTGGGGTGCACAGGTCACAAATTGCGCCCTTCATGTTTCCTAATGCACTTACAAAAGTGTCCAAGGCTGTGGGGGCATTTAGATGCTTCCTGAATCGCATTGTGCAGATGTCTTTGTAATAGCTACGGAAGCGGCTGTCTCCTGCTACCCAGCCTTATTACAGGCAGTAGCAATACTCCCAGAGTTCAAAGGCATTTCATGCTCACTGAGCGTTTTTCAGCAAGAAATCTGAGATTAAATAAACTTGAATCCTCTCTGAGGAGAAAGCAGAAGATGGAGGGAGAGGAGCTGACTCTCCGCTGCACAGCGTGCATGTTGGTGTACCTTGGAAAATACCCAGGCGAGGTGCACCTCTAACCCACGTCCGGCCAGAACATTTCACCGCCGAGGCCAGATTTATGCCTGGTGCAGCGCTGTTGATTTTAATGGGTTCGTGCCAAGGATGCCAACCTGCTCAAATCTGAAAATGACCCAAGATGTTCTCTAGCCTTTGTCCTAACATCTCTGCACTGAATCCTGAGGGGCTTCCTTAGGATTTTGTGGGATTTACAGCTTTTTTTCCCCTGATTTTTTTTCTGATAAAAGGTGATAAGTTAGTTTGTCACTAACAGAAGTATTTATCTTTTAGCAGGCAAGGATAGGCACACGACCCCTCTCCCTGGAAAAAGTAACTGCTGACCTGCTCATTAACAGAAGACTATATTCTGCTCTCGTGTTAAAGAAACAGTGCCCAGGACACCTCCATGGCCATGTACAAAAAGGTGACTCTGCCTGTTGCTCAGGCAGGATTCAGAGAGCAAAACAAATCAAATAATTGTTTGATGTTTTTCTTCTCCCTAACAACCCTGGCTCTGTGGGAAAAAGAAAATACTTGAGTCATGAAGCTGACCAGAGTGTCGTTCCTGCTGACGGGGGATGTTTCCCGAGTCTCAGCTGGTAGAGCACTACCCTTAGCAGGCTGGAGATTTTATTCTTTTGCACCCTCCACACCCTTCGCAAGTGCCGTGGCCGAGAGGTGGGCATGGTCTCCATGCAGAGCAGCCAAACTCACACAAGCTGAAAAAGTTTCACTTGAGCATGTCTACAAGATAGAGGTCCAGAGGTGAGGCTGTTCCCGATGGAGCCCGAGGAAGCCGTGTGCTCAGCTGCCTGGTCTTGGCTAGCTATCACCAGGCTTGTAAAGGTATTTACGTTCCTAAACATGCAGCTAGCTGTCCAGACGAATGCCAAGAGACGTGGGCCTTGCGACCTCCACCCTCAGCATGTTTAAGTGCTTAACTTCCATTGACTTCACCGAGACGAAGACATACAACACCACTGAGGATCTGGGCCCAACACGGTTTGGAAAATCCCATTAGATACCATTCCTCATCTTTAGGTGACTAAATACTTCCGAAATGCAGTCCCAAATGCCCTCAGAGACTTTGGATGATCCCCACGTAAGTCTTTTCTGGGCTGCCCAGTTAAAGGTCACTGCTATGATGTTGGAAAATCTTTTCAGGCTAGGCCTGACCTGGAAGAAGTCACCCAGCTTAGAAGTTGAGAGTAATGCAGAGGCAATCAGCACATCTTCTCGGCTGTAGACAATACACTGCGAGTCCAGGATAGATCTGAAAGCCTGAAGGCAGACATACAAGAGTGTTATGTCCTCTGTCTGAGAGCCGAATCCCAGGGAGGGTGGAAATAGCAATGTAGGACAGCTGTGAGTATGCTTAGTATTAATATCAAATATAATGGTAATTCAAAACAGAATCTTTTGGTACAAATCTGAACTGCACAAGCCAAGTTATGAAATGATATTAGCATCTGGATCTAAGAAGCAGCTGAGACTAAGCTAGCCAGCTTTTGCCATATGTCTCATCTGCAGAGAATATTTAAATAAGTAAACACAATGAGTTAATAAATACATGAAATAACTTTGCAAGATAAGCACCTCTCTGTGCTAGTGGCATGGCAGACTGTCAGAACAATCATGTCCAATGGAAATTCTGAAAGGGGAAAGTTTAGATGGCACAATATTGGACTTTTTTTTTTTTTTTTTTGAGTTTTCAATTGGCTGAATAGCACAGCCCAGAATGATGAACATTTACAATGATCCTTATCTGCTGGCAGGTGAGAGAATCCAGTTGCAGTTGCCAAAGCCTTAACTCATCAGAAAATCAGTGGTTCTTCTTGGAAACATAGCTGAAACCTTCCACAGACCTTCTAGCTACATCCCTGTGCAGGCAAAAGGGACTATCATTTTAACGGCATCAAAGGTAGAGAAAGTCATGCTGCTTTCCAGCAATTCCGTGATAACACCTAGAGGGTGAAACAAGCCTGCTGGTGGTCTAATCTGAACAAGGAAAAAGAAAATCCTAAATGCTGATTCTGGAAAAAAAACCATTCTGTAAAAACAAGCCAGACCCAGTGTCCTCATTTCATTTTTACCTGTGCATGTCCAAATGTCTCCAGCTGGGAACTTCGCCTAATGAGGATTTCAGGATTCGGCCCAGGAGGAACTCTTAAGGGACCACCTTTTTTTTTATTAAGAAATTAAGAAAATTCACCCCTTTGAACAGCAGATTTAGGGCTTGCATACAAGGTCAACAACATTTAATTGCTTGGCCACATCCACAGGCTTCTAAACACATCCAACCCCCTGAACAGTTTGCTCTGACTTTAAGTGACATTGCTTTATTGATGGAGGAGGGAGAAAACTCCTAATTGCATATCAAGGCCATTATTACTCAAAAAATTTTAATAAGCTCAATGTCTCCCTAGAAAATGTCAATGGTTTGATTTTAATAGCCTCTGGCAATGAATCTTGCTATCAGGTTATCAGCCTCAGCTTTCAGTTGCTCTGCATAGGACAAAACGTTCCCTAAAATTGACACTGCTATTAACAATAGGTGCCCAAAGCAACCACTTGCCATAAATTGCAGAAAAGTTCAGAGACTGCGTTTATTTTAGCTCTCCAAACTAGAACATATAACACTATTTCAATTTAGAAGAGGACCTTGCTTCAATTCTTGAGTGGACTAAAGCGAACAGCACTGAACGTCTCAGAGATGCACAAACTGCAACCCATTGACTCCAGTCCTTCAGGGCCCTCCAGTTTTACAGAGGATACGGATAAATGGGGTCGTTCAACAGAATCAAGTCGCATCCATTCAGCTTTCGTGGGTTTTATTTCACACAGGTGTAAAATCTCCATGAAGCGTAAAGCAGGAGTGCCTCTCTCCGTTAAGCCGTCCATCACGGAGAAATGTTTACCGCACAACACAAAAGGCAGGAAGGCATGCAGATACGTAAAGATCTGATATACAGAAAACCAGGTCGTATCTGCACAAACTATAAGTATAACTTTTTTCTTACCTCTTTCATATCATTCGTGAACAAAGTTGAATTTTAAATGGACTCATTATGGTGCTTACTGGACTAACATAAGTGCTTTAGGATGCAGTCTGAGTGGCAGATACTGCACAAATAAATCCAATTGCAATTCCTGTATTCTTTTCTCGTTCCGTACACAGCTCTGTCACAGGGGTCTGTATATTCCCAGCCCGCCAGATGGGTAAGGCAGAAGACTTCTGCACAATATGAGTGTAATTCGGTTCACTACACCTTATCGTTTCTCCTGGCTCTTACGCAATTACCTTAAGGGTCCAAAACCACAACAGCTGACCTCAAAAGTAATTTGTGCCTCCACCACACGGTTGGAAGTTGCAAAGTACATTGAGGGATATTTCTTCAGTGCCATAGAGATGTATAAAATGTATTCTAGTGCCTGAAACAGAAGGTGAAATAGCTTTAGCCAACCAGGCAGAGCAATCAGCCCAAGAGCACAAACACACACAGAAATATGATGGGTATGAAATCATTCAGAGCCAATCAGTAAGCTCCCAACTTCTAAAGCAATTTCATAATTGAGTAATGGGACACAGCAGGGTCTGAACTATTGTGTATTATAATCCGAATGGAATGCTGTGAGAAGGCTCAAGCAATCCGATCGTGCAGAGCCCTCGCTCACCAGACATGCCTTTGACATATTTCTTTAAAGCGCAGCAACAAGAGCAAAGTAACTGCTTGTTAATGACACCCTGATGGGTTGTCTGCAGCGCTGAAACTGAGATAGCATAGATTGGAAAGCATGTGCCTCTCCTTGGCTTGAGTTAACACACCAGCCCCCACAGACTGCCCACCCACTTCAACCTTAATCGCCAGCGTGCCTGTGCAATCACCAGTTTCACTTCACTACATATTTCCTCCCCCAGAACTTAGCTTGTAAAACAAGAGACACTAATAATCTGAGATGATACTGCTCCAGTCTCCTGTCATTGCTTCGTTCTCTCGCTGCACAGCTGGGAACACGCCGGCTAAGCCGTAGCCATCCATGCAGTGGTGCAAGCAGAGCTCTTTCCCTGACCTACTCTTTCTCAGTCCCTCCTTGGATGTGTATGCGTTAATTCCACCAAAAAATTATCACCTCTTTTGTTTTTAAAGACATTACCCATTCTGCCTCCTTTACATACTTCTTCTTTCCTCTGCTTATGGACAAGCCTGGGCAGAGACAAAGGTCCGAGTGCTAGAAGTGCTTCACCTAAGGGATACAGTGTGGATGGGTTTGGGCCTAAGCTCTCAGATGTGCCACAGGAGGTGGTACAAACCCTCAGTTCATTGCAAGGCAAAGGCTGAAAACCTTTGTCCTGCATGTTCCAGTCTCATTCATAGGTATGGTCCACTGTACTTTACGTTTAGAAGCCTATGACTGGGCAGTAGGCCTTGTCCTAGCTCCTATGCTCTAGACCAGCTGGAACCATTTTGGGGAAAGGGAGACTGCAGGAGAAGGTTGTGGTGAGGAGCACCTGTAGAGTTTTCATCATGGAGAGCAAGCTGGGAGACTCCTGCAAGAAGCAGGCAATCTGTAGTAGCAGACTCGCAACCAAGTTTCAGAGATGATGAAAGATGGAGGCTTTCTCAGGAACCTGAGGGGACTGTAGAGCATTTGAGCAACCAGGGAGCCCCTGAAAGTTCTTGGATTGCAAAGCCAAACTGGCAGGAAGGATCTTCTCTCCTCCCTCAGAGATAAATTTGCTTTTTCAGCGCTGACACTGTTTCAAGAAGCAGCTTTGAGCATTCTCATTTTAAAGGAACTGCCTCACCCTAGTTCAGTATTCCAAAGTTCTAAGAATACCTCAGTTTGGAAATCAGGCATCTCTTGATGTCCTCACTTTAACAAGGGTAGGCCAAGGCCCTGGATGACTCAGGCTGGATGAGAGCAATCTCGAGGCTGGCTCTCAACATCCATGTACAACTACTCTCAAAAATGCACTGCTCTTGTTTTCTCCGAATGTGATCTACCATCCAGAAGGGAATGTATGCTGTACTGCACACGAGCTCAAGGGGACCATCTCCCCTCTGCGACTCACCACACACGTGAGCCTATGGTGCATTAACCTTGGGGTAACCTTGACCAGAGAACATGGAGGGTAGCTGTATTCCTTGTGTAGTTACACTCTCCTCTCGATAGGGGTTGGTATGTTTGGTTGTGGGCTGCAAGGAATATAACATACTGCATCAGCCAAAGCCTCATCAACCAAAGCACTAGGAAGCAGGTCCATGGGAATGAGTGTTTCTGGAGCACAACAGATGGGGAAAGTCAATGGGACTCATGCTTGCCAAGCCAGACTTTTATCTAAAGGTACAAGAAAGCTCTGACTGGGAGTTCCTAAACAAGTTTCCAGCCATCAAGATAGTGAGCCTCTGAAACAGCCCACCAGGAAAAAATGTAATGGCAGTCTGAAAAACAGTCACGAATGGGATTACAGGACATTGCTACAGCTCACTAGTGGTAGCATGCACTGGACTGGATGGCCCAGGAGGTCCATTCCCAGCCTGCAGTCCTTTCTCCAGGCTTGTTACTGATACATCACTAGTTCTCTGTGCGCAGATCTGCTATACCTCTCATTATAATGGGTGGGAACTGTGGCCCAAGTCTTCACAGATGTATAGGTGCCTTCTTCCTTCTGACTGCTCCGGGAGAGAAATAGGCAGCATGATATTTTCAAAGATTTGGAATCAAGAATAAAGCCAACAGCTATAATAAAGGTTGGAATCATCTAATGGAGAGAACTGACTTAGGAAGATGAAAAGAAAGTGGGAATTGTGCTCCAAAATTGGAAAAGCACTTTCAAACAATTTATCCCGCATAATTTTAAACCTGTACATGCCAGACTGTCTTCTTTCTTCTGCCCCAAAAGAAGTTGCTTTTGCAAAACTCTGTAGAAACTCTCTTGTTAAATTCTGAGTTTACAAGGATGCTGCCCAAAGCCCCCTTGTGTTTATTATCAGAGGATTCTGGTGACTGAGTTCATGAATAGATTTATTCCCTCAATTGAAAATTTTAAGCCAAAATTGAAGATTCTCAGCAAACACAATGGATACTCCAGGTGCAAGCATGGGAGAAACCTGTTTCTGAGAACTGCTTACACCCTTCAAATCAATAGATATACTCTATGGTCCATGCCAGGGCCCAGTGATGCCAACTGGAAGCCTCCCTCTGACTTTAGATGGGCTTTAATCAGGCCCATGTGAGCTGTGTACATATATGCAAGACAGTGTGGATTTGGACTATCAAACACTCACAACAAACAACTCACTAATAAGCTGCAGAACAAGATTTTCTTTTTTCAGAGATTATTCAATAAACATTTCCAAATAAGTTTCTCAGGGAAAAAATCCAGCCTTTTCATACAGACAACTCACATACATAGCAGAAAAAAAAGGCAACATTAATCACAGAAATTATTCATTACAGATTACTCACCCGGTTCTTGCAGCCAGTCGTGCTTTTCCTCTACCTGGAACCATGAAAAAGCAAAGCTAGAGTCACTTCAGACAGAGAAGGGTCGCTGCAGCCAGCTCAGTGACATTCAGCGAGGCTGAGTTCAGGTGGATTGGGTCTGAAATGGGACAGTGGGATCCAGTTTGCTGTCAGGATGCTAATCTGCCCTCCCTTCCCTCACCCACCTGGAAGCACACCTGAGCAAGCAGGGCTGGCTATGGTAAAGAGGCATCTTATATTTTCAGTTAAGCCAGACTGGGCAGTTTGTTGGGGATCCCTGAGAAATGTGATAACATCTGCAGGAGACGTCATGGCTCCCACATTTGCACTGCACTGCCAAGGGAAGTGTTTAACAAGTGAGACCACCTGCGGCTGGGAAAGGGACTAGCTCCACTCCCTGCTGATTGTAGAAGCCAGATATTTTGCAACATTAATAAAACCATCAAGTCCATCCTTTGCAATGCAGGTTCTAATTTTTCCACCAAACCCAGCAGCAAATATCTACTCTGACAACCTGGGCATCAGTAAAGCTTCTTTGGAGCTTTTTGTCTGCAGAGGGACACACAGGTATGATCAAAATAAACAATAAAAACAAAATGGCACAAACTGCATGGAGATCTTCAGTAAGTAACTAAAAGTGTTGTTGCAATTTCATGGAGAAATGCCTCACCGACACCGCACTACTTCTGTGTGGTTAGAAAGGCTTAGAGCAGTGACAGACGGGATCTACGTAGACCTGGAAGTGAAGGTGCCTTCATGGGTGGGAGGCATAGTCTCTTCCCAGCTCCCTTCCACTGGGAGGACTATGAGATAACGGTACTGATCTACAGCCTCCGGAGGGGTGTATGGGGAAGGTGTAGAGTGTTACTGAAGCCACAGCAGAAACTGGAAGACGTTCGGTGTTAAATGATGCGTTTGTATGCATGCGTGTTTGTACATAGATGAGCGGGGAGAAATTCAGTAAGTTCAGGCTCTCTTCAAGGAGCTGCAGGTTTAGACAATGAATGTTTGTGACTGTTGCAGAAATGGCAGTGGGAACCCACCATGTTATGCAATGTACACGAGGACATTGCCTGCTCCGAGGAGCTTACTTCCTGGGTAGTTTTGTTTTTCCTCTTCAGTTTGTAGTATCACTGTCCCACAGTATCCATGTGCAAATTTTACAGTCTTACACTGCCTTTTATTGTAGGCCTACAACACATTGCTGTGCATCAAAAATTAACTGCTTTGCCCAAGACAGTGATTTGTCTGCCCACCTCTAACCTTCAAACCACATCAGGAGGCAATTATAAGAAGCCATTCACCGAGCTCCCATCACATTGTCATAAACAGGAAAAAAAAAGCAGACAGTGTCAAAACAGATGATAAAACATCTGGTTTTTGAGACCTTCCAGAAGATCAATCAGTGGAAGCAAAGCACTAGAACTTTACTGCAAAACAGAGCAATGCTTTATAGGGTTTCCCCCTTGAAATGTAGGTTATCTGCAAGCAGCGTTTGCCACATTTACTAGCATACTGTTGTTCCCTGTCAATGCCAAAGTCATAATAGAAAACAAATACAGCCCTCACAGTGAACCCTGTGAAGCCCCCCTTGTCTCAGCACCGTGAAAGCTGCAGCCATGCTGCATATTGGCATCTAACAACTTCCATCTCCCTGTCTCAATCTGCAAAGCTCCTGTGTGCTATCAACAAAATGAGGCATGTCAAAACTCCAGTTTAAATACACACCTTCCTTAGGGTGATAGCATTACTGTTAATTTGGATTTTACAAAACAACATGGCTTGTGTAATTTCAGATAGCTACATCGTTCTTTTTTTATGCATCCAAAAAAGGTCTTATCTACTACCACAAATTTATCACTCACATCTTCCAATTATAAAACTCAGAAGACAAATCCTCCTGTCATGCAATAGTCCTAATTTACAACGGTTGAGGATACTGTAGTGTTATGCATTTTTCTGCATCTGTTGCCTTGGCACATTTCTTCAGTGCAGCCCTAGTCAAATTTTACAGTGTAAGTGGCAACTGCGGCGCCTCAGGTTGAGCTCTGCTGAGTTTTGCACATAAAACAAAGTGGTATATCATTATGTTTTCAAAAACAGTACATGCATTTTTCTAACTGACAGCTCCTCTGAAGTTTTAAATGACTATTATTTTTTTAGCACTTCAAGTAAATACTTCAACTTGTTTAAAAGGAATTAGTTTAAGTGAAGCAATTGTGGATTTTGGCATTTTTGTTTTGCCTTACCCGAAGCTCACAATAGGATGGTGTGGACTTTCAGACTTACCAGGCAGTTAAGAACTGTGTGCCGTGTTTATACATGAACACTCTTTTGGAGGGATTAATGGCAATTGGAACCAGCAATTCTTTAGAACTGAGGTTCTCCTTTGGCAGAGGCCCATCCAGCAGAAGATGGCAAGAGAATGCTGTAGTGCATTTATTCCAGTGGAACAGCTCTTCTTGCATTCTTCCACCTACTTTTGTCTCTTTCTTTCGCTTGAAATTTAGAGGGTGATTTAGCAGACCTGACTTTGGCTCCTCATGAAGGCATTCAGAGTTGTCAGTCTCTCCAATGGCTGCTGCGGGTAGCCTTGACACTAACTTGGGAAGTATCCACTGGTAGAAGCCAGTGCCTAATGCTAGACCATCTGGAGACCCGCAAAGTGCCAAACGCTGCAGTCCTTATTTAGTCCAGTTCCCTGCTCAAGTCAAATGACATTTTGATTGACTGACTGCTAAAATGCTCAGGATTTGACCCCCACATGTTTGCGTCACTGTCTCCAAGTCCTCTGTAGCAGTGATGATGGACTGCTCGTCAGCTCTTCCCTCAGTTCGCAGCAGAGCCAGCTGAAAATTTTTCAACAGAGCAATTTCTCATCCAGTACAGTGTATTCAAAATCAAAATATTTCTCAGCAGTTTGTCAATTTCAATGAAATTTTACAACAGGAAAATGTCAAAACATGTTGTTTCATCACCACCACAATGGTTCTTTTCAATGATACTGACATGCTCCATTTCTTTAGGCTCATTTCACTTCCACTTCTGTACATATATGAATACTGACTTAAACATTACACATATTTTAGATTTTGCACTGCTTAACGTCTTAGTTTTTCCATTTTTTACATAGTAGGAAAGCAGAAACAAAAATGTCATTTAAATTAAATTTTTCTGAGTATTTTCTAAATTTACATTTTATGGGAAATTCCAAAATTTCACCTTTTCATGTTGATTCATAACAAAAAGAAATGGGGAGCGTCAGAATTTCTCCTAGAAAGGAAATTCCACCTTCTGACCAACTCTACTGCTCAGTGCTCACCCAGACATGGCTCCAGCTGAAGTCCTTGGCTCTGTGGGAATGTATAAGGTAAATCTGATTCACAAGCCTAGCAACAGTCTGAGAGAACACAACTGGCAAATCATCCATTTGCGAAACTCAGTGAATCATCACAGCTTTGATGCAGTCTGCCCTCCTTGCGAGGAAAATGTACCTCAGCAACAGAAATAATATCTTAAATCAGATGCAGCTTGAAATATTTATCTACTGTTCTTCTGGGATGATGAATTGTAGTGGAACAAATCCTCAGAGTTATTTTACTCCTAAGACAGGCAAAACTTTTTTTCCAAATGTACCTTGACCAAAAATGAGAGCGAGACAGAAATGCAAGGCTCCAAGCTCAGGCCATTGAAGTAATAACACCATGTGATGTTGGACATCCCTTCTCCCCACAGGCTTTGACTGAGGAGCTTCTAGAATCTACACCAGATCCCACCACAAGCAAGGAATCCCTTCCCCAAGTGAGTTATACTGAGTGTTTGTGGAATGGGAAACCACTCTGAGCGCAGAGTGGCACATCCCAGCTGAAATTCAGCCAGTCCCTCCTCTTTTGTCTGAAACACCTTCAGACAGGGATACATTCCTCTGGACAGAGCTACTCCTTTCTTTCTGAACTTACCTCCTTGACTGCTGGAACTCGTCCACCACTTTCTAGAGTTTACTACTTTCAGGTAATATAGCTCCCTCCTATTTATTTGGTGGTCAAGTAGCAATGCAAGGAAGGAGAAAGTAGGTGGCCATATAGGCTGGTGCAACACTGAGTGCAAGTCATCTGCAGAAAGAGAGGAAGCATCAGTTTGTCAGGATGAGATCTGATCCCTTCAGTGCTTCCACTTTGTCTCCCGGTGGCAAAATGATATTGGCAAATCAACCACCTTTTTTTCCCTGTGCTTTCCTTTGTTTCCTTGTTGTCCTTGTCCTTCCACATTTCTCTAGAGCTGTCATCTCAGAATTCCAGGAGAATCCAGGAGAATACCCAAAGGGCATTTGCCTTTGAAAAAAAACTTTTGGACCTATTTTCAGGGTTATGGCTGTTTCTAAGATCACCTACAAAATGACTTCACCTCTGCAAAGCAAACCAAGGATGGTCCTGTAGTTCTAGCAGCTGAAGAACCTTTCTCACCACTGATAAGAGAACTTAGAAGATCAGGTAATTGCAGGGTTATCCTGGCCAAATTGTTCCAATTTCTTCAACCTTTGTTCCTATACCCACTAATATTTAACTGTGCCTAAGCTACAACCTCTGGATCAGATCCAAGAAGAATTTATTGAGTTTGTGACCTGCTCCTCTGTCCACCTTCCTGAGGGCCCTTTGGCCTTTTCCACTTGTCATCCAACTAGAGACAAATCCAGCATACAAACAAAATGAACTCCCATCACAAGACGAAGGGCACTGAGCTATTCAGACCACATGTGCCCACCCCCAGCCAAAAGGTTACGAACCATGAGGTTAGATCATAAGTATAACAGGGTGGGAACTTCCTAGCAGGGCTTCAATTGAAGCCTCTTAAGGCAATTTCAGTGCAAATAAACAAATAATAATATTCTTCACATTTGACTGATCTGGAGCCCCAAATATTTCAGGCTGGCTACCCTCAGACAGAGCTCAGAGGACTAGAGGCTACCTCAGAAGTTGTCTGGTTAGAACTAAGCTGCCCATGTCCTGGTAGGGAGCAAACAGGGCCGAGTCCAGAATATGATTTCACAGCTGCACAGCTCTGCACAGCTCTAGCCTTGGGTGATGAAATAAGGCCCAGACAGGAAGCAGTTTTCCTGAACAGTAAGCTGCTATTTTTACACATTTCACTTCACTAACCAAAGAGACACTTTAAAGACAGTGGGCTCTGCTCTGAATCAGTCCAGCACCAAAATCCAGAGGTGTCCCTTTGCCTTCTGTGGAGTTATGCAAGGAGCTCTCCCTACTGAGTAGAGGGTAGGGCCTCGCTTTCTTCTTCATCAACAGCACAGTGCTCTGATCGATCAGTACTGACTCAACAGACAACCCCAGACAAAAATCCCGGGGGACAAATCTGCCCTGTGTAGCTCTACGAGGAGCAAGATGTGCGAAGGAGCTCCCACCGCTCTCCCCGAGGGCTGAGGACGCCACTCGTCAGAACAAGCATCCCTAACAGGACAGCAAGGTGTGGGATGGAGCCTACTTCGTTGCCTCACCAGCAGCTGACCTGCTGGCTGGTGCCTGCTCCTACTCCTAACAGGCACGACCCAACGCACACGGAGATGGAGGCATTGGGTACAAGAAATTATAGAGGAGGAGCCGCAGTGCATGGACATATCCACTGGTCTGCTATTGCAACTGCTATGTGACTATCATCTCATCTGTACACCGGGGCAAAGGTTTCCTCTAGCTCCTCTGCATCCCGCAGCCCCTCGGCGCCGGCAGGGGAAGGACGCAGCCCGCGTTGCCTGCCCGGGGCAGGACGGCGGAGGCGGGCTCCGTCGCCCTCCTCGCACCAGGTGCCGGCCCTGTTTATGCCGGCCGGCTCCCGCCCCGGCTGCTCCCCGCCCCGGCGCGGCAATGTGGGCTGAGGGAGTGGCAGCGCTTCCCGAGTCCCAGAGCAATAGATCTGGAATGAAGTCACAAATAGCTGCAGCTTCGCGGGAACGAGCTGGAAGAGAGCGTTAAGAGGGGGGAACATGCTGTTTATGCCAGAATCGCTTGACATCTAGTAACACTGAGAAGCAAGAGGGGGGAATACTATTATAGTGCTTTCTTTGAACAGCTTCTTTTCCCCCATGCCTGGGTGTGAAAAGTCTGAACTCAGCTGGAATAAGATGGAGCGAGACGGGCAGGAGCACACGGCTTCGCCAAAGCGGAGCCCCTCGCCGCGGGAGCCCCGCTGCGGGATCATCTGCGAGGAGCCCGGGGAGGCTTCTGTGCGAGCTGCGCCAGCGCACCGAGCATCTGCGCCGTCTCCTTCCCTTGCCGTTCAACTCGAGGAGAATTACTTCAGCTCTTTGGAGCCTCATGTGCTGCATCTGCACATGCAGTGACCAGAATGTCTCGCCACTCTGCCGTAACGCACACCATCACTGTCCAGCTTAAGCAGGAAATGTTTAACGAAAGAAAAAGCTCTAATGTGAAATGCTCACCAGGCAAACCTTGCCAAAGCTTCAGCATCACCTTTGTCTCCTCTGTTTACCGAGGACCCCGTCTTGCCTGGAACGCTGCACGCTTCACAGACAAATCAAGAGTCTGAAGACCGGATTTAATGAAAACATATAAATTAACATATGCCTCCTAGGGGGGTTGTTAGGCTTAGCTCATTAGTGGTTTAAAGCATATCCAATGCTCTCAGTTATTTGTTTGTTTGTATTTTTGCAGCTGTCCTTAGTTCTATTAGGTCAAATAGAGGTGTGAGGTCCAAAATAGCATCAGGATGGCTGAGCTTATGTTTCCAGCCCTGAAAAAACAATGAAGTGCTAATAAAAAAAAAAAGCCTAGTGAGAAAGATTTCACTCCAAAGCCCTTCACAAACAACACACACAACAGCATGGAAATGCAGGAGCCTTTGCACTCTGGGGAGGGGAGCTGCTGCCAGCTGCTTTGGGAGGAGAAGTGGAATCTCGGTGGCTTGGGGAGGAAACTTTGGCCACGGATACCAGAGTAAGAAAAGTCATTGGATCTCTACTCCTTATCCACACGCCTCAGGGCAGCGTCTCAGTTCGGCTGGGCGGCTGATGCGAGGTCTGAGGAAGCGCTCGGTCCGCTCCGGCTAGTCAGCACGACTGAGAACCGGTTCTGCCTGCGCCAGTCTCCAGAAGCTCCGGAGGGGTGCAACCAGGCCTGGCGGTGTGCCTGCCTCTCTCTAGCTGAGGCCCCTTCTCAGCACCCGACCCGGAGAGGGGGACGTGCTCTTCAAACACGGGGACCAGGCTCAGGGCAAGGGGAGCGGTGCTGCTCCTTCCCCATCACCCCGTCCTTTAGAGCAGGGCTGGCTCTGCTGCCAGCTCGCCTTTGTTTGTAAGCGCTACTCCTTTCGCCGGCTGAGCGCAGCAGGACAGGAGCRGAGGTGGGCGTAAAGCCGTAAGTAAAGATTAGAAGCCTCCAAAAAAACCACGTAAAAGAGCTGTCGCCCATATCGGGAGTGCAATTGGAGGGCTCAAAGCAATTTGTGTGCACGTCAGAGTGTTCAGGCTCCCAGAGTACACAGCGCTGATTTCTACTCCAACTGGCTAGGTTGGAGTGGACTTGAATGTCCATCGCTGCATCCTGAGACTTAAACAAACATTAAGCTGGAGGAGAAGGTCTACATTTCCGGAGGGAGGAGGGTCAGTTCTCCAATGGGCCTGGGCTTGTTTGGAACAGCGACTGCTTGTCGCCGGTCCAAGATCTGCTGGGTAGGAAGCAGCACTGCATGGAAGTGATGACTCAGAGCAGGCCAGGGCGGCACCGAAGTGGTGTGCTAGTTGGAGGTAGCACACGGCTCTAGCATGCTGTACAGGCTGCCTATGCATGGCACATTTACCATTAGATGATATAAAATAAGACTGACTGCTCAGGCAAAGTCCAAAAACAACAGAAAGGTTACCTCAGGACCTCTCCTCTCCCTTTGATTAACTCCAACAGGGATGTGCCATCCTTTTTTAACAATGAAATTCCACTAAAAATAAATGACCCCTTGGCTCATGATGGACTCCGAGTTCCTGGGTATAAACATTGCTGAGAAGTAATGGAAGAGCAAACCATCAAGCAACACTCCAATGGAAACTTTATCCCTGAAAATTACCCTGAGCACAGCAGGAGTACTGCTCAGTATCCTGCCTTTGAGAAGGGGTCAGGGAGAGTCTTCCCACAAGATCCTTTTCTTTCTATAGCAGTCATTAAGTGCAACCTTCTTTGCCGAAAAGACAAAAACTGCCTCTTCAGAGCCTCAGAGGTAAAAGCTATCCTTTCCAGAGAGGATTTGCTCCAGTATCTAGAGATGGTGTGGCTTTTGGAGATGCAGGAAGGCACAGACCTCTCCCTTCCGTTTAGTGACAGACTCTCAGCAAGGAATTCCCATCCTTCCGCAGGCGTGCCTGTCCCCTGTTCCACATTACAGGAGTAATCTTAAGTCATTAATGGTGGACTCACAGCCCAGGTAAAGCCACCAGCACTTTCATTTTCTTCAGTGGGGCCAGAATCCCACCAAAAAGATTTCAGATGGGGAAGAAGTGCTAAGTAAAAGAGATGCAATACCGGCTATAGGAGGAGTTAAAAGACAGAATGAAAACAGTAAAAACGAGCATGCAGAAAACTGGTGTTTGCAGGCTGCTCACCCAGCAAAGGGGAGCTTGCAGCTGACATGCATCTGGCTGTTAAGTCCTGTTCCAGCATCCAGGACAGAAGTTGGAGGCAGGCTTATCTTACGCCTGTCAAACTCGAGCCCATTGCAGGAGAGTTTTGTTGTTTTGTTCTTTCTTACAGGGGAATGAGCTCAGATGAAACCGAAGCAGGTGCTAATTAAAAACAGGACTATTCTTCAAACTGGGCTTTTAATTACTGTAAAAATATGTCAAGGAAAGTTGCAAAGGGGAAGAAAAATAGTAATTTCTTGTGCTACCTGCCATTTTCACTTGATTACCATCACACTTTTCTGTAGAGCAAAAACATCAGTCCTTCATAACAAACTCCTCTCTTGGGGGCTAGTGTGAATTGAGAGCTGTGAGGCCCTGCCATGGGTTCCAAAACTAGCAGCATAATGTCTGTAACAGACATGCTACCTAATTAAATTGTTAGGGAACAGGCTTTTATATCTTTAACACCTAATTTACTATTGTTTCTTTGAAAGTGTTTGGCTTCCCTGTGGTTTTTTGGGCCTCCCTTCTCAGTTTTACGATGGCTTTTAAGTTTTTCGTGTGTGTTTCAACTAAATAACCATTTTGGAGGTTTTGTTAGGGTCCCTGCTAGAGTCAGACCGAGGGAAACAGGGCCCGGTTTTACTGTTGTTCATGCTGGGTGAGTTACCACTACCGTGCTAATTATGTAATTACCCCATTTTAATAGCTATTGTATACTGCTTTATTGCTAACAAATCTTATTTCCTCTTTCTTTTCTCACTGATTGAACACTAAAAGCATAAGGACACACGCAAATATTATACTGCACTATAAATTACAATACAAGCCTTGCAAGAGTTAGCAGGGCTCTAATCATAAACAAACATCTTCAAGACTGCGGCAGGTTTATCCAAAGTTATATGACAGTAGCAACGATGTAATTTTTGCTCACCAGGAAATGCAAAACTGGAATTGGGTTCATTTCTCAAATACCAAGCATTACACTGAAAAGGCAATTACAGTCTCTTAATATAAGTTTGTACCATGCTTACCACAAAGAGACATGGATTATACTTCACATGTCTAGATTCTGCTGTACCAGAACTGACTAAAACAACCACATTAATCAATTATTTCCTCCCTGACATTTAAAATAAAATGAAAGATTTGGCCCTGGAGAGGTGGAGTAACATTTTTTTCAAAAATATTCCTGAATACAGTGTAGTCACTTGAAGTTCATGGCTGAAAGGACACAATAGGATACAGTCCAAAACACTGGCAATATCAAAATGCAGTGAAGCGGGAGGAAAAAGGAAAGTGTTATCAAATTCCTAGGAACTACCTGAGTGCTAGGGAAACCAGAAAATGCAAAGAATTATGCTTGATTATGTAGAAAGAGATGAAAAAGTCTTGGCCCAGGGTATGGCAGTGGGGAGAGAAAAGGACGCAGAATTCATCATTCATAGCAGCATTTGTGCTTAGGAGCACAAACCAAATCAACCTGCAGCTTAGAACTGGCTGACTCATAGCTGGCCGCCCTATGCCCAGAAAAATTATACCAGAAACCAGTGCAGCACAGGGAAAGAGTCTAATGTCCTCGAAGTTGAGAAAGGCAAGTATTTAAGGGAATGAGCTGCAGGACGGCGGAAGGGAACACGGAGAGCTCCCTGGCAGCTTTCCCCTCGGACAGTGATTTTTTTCATGCTAGTATCCAGCTCGAGCAGGAATCCCAAATCCTGAGCTTGTTTCTGGCAGCAGCGAGTAAGAGTGGGGAAATACACCTGCAAAGAGCTAAAAGGTCTTGAGGGCTGAAAACTAAGGTAAAAGATGGTATCAGGTTCATGAAACAACACCAAGGTGGTGTGAGGCACCTGGCACTCAGAGATGAAGGGGAACCTCCAGGATGAAGGAGATAGATGGTCTAGGATGTAGCATCCAGGTCAAGAAGGGGGTGACTGACAGGCTGAGGGCAGAGGGGCTACACTGAACATCTAAGCCACTGGCATGAAGGGCTGAGGAGCAAAACCGAGTCATCCCCCATGACTTCTTACCACAACTCTATTATTTTTCCTGCGGAGGGAAAATGGGTTGCTCTCCACTCTGCCCGAAGGAGGTCTGTCATTACTGCTCTTCTTTGCTTTCCACCTTGTCTCCTGCCTCTCCCATCCCCTCAGATGGAGGGATCCCATCTCCCCACTTACCCCACTGAAATCAGCTCTTCAGAGCAGGTGAAATCCTGGCCCCTCCATCCCAGCTGTGGGCCCAGCTGTAGGCCCAGCTGTGGGCATGGTGTCCTTTTCCTGGAGAGCTGGGCTTCTTTCCGTGGTCTTCTTCAGCCTTCTGATGCACGCAGAGCTTTACAGTCTTACCTTGCCCTCGTTTATAGGGGGAAGAACTGTGTAGAGATTACATTGCCAGGGAGGAAGTTCACTTGTATCCTGCCTTCTGAATGCTAAACTATGCCATTAAATTATATATTTATAAATATATATACAGTATGTATCGATTCCATGATCATATTCTCTTAAGATTAAAATAAGCCTATCATCTCACACAAAATTCCCTCATCAAAAAGAAACATTGATTCTCTGCTATTTTTCCCCTCTCTTCTTGCTTTTCCCCATGTCAACTCCAGATCTCATCCCTCAGTTTATCAGAAGTGCACCAAACTCCCAGGCAGGTAAAATCCACACTGAATTCAGTTGGAGCTTCACCCGCGCCACGATAGTATTGACCGGTGCAAAACATCGCGACCATTTATTTTCACATCTTTCACCTTGGCTGCTCATTTGCATCTGTTTGCATGGGCCACCTGGAAACGTGGGGATGCATAGCAGGACGCTGCCGCCCAGGCTGCTTCCCTTACCCGTGCCGGCTGCCCCGCAGGCCCACTGGGTGCTTCCTGCAGGCTGCCCATCTCCGCAAAACCCAGTGGAGGCCTGCCACTGCTCTCCTACGCATTCCTCCTTAAATCTGTCCTTTGTCAGCATATCTACCAAAAAACTGACAGCAAAAAATTGAATTAGGCTGCTGGTGTGCTAAGACCACTGTCTATCATGCTGAGCAATATTGGCTCATTGTCTTCCTGTTCTCTCTCTCTGTCTGCATCCATCTGCTGTCTTTCATCTTAGGCTTAGGTTCGAAGCTTTGGTACTGCAGATAACACAGGTCAACAACAAAAGCTTCTGGATGCTGCAATGATAGCAGTAAAGACAGAGAGGCATACACACACACACACACACACACACACACACACACACACACATATATATTTGTATTCAGCAGGGTCCAGCCTTTGGTAGTCAGTGCCTTGTTTCTCCTAGCTAGGTGGAAAAAAAACCCAAATCCCATTAGAAAATGGGACTTCGCCGAAATCTAAACGTCTGCAGAATGAGATCTGTTTGAGCAGATTCTTCCAGCAGAAAAATCAAAGTGTTTCATTTCATGCCAGACCAATAGAAAATTCCACATCTGCCTGAGCCATCACGGTGTGCCATGGCCAGACATTACCACAGCGCATGGGGCAGCTCAGCAGCAGGATTATAGTGAGTATTATGAGAAAAAGGACAGCTGGAAGAGTAGGGCTCTGAAATGAGACTGGGGGCATGAGGGAACCTGCAGCTACAACTCTTTAAAGACCCTGGGACAGCTCAAGAGACACACTGAGTAACATCAGCACGACCTGACGTAACATGAGATAATGTTTCCACACTGGAATTTGTCTAAGCTCTTTGTGTGGTTAGAAGTTTCAATATTCTGAGTTTTCACTGTGAAAAACTACCAAAATCCCTTTCAGCATGAAGATTGCAGCCTTCACTCCTATTGCTAAGGACAAGGTGGGCCAGAAGGAACAGGAGGGACTACACTGTCCTACGCTAACTGTTCCTCTTGCCGTTGCCGTAGGCAGGGACGTGGGCCAGTCGTGTGCTAAGGGCCAGACCCTGTGCACACACTTCTATACTTGCAGCGCTGAGTCTCTGTGCAAGGCGGACAAAGAGCCAACTTACAAGAGCTAAGTAGCATTTAGCTGTTAAAATAAATTGCCATCATGGCGAGTCCTGAGCAAGCCAAAAAGCTTGACCTCAGGCTCTTGAGAAAGTCAGTCCTGAAATCCTCGAACAGGCAAAAGTATTTTAACGTGGGTTTTGCCCAAGTAAAGACTATGCGACTGGAGCTGTAAGAGCAGCTGACTCTCCATTTGCTTTGGCAGGCCGATGTGGATGGAGCTGGCTCTGGGTGGGGTTCTCTGATCCAGCCTGCTGGCGCATACCGGCAGTGTTTCACCCACACTCACACTCCTGCAGAGATCTGTATTGACACTTGTTTTTTTCAATTAGAGACATTTCATATTATGGCTTTTCGGCCCAGAGTGACTTTTTACTCACTTCTTAGCTGTGTTTGTTAACAACTGTCCTGGTTTGCCCCTCTGCCCAACACCAGAGCATATTAGGAATGGTCCACTATCTTTCAAAGTCTGTATGAGCCAAAATACCGCAGTGATAGCCTATTAATACACGATTATTAATGAGCAGAGCTCCTTTGCTCTGGTATAAATTCAGAAGGACTACAGCAATTTTTAAAAATGCCAGGCTAGGAGAGCAGAAAGCAGGGGCTCATCCCCTTCCTTTCCGTGTCTAATATCCAGCTCATACCACAATCACACTCACTGGTCCTAGGACGCACTGGCTAGTTCAGGAGAAGGTCTGAGGCCWTGGAGTCTTTTACTTGTGGGCTGCCTGTTTCATCCAGTTCAACCCAGTTAGCAGCTACGGGAAGCTGCCTTTTGAAGGCCCAAAAGGCAAGAGCCTGGTGCACAGAGCCCAACATCAAAATGTTTTGAGGCTTTCACTAAAAGCTCTACCACTCTCTGCTCAGGGTGTTTCTATCCTTAGTGCTAATGCAGCTCAGGAATCTCATACAACTGCCTTACCACCACGTTTTTGGTCTTCAGGATGGTATTGCCATCACTACACTGACAACCATGCTTTAATGAAGGCGAAAAGCCCCCGCAGATATTCTGTGACCCATGTCGCAATTATTCACCCATGAGCATTTATCATGCACCACATCATCATGACCTCATATTAATGGCTTATCACTTTTTTGAAGCTGCTGGCCCAAACCCTGGATGATCCATCCAGGTGTGAGTCCAGGGACTAGAGCAGAAAAGCATCTTTCTTTTCCTTGCACTTGAGCTTTCCCCAGATATTGCCTTGAAGCAAAGCTGAGATCGCTGGGATCTGAGAGTGACCTCTGCATTTCAGAGCCCTCTTTCTTTTCACCATCAGACTTGTAGGATGCCCCTCAGAAGGGTCAAAACCTGATCAATCCATCACAACCTTTATTCTCAAGAGTTGCATGAATGTTAGGTACGTGGGTGGAGACACAAACTGCAAAGTGTCATTCCCCCTCCCCCAGTTTGCAAGTGATTTCCACGGGCTTTTGCTTTCCTCCTGCACATACTACTCTGAAAGAGTTAAGAAGAACTTACAATGTTTTTAAACTTATATTACTCACTTGTATTGAATTATTCTTGGATCACATATTAAATGGAGATTTTCCATATACTATCTGTCACAGATGGAAAAAACCCCATCATCTATGGATGAGTGTAATCCATTCATTGGTTTACGGATACAGACCTCTCCAGGGATTGTCAGAAATAAACATGATGGCCCTGTTTGCAGGATTTTGCATTTGGATTGCTGAGCTAGCTGAAAAAATGTGTGAAATCACATGTGAGCCGACAGCTCCCTATTGACTAGGCATACGAACAAGCCCGCATGTGTTATTTATTCCAGCAAGTCCGTGGACTGTATCACATGCACGGAATGGTATCCTACTTTGAAATTAGAGGTRATAATAATCAATAACGCTTTGTTTGCAACGCACCTTTCATGTGCAAAGACCGAAGTAATGTCAGGGGAGACGGAGTGCTGATGCCCTCAGCCTGCAGAGGAGGCAGCTTTGGGGAAAAGCAGTGAAGTTGTGTGGGGAAGGTGACACTGGACGTCACTCAAAAAGATGGAGCTGGAACCAGCCCCTTTAGCCCAGCAAGCACCAACAATAAACCACCTGCTGACAAAACACCTTGCTTTGGGATGTCTCAGCCATGCTGGATACGTAATTTTTTTTTTTCTGCTTGTTTTTGAAGAAAACAGTCTCTGTCAGAGCCACTTACGTGGCATGATGTGCCCTCAGCAGTTAAAAACTGCTCATTATTCTGGAATTCCCCTGAGGACCAAGGATGTCAGTGCACCCAAAGCAAGGGCACACCAAAAGGGGAAAGGCACATTTCTATTCCAGCCCACCTGGGACTTGTCTTTTATACCTAAATGCTAACAGCACAGTTGACATCTGCTCCCCATGACAGAAGTCACCCCAAGCTACCACAGCCCTAGGTGGGTCCAAAACGTCCCTCTTCACAGGGGACACTGGGATATTTCTGCCCTGGCTCACCCGTTACCAGAAGGATCTTCTGTTAACTTGTGCTTCCTTGGACATTTCTCTCCAGCTCCTCCTCGCGGGCCCCGAGACCCGTCATGACCTCCACGCCAGCGGGGTCTAGGGGAGGAGGAGGAGGCCAGACGTCCCGCCCGGAGATGGGGCCAGCCGGAGCAGGGCGGCCCCGCGTCGGCAGCCCTGCCTACGGCAGCATCCTCTGACTACTGCTTTAAATGTAGCGCTTACATTTCGGAGACAAGGGAGGATGCTAACAACTGCAGACCAAATGCAGACGCAGGATTAATATTACTCTCAGCAGCAGACTTCTTTCCTGCATTAAAGTCAACACATCACCCAACACTTACTTCACACTCTCCCTGGGGTGGCCGGAGAGTTCCCTTTATAAGGTTAATACCTTCTCCACCCCCACCCCCCTCAAGAAACAGGATATTTCCTAGCTAATTTGTATGTGTCTAATTTTCATATCAACAAAACTGAAGTCATCATTAGGGTCTTTTTCGGGCTTGGTTTATTTCTCTTCAYATCTCCTTTCTTGCTAAGCTCATTTCAATTCTTGCTCTCCTTTCCCAGATTCCAATAGCCACAGGTTTCTGGGTTAACAACAAAATAACACACGCTGGAACCTGTTCAGATGATTTCTTTCCTTGCTTGGAAAACCTTTTCCCCTCTCCTTCACCCGCCCCGCCTGGGAGTTCAAAGGGACATGCTCGCAAGCACGCGCCGCCGCCGCCGCCGCACCCACCCTTGCCACCTTGAGCGAGGGAGCGGCGAGGAAGCGCGCTGGTGAACGTTTGTGCAAATATTCACTTGGCATCCGCTGATGTCAAGTCTGGCTGGATTCGGGCTACTGACTGCAGAAAAGTGTAAATGAGTAGGGCAGACAGCTAGAGCCGCGCTGCGGCTCGGCACGAGCAGGAGCCTCTCGGAGTGGAGCAGTGCCGTGCCTCGCGCTGGGAACGGACTTGTCCGCCAGCTCCTTTCTTTCGTGCTTTGTCCTCCTCTTTCATTATGACGACTTTTCTCACGCTGGCATGCTAAATGCTGTGCAAGCCCACTACCCCGCCCTAAAAAGCTTAGTCTCGATAAACCCCAGATCAAAGCCCAAAGAAGAGATCTGTGCACCAGCGCACAAGAAGYGGTGAGACTTGAACGTAGGCTGTTCTTGCCCATGCCTTTGTCTCTTACCATGACTGTTTTAYTGCTGTTATTTCCACTTAGCCCTATGAAACACACTGTGCAAAATGAGCGTTTGGTCCTGCCAGCTCCTCGGTTATAGCGAACGATGCACAGAGCCGCTTCTGTGCCATGCTTGTAGAGCAGGTAGCTTGCTGAGGAGTCTGAAGGGACCTGCTCAGCTCTGGGAGAGTCAAACTGCTAAAACAGCTGTAAAGAATCCCACTGTCCTAAGGCCCTGGCACTAATGGGGCAGCCCCAGCTGGTTTGCATGTCACATCAGTAAAATGTCCTCAAGCAACACAGAGCGAGTCTAACTACAGGGCACAACCTGCGCGGGGCTGGGGTCCATTCCCAGGCCCTCACTCATTGGCAAACCTGCCCCTGACATTGGGGCGACTGGACTCTCAGCCTGGCCTTGGAGGCTAGCGGGCTGAGGATGGCCTGGCTGACCTCCCGAGGCCAYGGAAGGGTTTTAATCTGTGCGGATGTACTGCTGGCTTTCACCTTGGAAACTTTGCCGCTTCCACGTAAACACCAAACACCAACAGCGCCGGCACAGCAGCTAATAGACACAGTCTGTAATATGCGAGTATATTAAATACGGATGGGAAGGGCAACACCTCGCGCGGGCTGCAGCCACGCTCAGCCTGGGGAAGGATGCTACAGGGCAGCGCCCAGCCGGGAAGGCTCCCGGCAGAGGGGGCAACGGTGCACCCTGYTCTCCAGGTCGGAACAAGCTGTTCGGAACAAGCAGAAGTCAACAGCTGGTTTGATCAAGTCAGTCCGGTCCTGGTGTCCTTCAAAAGCTTAACGCACTGCTCACGCCCCGCTCGGGATGCAGCTCCACTAAGCTGGCAGGAGCACGTCATCTCACAGGTTTCCTCCCGTTCATACCGTGGGGAAGGTGGTGCTGCCGGATGCTGGGCTCACGTGTATCCGCGTTCCTCTTGGACGCAGGTGAAGCAACACCGGCTGGCGGAAAGAGGGCTTCTGCCCCTCAAGACGTAACGGCACTTTTTCACTCCGTCGGCAGTTGCTTCAATAGCATTTCTAACTCTGGGGAAACTCTGCATTTTAATTTCTAAACTGACAACCTGAGCGCAGAATCTATGCTAGAGCTGGCTGGAAATTTCTGCATGTCTACAGATAAGCAAAAACTTTACATTTAAAAAAAACCTTCATTGCTGTCAAAAGTGGGGAAAAAATGGGAACTGAAATGCATTATTCTCACACTTAAATATTTCCAGGCTTTGTTTCTAGGTTGAAAAAGCTTTCCAAGAAAAAAATGCAATAAAAATGCAAAAGTTGTTAACCTTTTTGTTGTACTTTCTAATCCAAAGCGGAAAAGATTCTCAGTCACATTTCACCGGACACCTACCTAATTCCTTACTTAATGTTTAGTCGGTGTTCCTTCTAATTTGGGGGGGGGGGTCAGATTTCAATCATCTCAGTCAACCCCCTGATTCAGCTCCTGGCCTTGATAAAGGCGCCTTCTGAGGCCGTCGGCAATGTCAAACATCAAGCAAGGATGTTAAAACGGCCCCGGCCCTCGTGTGGAGCAGGACTGTTAAGCTCGCCTGGAGGCCGCGCGGTAATTGGGTACGCTGCGGGGCGAGAGGCCGGGCTGGGGGAGCGGACCGCGGGCTCCCCTTTTCCTCGTCCCAGGTCGCACAATGAGCCAACGACAGCCAGGGATGCAGAAGGCAGCGACGCTTACGGCCAGCCCCCGGTAACTCTTGTTCTCTCCCCATTCCTTTCTCTCCGCGCAAAATCCCACCTGCTTGCTCATTCACTCCTGCAGTTCTCCTTAATTGCCCAATTATTTTACTCTGGGCTGGCAGGAAAAAGAAAAAAATTGCTTAGGTTTACAAATCTCAAGTCAAAGAGCGCTTAGGGCCAGATTCTCATCTCAGCTGCAACATGTGCTCACACCAAAACCCCCCCAAAATGCACGCACACACACAAAAATCACCAGCTGCTGACATCAACAGCCTTGCCTTCGACTTCAACCAGCGCGGTTAACGCCACTGACGTCAACGGAATTACTCCAGGTTTGCACCACCGTGAGCCGAGGTCCAAATCCAGCTATTAATAGACGCTTTCACATCAGGAGTACACCGCCCTGGTTTTACTTCTAAACCACCATTCAGCGGAAGCGGGTGAATGGCTGCTATTGCGTAATAAAGAAGATGCCCGTGAATGAACTGATTCATCTCTTACAGTAGCGGCAGCACAATTTTTACCATAGGAGATGTTAAAAAGAAAAAAAAAAAAAAGTGTTGACGCTCTCGCTGTGTGCTCCTTGCCAAGTCAGCTCACCGCAAGTGCCGCATCTTCCCTGTCTTGGCTCTCCAGGTATTTGGTCCTGGGAGATGGCTCAGCAGAGCCTCGGAGGGTGACCGCGGCCGGGGGAGAGCTGTGGCGGGCACCTTGGCAGAGGGCAGAGGGCTGCCTTGGGCACTTGCAGAGACATCACCACTGGTTTTCAAGCCTTGCAGGGTAAGGAAGCTGAGGAATTGAGGCCACTAATACTATTTGACCCGTCATATGGGCCCCAATCCAAGGACCCCCCTCACGCAGGGCTGGCAGCCCCTGGTGCTCAACTGCAGCGCCGCGGGAAAGTCCCTGCTTAGCTCCAGTCGCCACATTTCACCCCAAATTCCTCGGCACAGACCACGGGGCAGCCACCCTGGAGCACCAGCCACCTGCCTGGAGGGTCACGCACCAATGACAGAGGCATCAGGATGCTGCCCACATGGAGACACCCTCGCAGAAGACCAATGCTCCTGGGGGCTGCACMCCGTTGGGTGCTCAGCCGGGTGCAGGGCTGGGGAGGCCGCGAGCCAAGGCTGCTCAGGACCTGGCAGGATCAGGCACATCAGCACTATCCAGGGCTCAGGGAGCTTGTAGGGCAAGGCACCAAGTTCCTCAGCTTGAACGTTTGCCATGAGGAACATTAACTTCTACAAAGTGGAAAAAAAGCTCTGAGAGGGGTCCTGCAAGGCCACGGTGCCCGGCGAGCAYGTTCGCTCCAACAGGAGCACGTGCTGGGGCAGACCTCAGCCCCTGCTGTGGGATGGGCCCCTCTTCATGCCGTGTTTGCTTAACGGTGCAAACTATTAGCTGCAAACAGCTACTGAGTCCGGCGGAGGAGGACAGGTTGCCGAGCTCACCTCTCGCTCTCACCTACCGGACGTCTCTGCAGGTCCCGGCTGTACTCGTCCCATGGGCTCCCCGGCGGCTGCTCCCTCCGCAGCAAAAGCTTCTGCGCAAAACTGCAGGGTCTTGAATTCATGCTTTTGACGGAAAACATCAGCGAGATGAATCTGAATTCCTTCTCATCAGCCTAAAGACTTCTTTATTATTTATGACTGGGAACGATTCCCACCAGAAACGCGTAGCTGGTTATAATTTAAATRTTTCTTCTAACTCGGGAAATTTCCAGGAAGGTCTGATAGTAAACACAATAATGTGCCCACAAGTTACAAATCAGTGGTCCTGTTTGTTTAATTCATTTGCTCAGAAAAATAATTAATGCAAAGCTGATGGTGGTTTTTGTTTGTGCCCTAAAACAATGTTATCAGTACATGCCCTCAGTGCATTTTTACTGCAATTATAAAGGTTTTTCCAGCTGGAAAGAGAGTCAGCTTAACTTTTTTTTTCTTTTAAACTAATGACCATTTAATATCAGATAAAAGGTTTAGAGGAAAGGATTAAGTACCACTTTCAACAGAGATGGTGGAAGATAATTGACTCAATTCACCCCGAGTGTAACTCTTGACATTGGTGCAGGGCACCGGGGTGGTTAGATGACTGAAATACGGCACAGTGACTTACACYGACAGAAATCCGGAGATCTCCCACGTAGCGGCGCGGACCCGGCCGGCAGCAACATGCGAACGAACGCTGATAAGTGCAGTACGGGGGCTGCACTTGGCCCTCCTCCCCACGATCTGATCACAGGACTCGACTGCTTTAGCAGGTGTCCCTTCGCCCTCCAGGAACACGCGGCTATTTCTGGTCGGGAACCCAACAGCAGTGCTCTTCAAACAACTGAGGAGAAATTGCAGGACAGATGCAAAGTCGATAACAAAACCAAAAAGTATATAATTAAACAAAATACTCAAATTAGGACTTTTGCCAGAAGACGTGGGCTCAGCCCTCCCTTGTTTCTCTAACCACCAGACACAGCCAGAGCCACGTTTCGCTCTCTCACCTATGATCGCTTCTCTGGAAACTTCCAGAGCAAATAACTCTTACTAATCTTTCTTTTCTGTGTGCTCCTTTGATCCATTTTTCATGCTCCTATTGCTGCCATTTGCAACGAGTTGTGGTAATGTCTACCGAAGCAACATTTTTGTTGTCTGCCAGAACAGGTAACCTCTGTGTGCAGGAGYGTCTCTTCCACCAGGGTTGTTCCAGGTGCTCCGGGCTGAGCCGAYGCTCCCTTCCACTTGTTGCCAACTGTTTCCCAGAGCTTTTTCTCTGTGTATCAGAAGACAGCATGGTCCTTTTTCGTCTGGTTGTGAAGCAGCCAAAAAAGGCTTTGATTTCCGTTCTGGTGTGCAAACCACTTGGCTTTGGTGGAAAGGTGTTTAATGAAGCACATACCGTGAAGGTATGCACCCAGTCACAAAGTCCTGCTGCTGGCTCCCGCACAATAYGTGGCTACACAGAAGCCACCTATAAATTTAAAAGGGGAGGTTATGGAACAGCTGTGAAATAGCCTGTCGCACTGGAATGCACCATCCACTTTCAAGGCAACCTGCAAAGGAATGAAACCAAAACAAAGCAAAACAAGTTCATATTAATGAAAAGGCCCAGATCCCAGAGCCTTTAATTTTATTTGGTCTTTATTGATGCAGAATCCCTAATTTATTTCAGTAAATGTTATGAGAATTCCACCTTCACATCTAAGTGATCCCTGCAGCCCAGGGCTGCCATGAGGTGCCACCCGACTTGCACTGTGCGTTAGGCGAGCGGTGCCCCACGGAGAGAGGAGAGCTTCTCCAGGGCTTGTTTCTGAGCAGGAGACTCGAGGAGCAGCACCCTCTGAGCGCGTCTCCCACCCACCAGAGCAGGGCTGCCTGGAAAGCTGGGTGGGAAGGGCGAGGGTCTGTTTTTGTTGTCTTGTTCCTAGAGCATTACGTGATCCCAGTTCACACCTTGAACTGGTACAAAACAAACATCCAGCCCTGAATCACTTGGCTCCTACAGCAGATCATAGATTAGAGCACTTTGGGTCGGGTTCAGACCACCTACTATGACGTCTGAAGGCAGCAATGCACAGTGCAGATGCCCAGGCCAAACCCTGCTCCCTGCACAACCAGGGCAGAGGACATTCAGACAACCCGCTTTGCATTTAACACAGGAGCGCCCTGGAGGTTTCAGAGTCAGCCTCACCTCCCACCCAGCAGGTATTTTGGATGCTTCCCAGAAAATCACACCATGTGCCCATTTGGATTTCCTTAGCGAGTGCCTGCTGTGCACATGGAAGCCCTCCTGAAATCCATGAGAACTCCGGCTGCAACATGCTAAATGAATGGGATTTGAACACCCAAATCCTCCAGGCGACGAAAGATCTCAGCCCGTATGTATGCAGGGAGCTTGTAGAATCAGGCTCTAAAACACCAAAATCAAAACTTTCCACGTTCAAGATCAAACGAGTAGAATAATCTCAACTTCTCCACCCCCAGAATGGGACCATTTGCACTCACTTGCCTGGCATGGCTTTTGTGAAACTAAGCAAATGATGGAGAAAAACTGGGAGCCTCTGTAAATGCAAAGGCTGATTGTTCTTCTCTCCAACTCTAAACAGCTGGCAAGGACTACAGCGTACAGCTGCCATGCTCCTGGGCTGGCTGGTCCTCAAAGGTGAGCAAATGGGCTTGTGCCTGGACTACGTGGAAAGTACTTTGGGATCCTTTGTTACAAAAGGCACCGAGAGAAAACGTGGCATGTTTGTAAGYGGCATGGCAGCAGCCCAGAAAAAGCTTTCTTTGGAGGTGAGATCCCCTGGAGTTTCTTGCGGGGCTGAGAAGGTAAGAGAGAGAGGAAGGACTCGGGACCGGCCACACAGGCATGGGTCAGGCCGGGGCTCCAAGGCACTACAGCACTCCTGGCTCTAGGGTCCACAACCCCGGCACGGAGCGACGACGCATGTGCCACATCAGCCAGCGCAAGAGGGATGGTGGCTCTTGCTCATCACAGCTCCCAAGGAAAGCCATACTGTGTTCCTCCCACAGTCCCTGCCACATGGAAAGGAAGGCCTCCCTACTCGCGCATCATGTTGTTTCTTTGCTGCTCCTTCAGYCAGCATGAGAGGGTGAGAAATGACAGGTCTGTGTGTTAGAAATGGAAAAGGACCCCAAGTAGAACGGGCAACATCTTGCACTTTCTTCAGTGCAGTTTAACCCGAGTGAAACAAGGACGTACCCCYGGGCCTTTGTCACTGGAACGGGAGAAGCACCTGTCCTCGTGCAGCTGCACTGCTTGAATGCCTTCTCCTTCAGGCTCTCATAGCATGAAGTCTTCATTGCCAAAGAGCAGTTCCTGAATTCACTTCATAATCTCTTCCCCAATAATCATTCCCTATTAAGCCCCTCCTTTCTTAGCCTCTTAGCAGACCAGCKAAGAGCTGAATATTGAGAACTGGTTTCACTTTCCAGACCAGTGCTATCAGCCCTATGAGAACGCTCACACAGCCAGAGCCCAAAGGCAGAAGGGGTGAAATCCAGTCCTGATAAGCATCCCATCCCATTTATGCCCTAACCTCTTTTTGCAGCGAGTTCCCAAGGTTAACCGCCGCTCCATATGTTAATTTTCATCAAGTCAAGAACTAATCCCTTTTACCAGGTTTTGAAGTTTCCTGCCTTTCATTGAACTTCCCCCATCTACGTGCTATGAGGGCAGGTGAGTAGGAGATCCCAATTTACTTTCTCTGCAGTCTAGACTATTCATTACTTTCCTGTCTCCAAACGAAGCAGGCGCAGTCCTTTCAATACCTCTTCATAAAGCATTCCCTCACAAGGCCTCTAATCATTTTCATTGTCAGCTTCTGAACACTTATTATTTCCACTATATCCTCTTTTGAGATCAGATATCCAGAGAGGAACCCAGCTTTTGAGCAAGGGTCTCCTCTGGATTTCTGATTTTAGCGGGTGTGTTTTCAGTAACGTTTTACATCCCTCTCTTTAACTAGCCTCATATTTTGTCTTACTTTTCTGACAGCAAAAAGGAAAAAGAGATCCAGGAATCAATGCGGACAGCTCAATGAAAGCGCAAATGATTACAATTAATTTGGAGCCCGGCAGCGTGCATGCGTAGCTCGAATTATTCATTCCAGTGTGCCGTGCCTTGCAATTGTCAGCGGAGAATTGCATCTGCCATTGTGCTGCCCATTCACCTAGCTTTGTGTGGTCTGACAATATCGCAACCCAAGGTGGTATATGGTTGCAGGCACTGCCGCTCTCATTATTTACAATGGCTAATTAAGATCCTGCTACAACCTTCATCCCACCCTTAATTCTTATGAAGCAGCCAACAAAAGGTTTTGATTTCCTTTTTGGCTGGAAGACCTTTTGGCTTCTGCAAAAAGGGGATTAAGAATGAAAGCACATAAAGGTATGTGCACAATCACAAAGTCATAACAGYGCTCCGAGTGCAGTCTCCCAGGAATGAAACACAGCATTAGCAAGAAGGGCTAATTGGGACTGGTTTAAAGAGTGCACATTGTGTAGCAGAGTCCGGTAACACTTTTGATCAGGCAGACAACACAGCCGCAAATTGCTTTCTTCCCTCTCCAAAATATCTGACCCCAGAGGAAATGCTATTTTACCTTTCCCAAGCAATTCAGACCCAGACAGGCAGGCAGACGGCGGGCCGGTGCGCACGAGCTGGGTGAGCCCCACCAGCCATGTGCTCGCTCACCCCGCGGAAGCACCGGCGTTTTGGGGTGCCACCCGGCATCYGTGAGGACGAGGCACCCCGGAGGCTCCGACGGGAACGACCAGCGTAGCCATCAGCGCACTCTTGGGATCCCACCGGGAAACCCAAGGGCCGGAGGATCCGCTGGCAGGAGCCACGCTCGCGCGACTCACCGAAGCTTTCTGCCGAAAGCTCTGGGGGTGATCTGGGGCACCGCGGGTGCCCGAACCGCACCAGGGCAATCGCGAGCCGTCATTTCTTCGGTTGTAACAGGAGGTGGGTTGCAGATGACCAGCAAACCGCACTCCCCGCGTGGCAGGGTCCCTCCTCGGCTCCGCGGAGCCCCGTGAGGAGCCCTCCCCGGCCGCCCGCCCRGCCGCCCCAGCGGCGCTCCCTTCCCGCGGGAAGCAGCCACGTCCTGGACGCCCGGATGGCACCCGGCGAGGGCTCTCCCCGGCGCCCGCGCGTTCCCACAGCCCAGCGGCCTCCCCGCTTTGCCCCGGTGTCACCGAGCCRGTCGTGCAAGCCAGACTCGGGAATCTGGTTCGTTAGTTCTTGGCAATGCCATCCCCCAAAATGTCATGGCATGCAGAAATCTATGAAAACCAGAGACCCGAGACATGTGTTTTTGTTTGTTTGCATGTGCCAACATTTCCAATGTCTCAGAAATGTGTGCCTGCGAAAGCTGCATGTGTGTTATTCATTTAGGATCATTTTCAACCCTTATAATAGGAGGCTCATTTTATCCTTTTGAAAGCTCTCGAGCAAAGATGATCACAGCCCTAAAGCCTGCCATTGCTGTAAACAACATTTAAGCTCCACATAGCYGTCTCTCCTTCGGAAATAGTACCGTGCGGGAGTGGAAGGGTTTTCACTATTTGCTTGTGTCAGATACATAGATAGATAGGCAGCTAATTCCTTTAGGCTCCTTTGTAAATCCCRGCCAAGATTTTTACATTCTGATTCATGCAAATATGGTCATATGATCAAAGTAACATGTGCTACCTCCCAGAAACTAATGCACTAATCAGTTCTGCGCCGCAGGCCACGGCCTATCTTACACCATCGCTTTGCTCCGTTGTTACTGACACTGCTTCCTCCTGTCTTTGCACACAACATCCCTCAAGTAGACAGCTGGCTCTAAAATAACCGAGGTCTGCTTTGAGCTGACTTACCGTGAGGCATCACAAAACACTCCGAAAAAAGTCTTTCCTTTCTTTCTTTCTTTCTTTCTTCTCGACCCATGCCAAAGTCTCTGATGGCCCATTTCCTCGGCCCACTGACAGCGGGACGAGAGGAAGGTGGTGAGCGGGTGCCTGACAGAGGACTCCCAAACAGGCACGTTTCTCCAAAGTCCTTAGCTGGAAGKTTTGGGTTGGAAATCTCCAAATTATAAATTTCCCTCGAGAATTCCACAGCTCTTATTTTATTCAAGGTGGAAGCAAGTCCAGAATTGCCCGTTCTGATATAAAATGGCACTTCCAAGCCTGGGACTGCACACACAGGTGAAGATGAAAAACAGCTCCTTGGCTCCAGTTTGGGAAGAGGTAATCTCTCACTTTACCTGCAGCATTTTGCCCAGCCTGTCTGCATTGTCCTTTTAACAGCTACATCCCTCAAAATGCACAGGGAACCTCACGACACTTGTGCTGTTTAACCTCGGAAGAAACTATCATTAAAGGGTTCACTGCGGTTACATCTTCTGTTATTTCTGGCCCCTAAGGTTGTTTTTTTCAAAACAAAGGCGGTGTTTTCTATACTTTAGGCCYGAGCAGACCAATTCATCTCTCTTCAGATTGGTTTGATGTGGCTTGGGAAACTCAACCRACAATTTCCCAAGCCCAGCATAATTCAGTTAAGCTTCCTGTGGCTTAGCCATGGGTCTCCCAGGCTGGCAAACACAAGGGATGTTCAGACACTTACACTTTTGTCTGGTCTGAAATTTTAAATCAGCTCTTGCCCAAGGAGGTGTCGGCCACCTTTGGGCTGCCCTGGTCAGACTACAACTTTCCATAACTTTGCAACTAGGAACAGGTCCCACCCAAAACAAACACAGCCAGGTATTGCCAAAGCCTCCATCGGTCCAGAGCTCAGGGGTTGGCTTGTCTCAGTGGGTAACCACTGAATCTAGGAGTCTTTACGTCTGTTGAGATGATGGTCTTTGTCAAACCCTCTTGCAGGACAGCACCTCCTGCTCAGACTGTCCCTGCAGGGGAAACGCTGAAGCGGCCACTGCAAGCCAGCACTCGCTGGATTTGCACCTTGACACGGGTATTGCACACGACTGTTGKCTGCTGCAAAAGTCAGACTGCTTAAAAGGCCACAGGAGATAGGAAACGATGTTATGAATGTTTTCCTCTGGTTACGATTGCTGGAGAAGCCTCGTCTTTGGTACCTGTCAGCACAGCTGGGATCCATCCCCCAGGAAGAAAGGGATGGCAACAGAGGAGGAGCAGGAGAAACAGGTGAGAGACGAATAACCTGGGTCTGGTTTGGGATCTGGACCCCTTGCAGCAGGYTCCAGTAAAAGGCTGTGGCAGTCCTCACCCAGGGCCTGACTAGACACACTTGCAARCAGAGTGAGGTGGCATTTTCTAAACTAACGGTACATTGCCTCAAAAGTAGAATTTTAGAGAGGGGTATCAAAGCTATTTGAAGATTTAAAAAAGAGTTTAAATGGAGAAATAGACAGGGAGACTTTTTAAACACCACATACTTCTTTTTATTTTCAAAATGAAGCTTTGGATTTCTCATTTTTCCCTTTAAAATTATCTAAATTTAAAGAAAACAAATAAATTGTTAAATAGGTTGAATTAAAAGTTTTGCACAAACCCAGACCTCTCCACCCTGTACTTTGCCTCACTTAAAAAAGAAAAGTTTCGGTTTGACCTGATTTTTCCTCCCTAATTTTTCAGCTCACACCGTTGGAAATAACAGAGTCTACGTAGGTTACATCATTCGTGAGGAATCTCCTCTCATCCGTCTCCAAATGAATAACAACAAACATTCAAAAAATAATTGAAGTTTTATATATATCCCTTGGCCATTCAGGTGGTATGGCTGGCACGAGACATAGGCACTTTAAACAGCTGTTGTGAATCTTAAGTATAAACTTCCACCCTTTGGCAATAAATCAGGAAATTATGCATAGGAATATACCTGCTTTCCCTTGCAGTAGACTAAAATCACAATGTTTAATACCTTGAGAGTGCCTGGGAGAGTGCAGCTTTCTTCCTGGGGGTCACCCAGGCTTAGTCCTTCCCTTTCTGGTACATCCAAGGGGCAGCCGAGCGAGACCGAGTGGGGTCTCGGCCGCGGCGAGCTGGACGGAGGGCTTTGCAGGGTGCATTTACACACAGCTACACGGCCACGCGCACACACCTCCTGGTTCTTCAAAGGCAGATATCTGGATTGTAGATCCATTCTGCTGCCCTAAAAAAGAACAGCCACTCCTGCTCCATGCACACAAACACTTTTTCACATATTACAACCTTATTTTTCAAAGGTATGTATGATAATATAGCATGTTCTTAAAGCCTAATTCACATATGCTTTGCATTATCCAAGCTATCCTCCCTGCAGCTGACTCTATTTGCTTAGAKTCACATCTTCACTGGTGGACAGACTCTCCTGAATAAGAGAGGTTACTAGACCATCTTCTAAAGCTGAAGTTTTAATTCCTAGTTGAAGATCTAGCTCCACTAGTTTTGTGAAAGTACATGTGCCAGGAGAGGCAGCAAAACGGCTCTGCGAATCTAGGAAACCTGATGGGCATCCATGGAGCAAAACACTGCTTGTAGCCTGCAACAGTCCTCCAGGCATGTGCCTGTCAAGCTTTGGTCACAGAGCTCATGTAGGTTAGGCAAACCAAAGCTAAGCTTACCTTTAGCAATATTTTTGTGAGCCAAAGTAAACAAGCCACTGCAAAGACCACAATGGTTCCAGCAGGAGAGGCGGCAGGGCTGAGCCGAGCTCAGGCCTTACTGCGCTCTCTGGGTTGCGCCCCCAAGTCCTGCTCTGCTGCTCTGTGGCTCCCTGCAGACACCCAGGTTCACTGGCACGAGAGCTATGGCCTTAATGCTACGAATCATGAATGCAAAAATGTGGTCTGATCAGGCTCTCGCTGAAGCATTAAGGCAGCATCCCTTCCACAGACTTCATCATTTTGGTCCTGATCTTTCTTACCCTGACTATAACCTAYGTCACTGAGGTGCCATTTGTTGGAGAAGTGTGTCATCAGCTACGCTCCCAGAAACTAATATTAATTCTGGGTAAGTATCACAGACRTTAGCTTATGAGAGGAGATTCAGTGGAAGGGACCGACTGCTCTGCATAGGTAGGTTACAGGATAATCTTGCGCTTGCAGAATGGCACAGCTAAAACTGCAAGTGAGTTCTTGGAAGAGACTTTCTCACTGCTTCAAATCTGCAAAAAGCTCATCTTTAAAGGTTAGTCTGTGGGCCAGTGTTATGTGAATGATACTGAGCTAAACAAGACTGCAAGTACAGCAGAAGAACACAAGCACAAATTCTAGTACTGTCAAGCCCCAGTGTAGGMAGGGACGTCTTTCATTCTCAAGGGAAGGGGTGATAAAAGCCAGCTGTTTACAATCGTGGCAAGTTAGGCTCACAGAGCCTGAGTGCAGCCCAGGTGCAGCAACCCCGCGGATTCAGAGATAAGTCTGCAATGGCAGCTGCATTTGCATCAACACTACAGGGGCAGAACAAAAATACTCTGTTGTTGAACAGGAAACACCGCACGTGCTTTTGTCTGGGTAACCGAAAACTCCAGCTTTGGGAATGTAAACTTACCTGGCAGGCTGATCACCATCTGCTAAGAGCTTTTTTTTTTTATTATTATTATCTAAGAAAGGCCTCAGGTGAGTCAGAACGCACACCACACACCGGCCGGACGCTCATTGCCCTCGCAGTGAGAGACGCGTCCAAGCCAGGAGGCGATGAACTTGGGAATGGGTTCCCTCGCTCGGTTCTGCCAATAGCTCTGTGGAAGGTGATGTTGAAATGGAAAAAGCTGACCCTAGTGCTGCGTATACACTGCACTTCACCACAGCCTTCACCTTAGGTTGTGTCTGTCTAGACAGCAGTCCAAGACTGCCAGGCGTATTTTTATCCACATGCTTTCTCCCTTCGTTGCATCTCTGACAAGTTATTTTATGTACTACTACATGTCTAAGTGCAAAGTTCAGGTCTAGACTAGGATCCAGATTTTTGCAAAGCTCCTTCAGGGTTTCTGTTGGAGGGTCTGGCCTGGCTCAGCATAAAGACACGGGTCAGCRGCACGGATCAGATGCAGAGCCTGGCTGTGAGCTTTTGCTGCTGCTCCTTCASTGCCATGGAGAGCGTGATACCCATCATCTGAAAGGTCTCACTGAACAGCAGCCCAGTTTGTTCAACATGCTCAAGGTACCGAGTGGGAATTTCTCCAAGCCCACATAGGCTCCCCTCGGAGGTGGGCTCACATATCAAGAATGCCCAGGGGTCCTCAAGCGCTGGTGCCCAGATTCATGACAAAACCAACCACAGCATTATCAGAGCATGCCACTATCTGATCTCAGCTATAAAAACCTTACTATAAATCTAGCAGTATTTCTGAAACAGTAGCTACAACGTGCTATTATTAAATTCAATTAAGTAGTATGCTTGTTTAAAGCGTGCCCACCCAGAGCTCCACACACATTAATGGCATCAGTTGCTTCAAGCAATTACCTAGTGTTACACCCCTCGCTATTGAGGTTATTTCCACAATAGTAATTAAATCCTCATTAACAATTTTCAATTATAAAGTAAATCAAATGTAATAGTCTACACAAGGAATCACACCTAAACACAGACAACCTTCTTCTCTATAAGCCTGAGGTCAACAGAGAAAGAAGCGTTCAACTCAGCTGTTGAAGACTGCTTGCAAACCTCTGGTCCAACCACTGACCATGGCCCATGGGCAGAAATTGCAAGTACCCAGCAGGCAGCAGACTAGGAGCATAAGGCTGAGTTGGTTATTGGGCACACAATTAATTTCCCCTGTTAATTAACTTCTAATTTCTTGAATGTCTCCTCCCCAGAATGCCCTATGGCCCTACATGAAGGTGCTCTGAACAGGGAACCTGCTGACTGAATTCTTCTGATCTTTTCTGCCGTTTTTGTCTTGTTCAATAAAGCATAAAGAGCAGTTGTTCATACACACATGCTCAGCATACACCGTCCTCAGCCAACCAATTGCTCCAAAGACACCTGACTCAGGTGAGCATTGTATCTTCTCACCACACTGACTTTTCATGGCCTGAGACATCTATCATCTGACACAAGTGTTAGGGACCTCTCCCACAGATTGCACCTCCTCTAATTCTCACCTGAAGGATGCCAAGCTGCCTTTGCCCAGGGGTTCTTCAGGACGGGGAGGAATTTGCCCCTGGTCACGCTCACCCCTGGGGAGATCCCTTCTGCCCAGCCCTTCTGCTGCGTTAACGCCTCCACCCCTTCTGATTTCCCTTACTGCAAACAAGTCCCGTCGGTCTGACAATGAAACCACCAGTGCCATGGGCCATGGCTGTGTTTCAAGGAGAAAAAAAAAAAAAATCCATAAATCCTTTCTTACTCTTGAAATCAATTGGGTTTCTCCTCTTCGAGGTACTAACACAAGCAAATCTACTGCCACTCCCAATTCCCCGGCCCCAACGCTCCTCTGAACTTCCCCCAAATCTCTGCCACGTGAATCAATGCAAAGGCAGACCTGGCAAGCCTCTCCAGCCCCCACCAGCCAAGTCCTTCGCTGCACCGTCAGGCAGTGAGGTCCTCATCTCAAGTGCTGGCCCCAGATGGGTCCCGAGAACAGCTCCCCATATATTCCTGGTGAGACAGGCTTCTCAAGTGACCACCCGTGCTTAGCTGCAGGGCAAGATATCACCTGTACGGCTGTGGAGCTTTTCTATGAGCAACGTGGAGTGACCCTGCTTCACATTGTTCATTTTTCTCTAGGCTTGCGAGGTTTGGCGATTCTGTTCAGATAAGCATCCTCGAGTTTGCATGCTTATCTCAGCCATCTCCCAAATGGCTTTGATCTGCAGGATTTGGCTGGAGCTCTCAAAGTTATCTTGAGAAAGCTTGTTCTTGGGAGAGTCATTCTTCTGATTAACAAGAAAAAGCTTTCTTAGTGGCTTTGAGCATTTTTAGCCCTGGCTGGAATCAGGGAGCAGAGCAATGCATGCAAACAGCAAGAACAAAAAAGTTAGGAGAACTTCTTCTCAAAGCTGCTCTTGGGATCAATTGTCATTTCAGTCAAAATTTGAGGTCAATTCTTATTTCAACTGAGTTCTAACGTGGCATCTTTCTTCTTTTTTCCCACTCTCCATTTAAGTCTGTCTCAGCCTACGGCCAAGTAGGTCAGTATATGCGCTGTTGGTAAAGAAAGATTTACACTTTGTGTTTACATACTCCAAATTCTATGCAAAACATTTGCGATGAAAATTGGCTGTACTGATGAGGAAACCAAATCATAGAAAGGCTAGGAGAATTACTCATGGCAAGGAGGGAAGAAACTTTGTTTGGGGAGTTCTTTCAGTCTAGAGTAAGTTTTAAAAGATACAATATTAAATCACATTGACCTCACGTAAACAAATAGCCCCTCTCAAAAACTCTGGTGAAGGAAACAAGCTGTACATATGCACATGTTAATTGAGCCATATGCTAATTTTCCAGTTTACCTACTCCTTGGCCAAAGCTTTAGGAAATATTCATTAGACTGAGACGTGTCAAATTTAACTCCTGCTCTTGAAAAACTTCAGCCTGTATTTCCCCACTCTCAGCCCATCACCCCACATAAAAAGATTTGTTTCTTTTGGGAGCAATTAGGGAGAAGAAAGAAGATGGCATTGCGGAAAAGGAGGAATTACTGAGTTAGCAATGAAATTTGCTGTAGGGAAACTACTCCAAACACATCCTGTTGCCCTCAGCTAAAAGAGAAATGTTCATTAAAAAATACTATTCAGCAAGGGGAAAGAAGTGTGAACAGCAAAAAAAAAATGTACATGTGTTTTAAATAATTTTTTTAATTGTTGAGGCAGTAATACTTGGTTCATGGAACTGCAATATACAGAGAGGTGAAATAAATAGCTTATATATATATAATATATATAATATAGCTGGTTTTAAAATATTCCCTTATCATTGGTGTACTAGGTCATTTTGTAGTCACTTGAATGTATTTAGCAGCATTCTCCAGAACTGAGCATAATGCAGGATCACAGAGCCGTGACACCTTATGTCGTCAAAAAGGTTACAGAAGATCGATGCGTTGAGAACTCCACGGAAACTCAATCACTGCGGCACACACCATCTTGTCTCGGTCCAGCTTGCAGCAGACAATAAATAGATTACTGCAAAACTGGCAAGTTTCAGGGCAGGGTCTCAGTAACTTTGGGAAAGAACTTTGGTTTTCTTTGGTTTTATTTATTTATTTTTAATAATTACTTTTTCCTCTGGGGATATGCTTGAAAAGTTGTCCTTTCCAAAAAGAGAAATAAGCACCTGTGTGTCATCAACAACAAGAAGTCAATTTAAATAGAGCAGTTCATTTTTTTTTTCAAGTCACAATAAATCCCTAACAGCTTTTCCCCAGCGTTTGCCATCTAGTCTTTTATTAATTTTTTTATTTTTATTTTTTTTAAACACAATGTACAAAAATAGAGCTTCTTCCTTATTTTTAATGTAAAAATATTCCTCTGGTGCAGTTTTTTTTTTGTGGTTTATTATTGTGACACTGTTTTTGTCTATTTTTAACTGGGGTTGGTGGGTCGTATTCTCTTAGTCCTCTTGGTGACTGTTGTGTACTTGAAAGGTTTCTGTATCTCCACTTGACCCTTTGGGTACCTCTTCATAAAATGTACATCTTGCTGGTTTTCCCGGGTCTTGGGCCCTTTTCGTGGCCTTCCTTTTTTGGTGAATCCAACATACCAGCCTGAATATTTTGCTGACATCAGTGCCGTGTAGTTGTTTTCTAGGACTTTTTCAATGAAGACACACTCCTTGCTGGTGCCATCAGGCTGAAAAAGGGGAAAAAAAATCCATTATTCAAACGTAAACTCAAAAACCAAAACCCAACTTGGCATAAATACAATCATCACATTTGGACCAGTTTTTTGGTTTAAACATCTTAATAGGAGCAGAAAGAAATGTCAACTGAAATAGAAAYGATAAGAAAAGTGTGAGAGCATCATTCAACTTTTTTTTCCATATACTCCTTTGAAAAATCTTTCTCTCCTCAGATAGATGAGCTCTGTTAGGTACCCAGCTCCTTCAACTGCAAGAAAAGCAAGATGTTTGGCTTTGCATTTTCTAATAGAAAGGAGGGTGAAGTGAATTTGTTCCAAGGAAGCATCATATTTGCAACGGAAGAAAAGTGATCAAAATCCCAAATGGGCAACAGCACTTCCACTTCTACTGCTCACTTCTGATATATTTTTCAAAAATACCTTTTGGCCTTGTGTGCATATCTCCAAATCCCGCTAAAACCACTACAAGCCTCAGCCTAAGTCCTTGGGGTGCTTTGGGAATGCTSTCCCTCAGTTTCCAAGGCACCACATAGGGGCCAGGCGAGTTAACGGTGCACGGGGAGCCGGGGACGAGCCGACTCGTCCAGGCGATGGATGCGCGCTGGAAGCACCCATGGGTGCTAAGGACCTCGAATTTCCTGGCGAGTCCCTGGGACCATGGAGGGCCCCGAACCCAGCCAGCTCTTTAGGAGCTGCGGCCGGAGGTGGTAACACAAGCACGAAAGATCCTAACTTTAAGCCTCTGCTTTTTCAGGGCTGTTTTTTGTTTCGAGGGGGTTTCGTTCCTGGTGGCAGAGGGGAAGTGATACTTCCCCTTTCCCCACCTTTCAACGCCGGCCTAAAAGCAGACACCCAAAGGACCTGGCTTAGGAAAACACGTCTCTGCATGACTCCGCTGCTCACGGAGGGAGCAGTCTCACGTGAACCCGTCTCCTCTGCTAGCGCTAGGGCCACGCACCGCCGAAGCGGCAGCACGCAGCTGTCCAGGCACTCGCGGGCTGGAGATTTTGGCAAAAAGCTGCAGCTGAAAGATCTGGACCTTTAACGAGACACGGAAGGGGACTCTGAACACGGCGCTCGGCCGAGATGCCGGGCTCTCACTTGTGCAGCGCAGGCAGCACTGGAGGGAGTTGCAGCATCACACAATAGCACGTCCAGGTCGCTCAGCGCAGGGGAAGCTCTTCTCGCCTCCAGCCTCCTGCCAGAAAACACGTTTTGTGCTTTAACTGCCGAGTTACCGGTCCCGCACCTAGAGCGTATCGCACGCTGAGTGCCTCCCCTCCGTGTACCGGGCCTCGGCTCTGTAAGTCAAGAGACGTTAAGGAGGAGACACGTGCTCATTTCGGCCCCTGGATACCGTCGCAGCGCTGGGCGCTTTACAGCGGTAAACACAACATGGAACATTATACAGGATTTAATCTAATGCTTAGCAAAGCCAAAGGAAGGATTTCCCTTGTAGCATCAGTCCAATCCAACTCCCGCTGAAGACAAACACGGGTTTTTTAAATGTACTGCAGGCCTATATTTACTTTTACTAGTAAACTCGCGCCCTCCCCGCACAAACGAAACAGGATCAGACCCTTTCAGTCCTCAGCCTTTTCACCCATCGTACGTCTGAGGGGAACGGAAAGGGACAGACAACCAAGCAGCAGGGTATTTGCAGCAAACCGTAGCGGCGGTGAGCGGCAGCGCTCGGAGCCAGGCCGGGCCAGGCACGGCGAAGCCAGCGCTCCTGCTCTTTTCTAAAAGCCTTTCTAAAAAGCCCTGCAAAATCACAGCAGAGCTTGGTGGGGTTCRAGAGCCCGCGCGCGGGAACGGCGGGGCACGGCAGGGCGGGAGCACGGCAGAGCCGCCGGAGCTGGCTCCGGCTTCGCGGCACCTGCGATCCCCAAATAACTGTGGATGAGCTATGGAAGCGGCCGCGAGACAGGAACCGTCCGGCACAACAACGCAGGCTGGATTCACGCAGGCAACAAAGAGGAAARGCTGCCTCATCCCCAGCCTCCGGAACCGGCCATCCCTCCCTGGTTTAATACTTCAGCAGACCTTCAACTCGATCAATGCGATAATATGTGACGTTAAGGTTACAGCCATCAGCGTGCTCTCCTGCCGAAGCGGTTGTTATTACACGCAGGTCTCATGAAGAAGGCAGGGGCAACAGCAGCAAGTCTGCAACAGCAAAACAGAGCGCTCACAACAGGCAAAGGATTTGAAAGAAGGTGCCGGGTTGCCTCCCTTCTCCACAAACATGCYGAATCCGGCGTCTGCGCACGGGGGCAAAGCCGTGCAACTGGCAAACTCCATCCCTGCTTCGGCACAAAGGTCCTGATTTTATCATCCACAACTTGAAGCTCACAAATGCCTTAATGAATGGCAGGACCGGGCAAAGCGGAGGGGTCTCGGTTCCTGGGGGGGTCATTCTCCGAGTCCTGGGTTTGATCAAAGCCACATGAGCGGAGAAGGGGGAAATCAGTTGACACCACAGGGTTCCACCAGGTTTCAATGCGAGGCCATAAAAACCGCCCCAGGTTTCTCAGGGCTCAGCCCACTACAAACCTTTCACCAATAAATGGAGAATTTTTAAACAATACCATGGCTGGGTTTCAAATCCACCCAAAACCAGGTGCTGATGAACCGACCAAATTTGTACTGCAGGGGTAGCAGGTAATTGGAACGGTCATTTCCCTCATACTTGCAGAAAGGTCCTGGATTTGAGCCACGAGCTTGTTGCTAGGAGAATTTAGGCATTTTCATGCAGTTTGGGAGGTTTCCGCTTGCACTGCAATGTCAGTTTCTCATGGAAAATGAAGACTGGATTTAAAAGAAAACGTGTGTGTAGGAGGGGGAAGTTATTCTATTAATAACAAAGAAGTATTTACTTATACCTTCAAATCTGCCGACAGAGCCTAAGACGGAGACAGGAGGTGTAGGAATAACAAGGTGCAACTTCAGGCCARCCTCAGGGCTAATTTGAAGTAAACAAGGTGCATGAGATAAAATAACTTCGTTCTGGAAGAGGAAGAGCTAAACGATTTGATAACGTGAAATTACAGTAACATTTACAAGTACTTCAAGATAAATCAGGATAAGGACCTCACTCTTCCCCAAACAGAGCATTCYTGTACATGCTAAGACATGTCGGAGACAGACAAATGATCTTCAAATACTTACAATATGATTTTATAGCATCTGTTATAAACCCCAGCAGAACGTAAGTCATTCACACACGTTACCTACACCACAGAGAGCTGGACCCCGGACAGTCTATTAGGGGGAAAATGCAATTTATGTCAATAATTTCTAAGCGTTACCTTGTTTCCACTGGGTGCCAATTGTTTAAGGTCTAATCATGTTCCTATTTAAAAGCAACAGCTAAACAACTCATTGGGCCTGTCCCCTCACCCCCTCTGCCCTCAAAGAGAGGGAAGGATGCGCGAGAAGAGGGACATGGCCCTCCTCAGGTCCAAGACAGAGCTGGCTTTCCTGACATGAAGATACCCGTACTCTCTGCTCCAGCTGCCTGCTCACCTTTTCCTAAGAGTTTTTAGTGCAAACATTTGCCACCGATACGGGGTTGTACCCTCTCAGGCAGACGTCAGCAGTGGGACGCTGCCAAGTTACATTTCATACATACTTAGCTGTCAGGATGCACCTCGCAGAGCACGCACCCTTCCAAACGTGGACTTTTACAGGTTGAAATGGTTCTTTAAAATGAACAAGAACACTTGAAAGCACAGGAGACGGCAGGAGCCGCCCGGCCCCAGCGCGGTGGCACTGCCGAGCAATGCAGGAGGACTATCTGCAGCCCCAATTCCCGACTAGCCCCACAGGACGGGATTGAGGCAAGGACTTTGCGACACAAGGGTGTCGAACTGTGCTAGGACTTGGAACAAGTGAAAATCAGAGGGAGAAACTCCACCTGCAGAGTTGCAGCTGAAATCTTGCCCCAGGCCAACCTGAATTAGAAACAGGCACCTTTTTGCGAGTGCCATCCCCCATAATGTGTCCTCCCACCAGATGGCTCCAGGGCTACTTTGGTCCTCCCTGCCCAAATCTGGGCAGGGCAGTTTGCGCTGCTGTCCCCCCCGCACACAGTTACCTACGTGCTGGGCACGGAGAGCTGGAGGACAGCGCACTGGCCGTGGCATTCGGGAAGCCAGACCCCAGCCGTGCTCCAAGCTCTCTTCCAAAGCACAAGCTCTCTTCTAGTTACCAACTCGTTCAACTCCAGCGAAAGCTGAAAGTCACTGCCAGGTGCAAGCAAGATCCCACTGATGGGACAACCTGTGTCACGTTGCTCTTGGAGGAGCACATGCTTGTGCCAAACACACACTCCCCTCCCCTACACAGTAATTTTTTTGCCCATTTTGAGCACAGCTCAGAGTAATCCTTCACAGACACGTCATGGCGATCATTCCTTCCAAGCTTCCTTCATGCACACTTCTCCAAAGCTACTGTCTGTAACCTTCCCAGGCTACTGCCGARTTTCCAGGACTCACAAAAATAAATATCCAGGAGCATTTCGATCTCCTCTCCCTCCCATCCAAAAGTCTTGCTTGCTCACTCCTGGTCTAACCCGCAAGTCGCTCCACCCTGCCGGAGGCAGGGCAGCAGCTGGTGTGAGCCAGCCCGGCTCCATCACCGTCACACGGGAAAGAGGGCAGAGAGCAATGCAGCATCTGCACTGCTCCAAGAGCTGCCTCGTGCCTCTCCATCTCGTCGTTAAGCCAAGCAGGTAACGGCACCTACGTGCCACCGACAAGCACCAGCTGAGCAAAACAGATGCAGGCTGCAAACGCGCCCTGAGCTGGTCGGCCGCGGCGTGTCACGCGCTGGGGGACTGCCAGGCCTTGCTATCGCACGTAAAAGCTTCACCCTCAGGAGGCAGCACATCCACAATTAACGGCGAGGCACGGCCCCAGTCAACACCAGCTGGGGTGCCAGGGTGGCCCCGGAAGGAACAGGCCATCTCCACCCGCCGGGGACGCCCCGGCCTGGCACCGCGCTGACACCCAGCCCCCTTTACCTCTGCGGCCCAGGGGCAAACGCCCGCCTGGAGGGGGTCAGGCTGCAGGGGGATGGCGCGTAAATGAAGTTTTAAAGACAAARGCGCCATGCAGCATGTCGGCTTGGCCCGTTTTCCTTCCCCTTTTTTACTCGGAAAGCAGAGACTCCTTGCAGCAGACCGCCCTTCACGTGCRCCCACCACGTAAGCCTTCCTCCGCAGGCGCCCGCGCCGCGCCGACGCTGCGCTCCCAACTCCCTGCGCGCTCCGCGGGAGCGGTCCCGGCCCGCAGCTGCCTGGCGGAAAGGGCTCCAGGACGGGACWGACCCGCGCTCTCGCAACGAGGACACCGACACCCATCTCCAGGGGGAGAACGGAAAGAAACGGCTTTCCTGCGACCTCAATTCTTTGCAGAGGAATAATTCAGAGCCTATTTTTACACATCCCTAGTACCTGGGGGAAGAGGTGGTAGCTGTTAGCTTTTGATCAGCTTCTTATAAATGCCCGATTCCTAAATTCCACCTTCCACAGAAAACTCCCAGGTATCACCCAGGCCTGCAAAGAGGTGCGAGAAGCGGTAGCAGCGGAGGGCAAACAGATGGACTATGCGATCCAGGCGTTACAGAGCACCATCCTTCCAGTGGGGCATCTCCAGTATAAAACAGCCGGAGATCCGCTCCGGACCRGGAGAACTGCTGCCCAGTAACGAGGCAATAAACTCAAATGGTTGCAGTTTCTTTATCAGGCCGGGCTAGAGCAGCAGCAGCTGTGCAAGGCTCCCACTCCAGGCGGGGATGTCTCTCACGCAGAGCTGTTTATACGCCGTGGGCCAATTCCATCCCATGTGCAACTGCGGGCAGCGGAGTCAAAGGAGCTGCAGGCCAGCCAGGGTGTCTCCGAGTGCCATGAACTTACCAACACGGAGCGCTGGATTGTTTGCGCAGAGCATTTGGCGACAGCCCCTCCAGTATTAAACATGAAACATGTTGAACTGACACTAAAGCGGAATTAAGTGCCAAAGCATTTGCTGCTTCTACAATTACACGCTGGAGCTCTTTGGTGCTCCTTCTCTCCTGCGCTCCTTTTTTTTTTTTTATGGCCCAACTTGGTCTTATTGTAGTTTTGCTTTCGTGTTTTAAGTTCTCCAAATGGAAAGGATCAAAGGGCTCTTTGTTGTTGGAGCAGGAGCGCTCCTCGGAGCGAGCCGGTGCTGCCGCTAACAGCTTGCGGCTCAGAGGGAAATCTTGGGAGCCTCTGTGCCACCAGCCGGAGCCAAAGCATTAGCAGGTGCAGCAGCCGCCTCCTCCTTCTCCCCATTAGCCTGCAACACTAAGCCACCTGAGCAGCTTTTTATGGGAAAGGGAGGCCAGGGCAGGTTTTCTCATTTATGCTTCACAAATCTGGCTCAGTGGGCACCAGCAAATCCAAACTTCGCTCGGCTTTTATGGCAACAATGAGCTCGCACAAGCGGCTCGGATAACAACGCAGTGCGGCGAGAGATGCCTCCAAAATTGAAAGGTTTCTCTGTTCGCAAAGATCAGGGCACAAATTAAGCCTGTCGAGTAATGCTGCGTTAAGCTGTTGTTAGCTGAGTTTATGCTAACACGCTCCCCCCCCCCCCAAACCACGTTGAAATTAGAAGCTCTCCGGGTAAGGCTGGGGTGACTGAATGCACCGGCGATGTGCTGCAAATAATAACAAACTGTACGAAACACGGCTGGTACGACCCAGGAATGCCGGCTTGGCATGGGCCACAGCGAGACTCAACCTCTCAAGTGAGACTGGGACGAGTCTCCTGCCTAATTATCACCTCTGGGCCAGTGCAGCCCCCCAGGCTCGAAGCACAGGTCTGGAGATGGAGCCCTCCCTACAAAGCGGGGTCGCTTTCCTCTCTGTGAGCCCCCTCCTCCCAAAAAAGCTGTCACCCAACCAAGATGTTTCCAAGACACATATGCATCTTTCAGACAAAATTATTATTAAGGAAAAACCTGGAAAAGGGACCCTTTGGCATGCCTCTGCCCCCGCAGCTCGGTTCCCTGGTCAGTGCTACACCAGGGTTTTGCTCCCACAGCAGATCCAACAGGCCATTCCCAAATCACCCCCAGCTGAGCGCCAAAGGCCGAGGCGCCCAGCATCACTGGTACCCTTCTAAAACCCCACTTACACAGCGGCATATGATTTTCAAGCAGCATACTACTTCTCTGTGCTTTAGCACAAGCTCAGCTCAAAGCCGAACAGATGGGCAAGGCTCAAAGCCTCCAGACTCACTCCACACGGCTTGGAAAAATCCCGAGTGGAAGAACGTAAGGCAGCGGTTATGGTAATGCAGCAGCCTTTAGCAGTCCCGCTCCCCCCCCTCACGCATCGGCCTTTAAAAGCAGGTCAGAAGGTGTGACAAATWAGGTGGGGGAGGCAGCTGCCTGCTCCAGCTTGGGTAAAGCTTTGGGAGAAATCACCCTCCCCGCAGCACGGCGAATCTCGGCGCGCTGGCTGGCGGGAAGCTGGGCCCAGCCGGACTCACGCACTTTATGGGAAATGAGAGGACAGACCCGTCACAAGCATCCTGGTGCTCAGCCTCCTGGATTTACGGCACTTATCCTGACCACAAAGACACCTCTTGACCCGAATGCACGCTCTGCTCCCACACGGTGCTGTAAATCAGGGCAGCTGCATCCCTAAGTGCCCAGAGTCACTCAGCCGCCAGCCCGCTTCCTCCCGCTCGCTGGCCTCTGAACCGGCACAATCCTCCGAGGAAAATACTCAGGAGTCACCACGGGCAGTTCGATAAAAACGTCTGCCGGCGCACCAGGGAGGTTAATTACGGGTGCAGGACAGCGAAGTGCATGCATAAAGCAGGGGGGAGCAAGACTCAGGCCGCGAAGAGGAGACGCTTTGGAGAGAAGGCACACCTGCATTTGGAGGCCCCGTTGCCAGTTTCGCACAAGCTTGCCCATGTGTCCGGGGGTTGCTTCCACCTCTCCTGCAAGCATGGGCACAGTCTTTTGCCTGCGTGGGATGGGAATTACTGCTTTGCGGCACTGTGTCCTGTCCAACTGCCGTGTATCTACAGCATCCGTTGCACTCACGGTGCAGGACACAGCAGAAACCGCGAGAACCAAGGACAGAAGAGAGGTTTCTAGGTGGATGCACTTTTTATATTTTTCTTTTCTTCTACCTTTCATTCAAAAATTTCACATTTCTCACTATTATCTGCTCACTAACCCTCGTACTACCCTGGAATAGCATTTCACTGTAGGAGATACAGAAGCACAAAGAGATCAAACGAGTATTTGTAAAGGTCAGCCACGCAAGGCTGTGGCTATGCCAGGAGCTGCCTCCTAACCTGCTGCCTCGGTCCCAGCCAAGTTTATTGCGAACAGTACGGCAGGAAGGCAAATATGCACAACTGGAGCAAACTAGGATGGCTTCATCTAGAAAGACGTAAATTTGATTAACAGAAATTCAAAACTGTCTCTCTGAGAACAGTGTATACTTACTATTGATGATGAGAATGTCAGTCACTTCCTAAACGAACTTTATGAAACCAACAGAAAACTGAGGAAAATTTAATTTAAGTCACATACTTTGGGCTTGCTGCCACATGAAGCTATTGCTTGGGGAGGTTCGAAACCATAAGCAGGTTTCGGACATACTTTATCATTTCACGACATCTATCATTACCTGCATCCACCTGATCCAACCAAATGCATGCTTCTAGGTGCCAATTAAGGTTAGGGGTGGGTAGGCATTTCTATCCACCCATACAAAGGACTATCTGTTTCGTTAAATACACTGCTGGGGTGTGTTGCGTTTCCTTTTAAAGCAGTCATTTTTAGCCTCCACTGAGACTACACATGACTGTCCTAAACTTTCTACAAAAGATAACTAAGAAGAGCAGCGTATTTTAAGTAGGCTTAAGTTCATTATATAGGGGCCTAGGACATCCCACAAAAATTAAAAGAAAAAAAAAAAGCTTTTATATAAAACACCAGGTCTAGGCAATGAGCACAGGTGTTGATTTGGCAACAGGTCTGGTAAATCCTAGGTTTATTCATACTAACCAAACATATGCATGGACATTTTAAGTTATCATTTTAAACTAGTGCAGTCTCATTCAACTGCCATTCTTGTAATGACTTCAGTTTCCTTGGGGCAAGTTTAAATCAGGGTGGAATTTAAGACCGTGAAAGGTGGTCACTGACTGTTGCAGGGTAGTGTTAATTCTCAGTGAAGCATTATATTACTAAGAAAAAGAGAATCCCATGATGAAATCAAGTGTCATGTATTAAAAAAAAAACAGGTCATCAAGGATTGCTCCAGCCTGGGAATGAAAAGCTTCCTTCTGTGTACCACAAATGTAAGAGTTGCAAGATTTGTCTTCCTTCATGAAAACCTAATACCTTTCTTTACGTACCCGAAAAATAATGCAAGAAAATGTCTAGGCCAAAAATATATTTAAACAAGGTCTACTTTTTTTGACCTTAAAAATGCTATTGTAATGGCCATATTAAATGTATTCTCTTTTGCAGAAGTTGGAGCACAGGTTTTATCCTTCCCTTCAAAATTAGCATCTGTTCTCACTTCATATTCAGAACACACTCGAGAGTCAAGCAGAAACAGTCCTTGAGCAGCAGGATTCACCTGAATGTGCATCTCAACCACATCCACTTGAGAATGACAACAGTGTATTATTCTGCTCCTTACTGCAAGTTTAAAAAAAAAAAAAAAAAAAAAAAAGTGTATTTCTGAAGTAACATTTAAAAGAAACATCACCCCCAACTTGGAGAGGCTCAAGACCAACAAAAATTGCACTTGGGAGATAAGGTGGTCTGAAAAAAGCAATGCAATTCATCTTTATTCAAGCGTCTACACAAGATGCATGCAACACACCCTCTCCACCCAAGCAGCGCGAGACACTGCCAGTGCTCAGGGATGATCATTCCCTCCCAATAATTTTAATTAATGTTTGACCTTAGGAAACTGAATTATTCCTGTTTGACAAGGTCAAAATAGTCTTTCCTGGAGCATTCTCCTAGCGCTGCAAAGGTAATGTTCACACTGAACAGGAATCCTGCACCTGCACTGGGAAGGGATGAGGCCCAAAGAGGAAGCCTCCCATCCGCACCACTGCGGCTCCAATACGACACACAGCTGCAAACACCACGAAACACAGGGGACAGCATGTTAGCAGGCTTGTGGTGATACTCATTCCTTGAGCACAGAAAGGATTAAATTAAATTCTCATGCAGTTTTGAAAAAGACAGCTTTTCTCTGGAAGGGGATATACAGGTTCCGGCCATGGAGTAAGATAAAGCTTTAAAGGTCAAGCTTACAAGCTTGGTCTGTAATGCAAACCTAGACTTTGCGAAACTTCAATCTGAGACAGATAATTGGTGCTCCTTAAGAATAGCCAAAGGAAAACATGAAGTTTGCTAAAGAGGAATCTCAAGAAATCCGTATGCTTATTACGCAGGTCTCTGGTGACCAGATATAGCCTGGAGATAAAGAGCCAACGTTCACATCCTCAGCTGAGCAACTGGGGCTCCCTAACATAAACCCATATCATGAAGAAATTTATTTTTAAAATAACAGGATAAGTGGTTGTCCAAAGGCACCTTTTGTTTTATCTTTGAGCAAACACTTGACTTGAAGTACTCTGGCTGTACTAAGAAACCTAAGATAACTGAAGATTTTGATAGATCCTAAGTGTGACTACTAGCCCCTCTGGACCACCTGGGCTGTCCTGTGAAATGGTGTGTGGAGCACCCGTCCCATCTCAGATATTCCCGCTGCCATCTTAGGATGTCCCGCTTGCAGGATACACAGCTCATGTCATGCACAACTCCTCTACCCACAGCTTGGTTGAAGTGAAAACCCTCGGTCCTTGGTGGACCTAAGAGTATCTCTATCAGTCTAGGGTGCTTGAAAGACTGCACAGACTGAAGGTAGCTTACAACAACTTAGCACAGACCCTAAATATTCCCGTTATTGCTATAAGACGTTAGCTGATGTCAAACCAACGACGTAAGCGTCCTATCTGGCAAAGCCGCTAAATCCAAACCAAACCACAACCACATTGTGTGTGTTTATACATTCTTAATAATCTCCATTTATGAAACCTGTAACCTAAATCCATGAGAACACACCGGTAAAATATACAATACATTATTCAGTCCTCTGAAATCATTGATTAAACATTCAGTAATGAATGAATGCTGAAGGGAATATATTCAAAAATTGCCTAAATAGTGATAAGCTTCTTTTTCTCTCTCCATTCAGTGGCATGAATATTACAGTCTTCTGGCTAAAAAAACCCTTCAGAGCCTTGGCATCCAAAAATACACAGACACACGCACACAACCGAGGTCAGAATCTCTTCCTTAAGAGTTAATGCCATTTTTAGCCATTTACGAAACAAAGGGGCCTTCTCCATATGAGCCAGTTTCTTCCATCGCCTCATCCTCTCTTCCAAAGTGGGTACAGCACATCAGCTCAAGCACCTCCGTATCTCCCAGCTATCCCCATTCTCTGTGCGAGCTCTCCCATCTCTCCTTCCCAAGCTCTGCTGCTTTTCCATATTTATCAGCATCCACAAAACTGCTCTCCCTCTCCTGAGCATATGGAGCTCCAGAACGACCTTCAGTTTTCATCTCCCTGAAACACCAAGATCAGCTGTTTCCTATCCCAAAACATTACAAAAAAAACTGAGCTTTTTCCATAGAAATCATTACCTGTGTTTATGTCATTTTTCCCCTCTCCTTTCTACCTCCAGGGAACCTCTATGCAAAATACTGCTGTAAACAAACGATCAAAAACACAGAACCAGGACAAGGCCCATTGCTAATAGCAAATATTAATGCTGCAAAGGTCCAGTTAGTTCACACAGACTCCTGCCGCTTTGAAGGAGCCACTGCAGCATCTACGTCTCTTCGCTTCTGAGCCAAAGCCGCCGCAGCGTAGTAAACACTGGAAAGTAGTTTCATTAGGCTCCACCATAAATGGCTTCTGGGGAATCATTACACGGCTTGTGCCGTTCAGGGCAAGACTTCCAGGAAAAGCCAGGTAACACGCAGCGTCTGGCGGCCGCCTCGGCTGYGCTCTGCTCGAGGGAAGGAGCGTTCCCGTCTGACCCTGGCTTTTGGGCAGACCCGACACGACCGCGCCGCCCCTCCGGCTGCAGCGTTTCGCCCCCAGACCCGGTGCCACTTTGCAAAGGACGGGAGGATCGTCACAAGCCGCCAGGGACCAAGGTGCACGAGGGCTCGGGCCAGCATTTAATGCAGTGCGCATACAGAGAAGTAATATGACAACGCAATTACTGTGTGTCCACGTACCCCGAGACTGTACGACTGTACGTGCCTGCCGCGCTGCCCCCCCGCCCCTCCTCGGAGAGGCTTTCCGACACGCTTCCGGCACTGTAAAGGTGTGAAATTGTGACAAATGAGCCAGTTACAAGTCCCACCAGCGTTCACGGGAGTTCGAGTGTGATGTTTCAGTTTGCCCAGCAGTGGAAAAGGAGCAGCTGCGAAAAGCTGCAGTGTTACCGAAGCCTCGTGATATTCTGGGACTCAGACTGGAGGAGGGCGATGGCTGATTTTAGCTTCCGCTTCTACTTTTAGTTTCATGAGAATCTCAGCTACTGAATTTCCAGAACAAAAATTCAATTTTTTTTTCCACTGGTTGCAGAGAAAAGTCTGAATAAGTGAATTCAGAAGACTAATAGTTCAATCGAAAAAATATCATTTTTCTTATCTTACTGTTTTTAAGACCCTTACAATTTAAGGGGCCCTGGGTCAAGATTTCTGGATAACTGAGGTTGGTTTCAGATTAGGTCCATATTAAAAGTATGACAAGGTTCATGGTTGTTTGGATCCACCTTCTTTTTCGGGTGTTTATTTGGATGACTAAAATGGAAGGCAGACTCAAAGGGGAGTGAAAACGCAGCAACAGTTCACTTTAAAAAAGAACCAGTTCTGCCATATACGAAGAACCACACTGCAGTTCAAAACGAGATGAGTGAAATCCAGCAAAAACCATGTCAAGTTCTGTTTTCACGCGAGATGCCAAGTCAGAATAGCTTATGATCCAACATGTCACAAAGATCTGCAAAATGTGCGCTGTTAAACCTGACACTCCACCAAGATCTGGTCCCGGCTTTGTTGCAAGTGCAACATTCAGCCCAGAAATTGTTTGACTTTATAAGCCCCTTTCGAGCAACCCTAACACTGTGTAACTCGGGGAAAAAAAAAATCTGGACAAGCATCAAAACCCTGTAAAAAGCAGAGTTTTGCCCCAAATCCAAGACGCAGTTAGGCATGGTTTTAAATATACAAGCTGAGGAGCGCAAACACCTCATCTGCTGCATCAGGGTTTCAAACTACAAACCTCTGGCTACGCAGAAGCGCTGAATAACAGCGCGGCTGGCAGCGCGCCCCCCGTCCGCGCGCCCCCGTCTCTGCAACGCGCTTGGCCGGCGGTCCTCGCCGGGCTTCCCGCCGCCCCGCGACGGGGACCAGCCTTCGGCACAACACGCGGAAGAGCGGGGCCAGACGCTGTGCAGGCGCRCGCAGGCAAGCTACAGGCATCACGCTCTAATCCCCGGCTCTCCTCCTCCTCCAGCTGCCACAGCTCCCCAGCTTTACAGAAACGCTCYGGTTTCACACCATTAGGATTTCAAAGGTAGCTTTTCAAGAAGGCTCAACCTCAGTAGTCTTGATCACCAAAGTCAAGGCATTAAAAAAGAGAAAAAAAAGAAAAGAAAACCCACGGCTGCTCCAGATGCACTAAAAACAAAGGCTTTGGAGAATCCGCCCGGTTTTCCTCACCTAGGCACGTCTCTTTGTCCAACGGGGGATTCCCTGAGCCGCAGGGTGGCTCCCACGGAGCAACCTGGACTTCGTGTAACCCAAGACACTCCTTTTCCTGCAAGGCCAGAGGTATTATGAAGGGCCAAGACCGCATGCATGGGCCGTAACAARCGCCTGCACTCTTTGATGCCGTCAGAGGTTTTTTTAGCCAACTTTCCTGACTAAACACACACATGCTTCAAGAAAACCCCTATTTTAAAGCTGTAATGTAAACAACCCCAAATTATTACTATCCCCTAAAGGCTACTGCTGGCAGGAATCAGTGATAAAGCTCTGCCAGAGCAGTCTGGCATCTAGCAACAATTTGTTTGTTGTCCTGCAAAAATACAGAGCGCCTTGCCATATGGTATTAGCAACTTTCTGGTAACATTAAGAAATATATTGGCTTGGAAAGCAGTTATCACACCAGAAAAAAATCCTACGTTTCTGAGGCAGGTCTATGCTGTAAACTGGTATCAGCACAGCGGCGCTGGTCGGGGGAGCAAGGGGAGGTGACRGTGGCCAGCAGAGCCGTGTCACCTCCAGCCACGGATGACGCGCTGCTGGCACGGCCACCTTTCGGCTGGCCCAGCYGTTTCTCCCGGGCCGAGAGGAGCTGGACTGAGCTTCGAGGGCACGGGCTCAGCCCTCCCCGTCCGCGCTCCCTGCGCGCTGCGAGGGCTTCAGCGCTGCAGACACAGCTACCGCAGAGCTGGCCCTGGAAAGCACCCGCGATACCTATCCTCCTCCTGGGCTCAACGCAAAGCTGAAGCAACGCTCCAGGCATCCCAAGTGGCTGGGGGCTCCTTGCCTTCTAATGAACAGCTTTTTCCCCACTATTCATATTAAACAGACAGAAGGGAGAAATAAAAACAAAGTCATTAAAAAGCTTTTTTAAGAATAATGCATATATATTCTAATGATTTTCTGAGAGTGTTTATACAGAGGATCACTGAGGGTGTTTTAAAGAAATCCAAAAGTGAGATGGTGCAAGTCGGCATGCAGATTTGGTGGGAAAACACGTATTTTATAGTATCACATGCTCTTAGGCTTGAATTTTTAGAAGGAGCTGAACTGATGCAAACGAGCAGAGACTTCTAGGGACATGACTTTACTTCTCTCACTTTCTGTAGGGCTCAAAATGTATTCCCCTCCCTCCCAGACTATGCTCCCAGAAGGGAGACAAAACCCGGAGTAAGCAGCACTTCTTACACAGACAGTAGTCCCACTGGGCTAAATCCCAAGGCTTTTGTCAAGGGAAGTCTGACAAAGCCAAATCTGAACGCAGAGCTATGAATCCGGACTAGCAGGATTCTTGCTCGTGTTTGACTTCAGATCTGACATGCGGTGCACTTCCCCCCCTCCTTAAAAACACAGTTGTGCCTGATTTACAGTTAAGCAAGCCATCAGCCAGAAAGATTCAGGCTTGGTCATAGCAGTCACCTTGGAAAAGTAACTGYGGCTTTTCTCATACTTTCACATTCACTCCCCACCTTCCCTTTATCAGAATAAACCGGCAGAGGATGACACCTGGGATAGACACACTATTCCATCAACTGCTTATCCAACTCTGCTCCTGTTTCTTGACATTTCTCTATAGTCGCAGCCTATGTCAGGACGAGAACTCACCCTAATTCCTGTGGGGTGGGAGTTTCCTAAAGACTCGCAGTATCAAGACTGCAGCCACACCATGTGGAACAGCATCACATGGGACCACAGCACAAAACGGACAAGCGCAGTCCTGACTCCTCCATGTCAAGAGCCCTGGCCACCATGAGGAGAAAGCTCTGTTACCCAGCACCTGCTTCTCCCTCCTGGAAGAGTTCCAGGACTGATTTAGCTTACTGAAAGGAGGAGCTGTATTCAAAATGAAAGGAACAACAAGCAGGGAACAATATTACCTATGGATCTGGAAAAGACACAGTCCAGATAAGGTGGACCAGCCACRGAAGAACATTAGTGGGACTGCTTGGAGCACCTTCTGAAGCAATCTCTGGATCAAATTTGAGATATGCTTAGCTCCTTCCCCATTCATCTCAAATCTTTTGGATTCCTGCCAGTCATTACTTACCTTCACTGCTCCTACATCTTGCTCTGAAAACTGATGTCTCCCTTCCCATGGCCTGCAGTAAGCAGCCTCTCCTCCCACTTTGCAGCTTTGAGGGAAGCCAAGGTCTGTTCTCCTCTGTTCTTGGTCAGTCCATACAGACAGGCCTATTCTTGCCTCTCCTTTATGGTTCGAAGTGTGAAACATTCCTGTTATGGACACCAGCTGATAACCTGAGCGCTACTGCTCACTGTACTGTATAATCCCATGGGTGGTTGCTAGAGAATCACAGAAAATTCCCTAGCAACAGCGCRCTGAGGACTGAAGATGCTCTAATCACCAAGTACCAGCCACTCTAGCATTAGGAGAGCCTCACGCAAGACTGGGCCACTTTTGGCTCCGACCTCAAATATCCTCACAGACTAAGGGGTGCAGGGTATGGAAAAGGAAGGAAGGGCAGAGCCCTTTATTAGTCACCTCTGCTGAAGATCTACGATGCATGGGGTGGCTATCAGCCCCTGAAAATCACAGCGTAGCATCTCTGTCTTTGCATGGAAATAACAGGGAGAAATTAAGCTGCTGTCTGTCAGAAGACACTACCAGGGACCTGGGGCCTTCAAAGCCTACATGTTACATGAGGCAGATGGGGAATCAGATCATGGGATGCCCTTCCCTATGGGAAGGGGCAGAGCTCTGCTAGGGGATCCTGTCCTGCCGACAGATCCCGTCTAAGTCTTCAAACAGATCGGTGACCTCTTGCAAACACTCTCCTGGTGAGGGGGACAGAAGACYGGCAAGGAAAGGGAAAGGAAACCTCTGCAACGTCCTGCTACTCTAGATAGCACGAATTTGCAGTAAGGGCAGGCGCAGCAAGAGCAGTTAGAGGTGGCCAAACTAATTAACWGCCACCTGCTCACATCCCTGTCTGCTGTTCCCTGCTGCGGAGATTTAAAAGACTTATCTTTGACAGCCTTTTACAAACGTGAAGTTCCCCGCTTTATTGACATCATTATCTCGACGCATGAGATAAGAGAAGCAGAGGCAGAGAGAAAAGCCACAAGAGGATTCACCGGGAGAAACGCAGCTAGAAACCCAGAGCTCCTCCAAAGACACCGTTAGCTCCTCTCCTCCCCTAACATTATATTATTGCAAATATTCAGGGTTCCTATGTTCTACATGARAAGTCACACTATGCCCTTTGCCATGAACACCCTCACACGTCTATACGTAGGAAGCTACAGATACRGGAGAGAGGGAGAGCACGTGTGAGCACCAGTTGAAACGTATCTGAAAATGGTTCTATTCAATATGGAAATCACAATATTAGGAGGAATTATTAAAATGAGGTAACTAGAGAGATGGTGTAGGAATACTAAAGACCTCGAACAGAAGCATTTTCACATGAAAGGGAAGGGAGGCTGAACCTTTCACAGAGTCCTCTTCTCCCCAGTGTTCATAGGAAGCCCGAGTTAAATAAACAGTAATAATAAAAGAAAAAAGTCTTTAACAAAAACATCTACTATTCCTCTTCTGAATTTTCATATTTTAATCTCTCTCCTTGTAATATAACCCCACCATAAAGTTCAGTGGTCCATAGAAAAGGAAAATCAGAAAAGTCGGGACATACAATTTCTTCATGCGTTAAAATAGAGACACCAAGAAGCCAGAAGCAAAAAAATATGGTCAGAAGGAAAAAATAAAAGGAGATCTTTCTTGGGCCTTCTTTAACACAACACCAAAAATCAACCAAGAAACGCAATCCAATTTGCTTTCGCCTGGTACAGGTTGTCTTTAGCAGAAAAGTCTTTCCCCGTGCAACACCTGCCCTGCCGCCAGTTTTCATAAGCACCATGTAGAACCTAACTGACCTCAAAAGCTGCATGCTGTGACAATAAATAAAGTCAGAAGCCTGCCCGTAACACCTCCGAGCCCCTTGGCCGACGCGAGCCGCAAACTCGCGTGCAGAAACAAGCGCAAGGCTTTGGGCTCCCGAGAAAGCTCCATCAGATGGCCGCAGCTCAGAAAAGCTGGCATGGCTGCAAGGCCTGATATAAAACAAAACAAAACAACAAAAAACCCAAAGGCTGCTCTTTTGAACCCTGCGGATTAGTGCGTTTGCATGTAACATAGCTAGCTCCAAGGTGGGGAAGGAGCCCAGTTTCTGGAGTGGTCACATTCATCAGACGTTCCAGTTGAGAGCAACAACAACCTGCTCGGGTTTGTAATACCCTTTGTAGGTGATTATGGGAAACAAAAAAGCACTAAATTCAAAGCAGGTTTTTCAACTGGGGGGGATCCAAAAACGCTGACTGAGAAGGAGAACAAAGCCAGATGGCATCTGCTGGTATTGTTGGGGATTATGCAGTGTAAGGCAATAGGAAACGAGCAGAGAAAAAAACCAATTTTGTCCCATGGCTCCTCCGTTGCCAAATGAACATACCGGGGCAACCGTGAAACAATCAGTTTATGGGTTTCATTCCCCTCCACCCCCAGACTGAACTTAAATATTTGTATAAGCCGAGGCGTAACTTTTATCTAATGTTTTCCTTGGGGTTTACTAGCTGTTTAGAGCATTCAGTCTAAAAAGCATTCCCTCAGACGCTTGCCACAAAAAGAGTTGAAACTATGATACTAATTAAAACCACACTCTTTGGTATCAAGAAGACATGCTCTTATTTTCTTTTTTGCTCATGAGAAGCTGTTAATAYGGGCAGTGCGTCTGGAACATTTTCCTTCCAAGCGCAATGCTCAGTACCCCCTCCTGCTCAGGTCGGCTGGTTTATGAACTTGTCAGCAGTGCGGGGCGGGAAGGCTCAGATGGGATATTTACAAGAAAAAGGGGKTTTTCTGTTGTGTTTTTTTTTTTTAAATAACAAACTGTTCGCCAACTCAACGTTATAAAAAGCACATCGAGAAAAAACAAAAGCTTTGTGTGGCATGAAAGGTGACAGGCTAAAGAATCGCCCTGCCTTGTTGCCCAGTGGGCCAACCGAAGGGACGGATCTTGCCAAAACATACTATACGTTTTGAAAAACAGCCTCCGACTTTGCCAGGGCGCTTCTGGACACTCGGCACAGATGAGGAAAGGAAGTGGGTTGCTGCTGTGTACCATTAGTGATCCACGCTAGGGTAAATGCTATTAAAGAAAACAGTAAGATTTTATGCTCATTTTATCCCATCTAATTTAGACGCTGCTAAGGCCTCCATTATTGTGCTATCAGCACCTCATAAACATTAACATATTTATCCTTATAACATTTCTAAGAGAAGGGGAGCTGCTGTTATCACATTTAAAGGATGGAAAACTAAGGCATAAAGAAATCAAGGGTCAGATTTTAGACGTGTTGAGAGCAATTTTCAAAAGCATCCATCCGTATCCTAAGCAATCCAAGCCCAGTTAAAGAACTAATTTGCTTGTCCAAGATCAAACAACGATGTCTCCTTCGGAGCAGGTAATAAACCACAGAAGCGCAAGCAGCAGCAAACTGGCCGTTCGGGTCCAATTCTCCCAGCCTACCAGGTTATTTCCAAATCCCCTCTGATTTGAAGCAGCATCCTGGAAGCTCGGTGCTTCGCGAAGCTGGCTTAGGCAGCGTGCCACAACTCGTGGCCGCATTTGAAAGATCCGGCCCGAGTCTCAAAAGAAGCATCCGCGCTCCTTGCGAGCAAAACCAAAGTGGCAGGAGGGATCCTCCGGGAAAGGCACTTGCCCCGCAAGTGTCACTCTTGGGACCACAAAAGTAAATAATGTTTCGTCAGAGCAATTGGTTTCTGGTTTCTGTTTGGGAGCGCGGCTTTCGCTGCTCCGGCTTGGTTGACACAAAACAAAACTCAGCTTCCCTTTTTCACAGCCACAGAGATGCCAGATTTTAATTCCTGGCGGTGCAAAGCGTGGGCAGCGGGGGAAGGGGCCTTTTATGGGTGTTTGGTGATACTTCAACTCTGAACAACCTCCTGCCTGGTTATTAAGCTTCTTGGTTTGCCAACAATAGAGAAAAACTGCCTAAGTTACAAAAACAAGTTAATACATAAAAAATATGACTTCAGCAAAGAAGTTCAGCTACACGGGCGAATATGCTGTAATTTGTTACATGCTTCCATTGTGCAGGGATCCAAAGTAATAAAATATTCCTGTAATGTTAGAACCGTGAGGCCCAGCCCTAGTAAGATGTTCAGATTCCAGTATTAGCTTTGCCACACTATACCCTGACTCACTATTGAAATGAGCATTACACTGCTAACCTTCTGAGCACGTTTTTTGCCTTTTTTTTTTTTGAATTCCACCCCAAAGTACGTTATATTTCTATCGAGCAGTGCAGTATTGCAGAAATGTCCCCAGCACTGTGACAGGGGGATGACATCTTTTGCCCATTTATGCGACTGCAAACCCATGCATATCCAAACCATCATCATAAAACCCCAGCGGCTGGCTACAGCGCTTGGTTTTATGGACATGGGGGAGGGCTTGGGAAATGCACGGGCTGCCTTGGAAAGGCCACATTCCCTCAGTCCCGCTTCTCATTTGGGGCTGACAGACAAAGTTCGAACACATCATTATGGCTTTGAGGAGGCTGCTAAAGGTAACACTCATGTTACAAATGAATTAATAGGAAACACTTACCTTCCCCACTAGCTTGCCTTTTCTGTTCATGCAAAGGTAAAAGTCTGTCTCTTTCCCTTTGATCCGGACTTGACTGCCAAAAGTGTCTGTTTCCACTAGAAGCTGGGCTTGTAAAGGAAGAAGAAGAAGAAGAAAAAACATTTACCAGTGTGGTCACATTAAGTCATGGGGTGTGCAAGGCTCATCACCATGTTCTCCCGTTACAGCTACCTGAACCATGCAAAGCTGTGGGGCACCACAAGGAAACCCAGAGAACCCGTCCGTAGGCTGAACCTGTCGCAGGTGCAGGACCCGGTCTCCACCGAGTCCCGTGCACCCACTCCAGGTTTAATGCCAGAAAACGTGCATATACACCTGTGCACTCCGCTTGTCCACCCAACACTACTACATCACCAGTAATATGCAGCTAGAGGTTCTCCTTCACACTGAGGCTGCAGATCACAGTCTTGCAGAAGGCAGAAGATCAGCACAAGAATGAAATTCCTTTTTCCCCTGTCAGCAGCCCTGAAACACTTCACAAAAGTGTCCCAGCCACACACTAGAGGGGCAAAACAACACTCCACTCTTCAGGCCTCCTAGAGGTCACTGAGACAGCTAGGAGGGGAGAAATTCAGTGCTAGTTACTCTTTATGATGAACACCTGCACTTTAGAAGTCCTTTGTGTCCAAACCTGTTCCCAGAAGGTCACTAATTGCTCTGTGTCAGTCTAGTTCAGCTGAGTCTATGACTCTTGCCCTGGCTGGGAGAAATACGGCCAATCACATAATGCCCGTCTATGAGGGCCGCATGGTTTGCAGCATTTCCAGGAGCCATGGCAGAGGATGGACTTCTTCTGCAGCTTAATATGTCACCTGCGTTGACATGATTTAATCTGCAGAAGTGGGCCAAGCTGCCAGCCGGATGTAGCATGCTGCCATCATCACTAAAACCTGGACATGTTTGAAGTCAGCGTTTTATTCTGTCTCCTTTCAGAATTAGGATCTAAACGTGAATTCCAGTCATGCCCGAGGTTCAGATTCCACAAATTTCCCTGGAGAGTCAGGAACATGCAGACTGGACATTTTGGTTCAGATCCATCTCTGATATGCAGGGGAGAAAGTAGACATGGTCGAAACACAATGCAAGAATGTGTAAGTGTCAGCAAGTGCAAATCCACAATCCTGTTCTGGAAATCCTCACATTTGTAAGAACTAAGTCTTGCCGTAGAAACCCTGCTTTTGCCAAACTCTGGAGAATGTTTGATCTGTGCTGCAAAAAGTCACATTCTTTTTGGCATTCATATTTCAAACTTTAAAACCCTCTAAGAGCAAATATGTTCACTGTAAGGATTTACCATGGGGATAGAAATAGGAGTTTGTTTCATTTAAACACATCAATATTTTTCCCACTTGTAAAGTCAGCTTTTGGCTTCTGCAGCAGCGCAAATATCACAAACCTTTAACTCGCAAGGGCCCTAAATGGAGTTTTCCCTTTGCAGCTCAATCACATATGCAAGTTCAGGGTTTTTCAGTAACTACCTGTTCACATTTATTTAGATATATCTATTACACCTTYATCACAAGGGATATTTAAAGATTAACTTATTTCTAATAGCAAATGGGATCATGCCTGTATTATGCCAGCACATTACTTACAAACACACATAAATATGGGCATTTATCTAAGTCTTTCAGAAATGTATCCATACTTTGGGGTATCTGGGATAGAGGCCAGCTCACTGATGATAACTAGGTGCTGCAGGCCTTGTCTCCCCACCTGCCCAGGAGGTATCAAACCACCGACATCCCATCCACTTAAGTGAGGAAGAGCTCCATGAACCAGAAATATGGCATGATAGCAAGGATATAAAGATGAGCAAAGCCACGATGGGGGAGATGACGCTGGGTCAAAGAGAGGCGTTCAAGAAGAGGCTGAGCAAAATGGTAAATAACTTGGTAAATACCAAGAGCTTCAAGGAGTTCAGGGAGAGTGCTCAGAGGAGCTCTCCCAGCCACACAAACAGACCAGGGATAGTCGGGGTATGACTACCTTTAGAGAAGTGACTGTGAAAAGTCCTCTCCCCACCACGAGCAAAGGCCAGAGGACTAATGGTCAACTGCAGAGGGAGAGCGCAGCAGCCCATGCCCAAGTGCAGGTCATTGGGCCAGCACTAGAGATCCCAAAAACTGGCCCAAGCACCACGGCCAACTGCGAGAGCTCCAAGGAGTCATCCGCAGATCCACCTGGCAATGCAAAAGGACCAGGGACCACCAAAGGGCCTGGCTTGACAGCTTGTAGACAGGACACGGCAAGCGTGTCCCATGCCATCTGCTCATCCCTGCTCCGGAAACACGGTGTCTGAGCTGCAAGGCGTTCCCTGTCCATTCAAGTCTCGATGCTGCTACTCAAAACTGCTAAGAATAATGTTGAATATCAGATAATAACTTTGGCCAGCCTGATGTTCATAAAACGCAGCACGCCTCTGCTAGGGCCTTGAGCAGCAGTCCTGTGTGCCAGTGAGCCACCCACACCTTTGCAACGCTGGCGCTCGCTGGGGCAGCATGTACTCGGATTAACAACTGCGGGGCACACCATCCTGCGCTCCCCACCCCCTCTCACTGCAGCCAGTATGAGTAATATCCAAGCTGATTTTAATTTGAAAAATATCACCTTAAAAAGATGCCGGTTCCCTGCTGTGAAAATTAAAACCATCTGGATGGAGTGATTTCAAATAATTAATCTAGGTCTCCTTTGACACTGCTACTAATTAAAATATGATACCTTCCTCCCCCTTCTTTAAATAAAGAATTTAAATAAAGTTTAAAGATCTAATAAAATAATGTCATAATTTAGAACTAAATGGGACTCACCTTTCCTGTGGACTGCGAAGGTTATGCCTGCACTTAAATGCCTCATCACCAAGCGCCACAACATGGACCGAGCAGCAGTGGATGGGCAAACATCCCGTGCGACACCTCCACCGGGAAATACCCCAGCCCACCCCACTGCCCGCCACAGTTCTCAGGCCCCGGAGATCACCCTACGCCGTGGTGTGGTCRGGAGCCAGGAGCTCAGGGACAGCGGGTCAGCGCGCTGCCTCTGCTCCTCRCTGTGGGATCAGGACGGGCTTTGCTAGCTAGCAGGGCGCAGGTGACGAAGCCAAAGCACAGGCACCCATCTTTCAAGAATCTGAGTCTTAATCTTCCTCAGTTGCTGGAAATATTCTCATTTTTAGGGATCCTCATCCTCCTCCTTTTACAAGAGATCATTTTGGCTTTGGGGTTAGGTTCACCACCCAGTTGGCTTCCAGTCGAAGGCTCCCCTTTACAACTGACTCTCCTCTTTAAAACAGGCATCTAACGGGGGGAGGATTTGCCTCTCTCCCCCCAAATTCTCTCAGGAGCCTCAACAGTGAGCTTGGACAACACGTCTAACTGCTAGACAGCTAAAATTACCTGGGATGAATCCCAGCCCTGGACCCTCCAACACTGCAGCAAGAGTTTCTGCGACATAGATGCTTGTCCACCAGAACTTGGTGCTGAGGTCTCCTACCCCCTTCACATGAGGCTGCAAAAAAGTTCAGTCACCACCAACAGGATCTCAATAAACGTAAATTGGCCTTGGATTGCTGTCTTGTTTGACTCTGCAATAAAAATACTGCAGCCACAAAAAAAGCGTGAGGAAGGACTCAAGAGAATTTTACCTGAGCGCTCAGTGGAAATAAGTGACACCAGGTTGGAGCAGTGTCCCCGTGGCAGTTCGCAGCTAGCTCGCCCTGCAGGACGTGTTACTTTAAACTCCATTAGTCCCTGGATACACTGTAGGGAGATTACAATCTTTATTTTCAAAAGCCCTGCACTCTAGCCTCCAGATCAGGTATTATTGTTTAAATTCTTTGACAGCTAGATATTCTGATATATTTTCCAGAAAAAAAAAAAAAAAGAGAAAGAAAAAAGAGAAAGAGAAAAGATGTCTTTAGAGGGTAAGATCTTCTGCTACATGCTTTTGCCTTATTGGCCCATTTAACCTAAACCTTCCTGAAAACTCCCACTGGAAGAGATTGGAATTCCTCACATGTCTAGGTGAAAAGGATTACATATATATGTTGAAAAGCTATCTTCCAGCTAAGAAAACATGAAGTCAGGGAGATATGTGAAGGTGGCAGAAAATATGCCAAATTATCTTTCAAATATTTCCCGGGAGTGGGAGGATGGGAGCCAGAAAAGCAGAGGAAAAGACAGGAGAAAGAAGGCACCTGAGACGTTTAAGGCTCACACAGTATCTATCGCAAAATCCTAAATTCCAGCAAGTTTCAGATAAATTAAGTGACAGAGGAAAACCCAGTTAAGGTGCAGAAGGACTGGGCACTTCATAAATGTTTCCGAAGAAGCACTGGCCATAAGCACAGTGGACAGACTTGAGCCGTCTTGCAGTAGCGATGCTGCTGCTGCCTTAAAGGGGAAACGGATGAGACAAAACGCAGAGGTTGGAGGAGTCTGTTTGCTAATGATGGGCGCTGGAGCCTAACCAAGGTACGCCTGTGCTATATTTGCAGTTCCTGGACTAACAAGGTCTTGAGCACAATTTTTAAAAGCTCCAAGGCTGAACAGCACAGGCTGCAACAGTCCCCAAGGAAATGTTATGCCAACCAGATTTAACCACGATGCAGGCTTGTGTCAATCCACAGGGGCTTTCTGCAGGTACAAATCCTGCAAAAGGAGTTGTGGGGGAAAAGAAAATATTGCCACTTTTGCTGCCCACCGTCATCTTTAAGCAGGCCGGCTAAGACACCTCTTTTGTGGGAAAGGCTCCCAGAGGGGACCAGGATCCCAGCTTTTGTTGCACTTTTTCTCATTACAAGCTCATATTATTACAAAGCCAGGGAAACTATTCTTAGCACTTGAAACCATTTCCAGCTAATGAAGAGAAATGATGCACAGATAAGCCGAGGCTGGGACCACAGCTTCTGTGACAGGGAGCAGCTTTCCAATTTATTAAGTCTACTGCTATGAACCGAGGCAGAGTGCACTTGCCACAGTTCTCAGCATGTACCACATCTAACTCACCCTCAAAGAGCTCGGGAGAATAAGATTTACTTTCTCGTAAGACTGTATCTTCCAGGGAAAAGCTCAGTATAGCTGAGCATGGATTCTTATATGCCTCCACGCTTAAAATAGTTGAAACCTGTTCAAACACAACCTGCCCCCCAAAATTTTGAATGCTTTACATGACCACAACATAGGACAGAATGACCCTGTCTCCACTTCACATTTATGACATAATGAAGAGGGAATAATGCCAAAATTATGTAAAGTCTGTAGGGTCTAATAAAGCCTGCGGGCTATGAACAAGTGAGGGAATCCGCTGCATTTGAAGTTTTATTTGCACATTTGCATATTTCTCAAAAGCGTATCATTTTAAAAAGTTATAAGCCATACAATCCAATTCCCTTCTCAGTTAGGTGCAAATCAGGAGTACCTACAGAAATCAAGAAGGTCGGTGCTCAGGAGTGCTGAGCTCTGACCCACATACCATTACAGTTAGCTCATCAAGTTTGTCTTTAGTGAGCACAGAATATAGATGTCAAATTATAAAAAGGCATGGTCATCGGGACGTTTCTACTAATCCCACCTCTCCAGCGAGGTGCCATACCAACAGCTCCAAGATTCAGCCTCCAGGTACTTACGTTTTTTAAGCCATCGCTTTGTACAAGAATGGGAACTATCCAGTCTTAAATCAGTGAGACTATGCAGTGAACAGCGCACTAAAATAGTCTTAAATCAGCCTTTTTTGTGGTCTAACTGAGGTTCTCTTTCTAACATCCCAGAGTATCCAGGTCTGAAGAGATAATGAATATCTTTTATTAGGTCAGCTCATGTAGTTAGGGAAAAGAGAAGATTTCAGGCCCATAAAGCCCTTACAGCAACAACACAGTAATACACCTCCAGCGCCGAGTCCCTTGTTGCACTTCTCCGTGCCTGATTTTGGGACTGAGGCGAAGCAGAACGGAGAGTTCGGTGCAAACAAAGGGACGACTACAAAGACAGTCCGTCCGTCTCGTGACAGCGCCCACCAGCTCTGGCAGGTCTCAGGAACCAGACATGGCTGAGCATTTGTATGGGAGCCACCACAGGAAGGTCTCTAGTGCTGCAAAGGTCTCCAAGGCACTTTCATTGCAGCAATCCGATCCTGGAAATGCTTTCACACCAAGGCCTTCACACACACAGAAGTCCCACAGGTCCTGGTGAAGACCCCTGCAGAGCATCCAGCTCCTGCCATGGGCCACGGGGCTGGACACGGCAGGAGCRCGGGTTTGGGACAGAGGGACACCCTGCTCGCCTTCCTAGCCCACCGCTGGGCTGTCTCTGTGCTCTGCCTACCTACAGCTGGCACAAGGGAAGAGCCGGAGAAGCGTGTAGGATCCCAGCACTTTAACAGAGCAACGAGGGCTCAGACCCCCTCCCTAACGCACTCCGCTTTACCTTCCTGAGGTTTCGCCTCCGAGCTAGCTGATAAGAGCTCGAGGGTCAGGGAACGGCTTTCAGGCACTCTCGTTTGCAAGCAGCAATCTCACAACCGAGGGCCGTCCTGTCCCACTTCCAGGCTCCTGAGCTATCCGTTCTGCGCTCACTGGGCACGTCTACATGACACGATGCCAAGACATGCGGAAATATCCGTGCTCGTGCCAACCACGCTAGCCTGAGTACCCAGCCCAATACAGATGTGCAAGCATGACACACTGCCTCAGGCACTTAACCCTGCAGTGTGCACAGACCACAGTATTCGGGTACTAAAATACCACTTGCGCCCTACCGCCAAAATCCACTATGTGAGCCTGGCCACCGTCACGGGGGTTCAACCATAAGGGGCGCCCACCCCAAAACTCCCACCACCCGTTCAGCAATGACTCTAAAACATCCACAAGGCATGACTTTGATCTGCTGGTGCTCCCCAAGCGTCTCAGGGATCATCTCAGGGGCGAAGCTGCCTCACAGCTCTGTAGAGGACGTATTGCTTATGCCAGCATGGCAATGCCAAGGAAAAATAAGATCCTGAAACAAAGTACTCTTTTCAGTATTGCCCACTCTGATGCCTAAAGGATGACAAAGCTCTTCAGACATGGTCTCTATAAACTAACTCTAGTCACCACATTTTGGGAGAAGCTTAAATGTAAATATGCTAAACCTGGAGGTCTCTAATCAGTCCGTGCCTATGAAAATCCTTTGCTAGCTAGGCTGACATAAGACCAGAATAAATATCAAGGTAGATCTTAGAAATTTTGCCCAACTTAACTCAGAAAAAACAAAACACAAAACACATGAGGATAATGCTAAGATTACAGGTATCATGTTACCAGCCCAAGACTCCACTATCCAGAGTGTGTTCATCATTTACCATGTGAAAAATGAATGCAAAATATTGTCATTTTGTCATGGTGCCATTTGCACCCATTTGTAGATATAATAAAACAGGATAAAGCAGTGGAGAATCAGACCTGGACTCTTGCAGATGTTTTATGCATAATTCACCTTAAGAGGCACTAAAAATATTTTGGCAGCAGCTTTGATTCTGTTGAATAAGCTTATTTAGACAAGATTCAGTAAAACTGGAGGCAATAGGTTGTGTGCTTTAAAAAAACGTCTGGGTGGGGAGTGGCAACGAACAAATTCTGAACTGAACTTTACCACCTGCAAACTTGCAATGACTAAGAAGTAGGCCTGGAAAGAGAAACGTTAAAAATGTTAGCACAGAAATTCCTCTATCTCACCAGGGTGTCTTACTGTCTCCAAACACAGCTCAAAAGTGGACAGTATTTCTACAGAGGCAGGAAAACTGCTTGAAAAGCTGCCAGGCTCCGAGTCTGGAATTAGTGAAGGATGAGCCTCAAAAAGTTCAGAAGCTCTGTTATGCTTGAAAAAGCACCTAAAATGAAAAATAAAGGGCCAAACTCTGATGTCTTTGATCATTCTCATTTGAATAAACTCCTACTGACACAGTAAAGACCAACAGACAAGGACCTTAGAGCCTGGCCCTGAGTGTTTCGCTGAAATGCATCCAAAGTATTGGAATCTCTTGGGTCTGGAAATATCATGAACCTTTCCTGTCCCGCAGAGGGTTAGAATTACCACAAGAACAAACTCTGCTGAGGTTATTTTGACTCTCTTGTTCCCAGTCTCAGCTGAACCCAACAAAAATACTGATGTACATGAAAATAATAATAAGCAGTGAATGACAATCATGGGAACCCCATGTACTCTTGCTTCTTCAAAGCTGCTTTATTTGCAGCCAGAAGTTTAGGACAGACCGTATTTACTCTGAAGCACTTCACCCATCCGTCTTGGGCAGCCTGGTGGTTGGCTGCTCGTCCTCAGCAGTGAAGTAGGYGTGATGTGAGCACCACCATATCCTCTTATCTAGGAGTCCCAAACACATAAATCTCCTCTGTATACCAACATCATGATGGCTTCACATACTCCAAAAGTTAGTCCATCCAGGTTCCACTGCTGGACTTGTGAGTGCTCCAAATTGGGGCTAATCAGGAGAAATCCATAAAGAATTTGCAGCGAATTAAGATTGTCAGCTGTGCCTGCTATAAAAAGGTGTTACTTTCTCTGTGCGCTGTGCAGGTTTTATTACTCTGTGCCCTCCAGTAAAAACTGAAATTATGACAATTAATTTTATGGATGGGAATATATGTGTATCATCTGTGCATTTTCCCAAAGGGGCACACTGTAACTTCACCAGGAAGTAAGAAATATGCTGAAAGCAAAGTCACACGAATCTACAGCACTTTCAATAGGGTTCTTGGGGCTCTGGAACTCAGAGAGGCAAAGGCAGTAGTGCAGTCCACAAGAACAAATGTTGAACGTGGGGAAGATTATTCTATGCTTTAAGATTAAAAACAGTCTCTGCTGTGACAAACAGATGCACAGCCAGTATCAAATAAGCCTGACCTTGATTTTTAATGTTCACGCTACTAGCACTCACTTTTGCCATGTAAAAGATAATACTATTGAATGACGTACGCAACCATCGCTTTCAAATAAGAATATTACAGTGTGACTATTTGGGGGGCAAAGGCTGAAAGAGGAACAAGGACTGATCTTCTATAGCGCCTGGTCCCTCCTCTGAGGGGACACGCTCGGGAACCAAGCGCTCTCAAGACAAGTCCCTCGGAGGACGGGGCTCTGCATCAGCCCTGCCAAAAAGGCCTCTCCCCCCGAGATATTTTCTTTCAGCCTTGCTCAGAGCAGCAGCAATGGCAACAATAACGAAAATCAGATACCACATTGACTCTGCCTTTAGCACCTTTGGTTTGAGAGAATATTTATTTTTGGAAGCATATTTCTCACGAAGGTTTTCTTAAATTATTACCCTCAGTACGCAGCAGAGGTAAGGCTGTTTACTTGCCTTTTAGTGCGTTTTAATTGCGTGAGAAGTTTGAAAGGTTTTTTTTTTTTTCATTACTTGAATCATTTGGGACAAAAGGCATCTGGCACTGGATATTTAAATAAGACCTGTCAGAACTGTAAAATTAGTTTTATGTTTTAATAAATGTACTTTAAATATCTCAAATATAATTCTCTGTTCGAAGCACAAGCGTTTGGATTTAGAAAACAGACCCCATGCTAAGTCGCGATATAAAAGTGAATGAAGTACAAGACTAAGCCAGTCCTCCTCCGCGGGCTACAAACACGAGCCGCGAGGAAGAGAGGCAGGATCTCTAACAGCTTCTTTTTGCCGTTCTGGGTTTCAAGAGCCAGTACTGACAGTGTAGGATCTCTATGGTGTTATTTGTTGCTGAGCCCGGTTTCGATGCATCTAGAGGCGCACCCCATCCAAAAAGCTCAGATTCACTCCCACGTTTACTTCTACGTGAACTTTCGCGGTGTTGCCCAAACGTCTCGGTTCAGGCTCGGCTGTACACCTGCAGGCGCTTTTACTGAAAGCCCCAGTTCTGTCGCGATTTATCACTCGTATYGTCCCATTGCAAAAACCTCAGCGCACGGAAAGCCCCGCGGGAGCCCAGCAGGGCCTTTCCCAGCGGCAGGCCCTTCCGGAGCCCGCACCGGCTGCGTTTCTCCCGGCTCGCCCAGGCAATCCCGTCGGAGCCGCGGCGCCCCGCGGCCAGGGAACGCCGCACGKCCCACGGAGCGGCAGCCGGCCGGGGGAACCGGAGCCCGTTCTGCAGCGCGGTGCAGCCCGGCGCCGAGCTGCTGCTGCCGCTTTCCGCCAGGTCCCCGTCCAGCGCGAAGGGTTAAAATCCATCCCCCACCGGGCACGACCGAAAGGGAGACTAAAAAGCAGGACGCTGGCGAACGAGGGCAGCGGGCGGCCGAGGGCCCGTGGCCGGGCGCTCGGCCCACAACAGGCGCAGCCGAGCGTGTCCRGCGGCGGACAGCCACGGCGCCGAGGGCTGCGAACGGGGCGCTGGCAAGCCCTTCTCACGGCGGGGCAACCGGCCGCGGCGGCGGGCAAAACCGCTCCTCGCTCGCGCCCCCTCACCGGGGCTTTCCCGCGTTGTCCTTCCCCGCCGCGGCATTYGCGGCGCTCAAAACCGGCAGGTCAGGCATCCCCGCATGGCGCACGGAGCGCTTCCCCTCGGGCTGCCGTGGCTTCCCCGCCGCTTCCCGAGTGGACTTCCGAGGGCGGCAGGATTTACTGGGTAGCGAGCCGACCCCTCGGCTGCGGCGGGCGAGAGCGCCTGACGTTAAGTGCCGCTAATGCGTTTTGCATTTGTGCTTGGGGGCAGGAAATCTCAACTTCCAGTGCCAAGGGGTTAATTATAATTTATATAGCAAGATCTCAGGCTGTGGGGTTTTTTTTTTTCCCTCCAGCTAATTAAGAGGTACAATTACCTCTGAGAATCAAAGGGATATTTTGGTGCCCAGCTCATAGAAACAGATTACAGGCACTTAAAAGACAAGGACATCCTAGCTTTTCTACACACGCTTAATTTTTGATTTAGACCATTAGAGGGAAACTGTCATATTCCTATTCCAGTATTGCAATGCATGAAGAACGCCTACGACAGCAGATGCAATATGGTAACACACTGTGTTGCTGCTTTCCTAGTGATTTCCTAAGTTTCCAATGATACATTTTACTGATGTATCACCTGCCACTCAGGCATCTTCCAAAACTTCCTGCTTACTAATTAGCAAGGCTTCATGATATCTTGGAGGGGGGTAAWAACCGGCCAGAGCAGCCGGTGGTCAGAGCGCAAGCCCGTGGCTGCTTGCTCCCAAGCTGAGGAGCAGGCACATGAATATTGTCGCTTATTCCCAGGAAACCACTTGAAACTGGACGGTGAACAAAGTTACTGTGGCYGCAGAGACTGGCCGTGGAGGCGCGCAGCCTGTGCCGGCCTGTCTGCACTCCCTCTCCGCCTGACGGCCCGCGGTGAGCAGATGGGGACCACTCGCCACGAGGCCCTGGAAGCTGGGGCTGAGGGATAATTGGCACCGCTGGTGCCCAGGGTTTCGGCACGGGCACCCACGGGCACCCACAGGCAGGTGCACGCGTAAAGCGCGGCTGGGCAACGGGGCGGGCTGGCGGATAGCACCCTTGGGACTCGCCTCCACCAGCTCCGCGCCAGCTGGACGCTCAGCAGACGCTGCCGGGTGCAGCACGGAGGTGCCACCTTGGGCAGGCTCGCGCTCGGGCTGGAGGCGAGGGCGTTTTTAAGAGCGAGTCAATCACTTCTCGTAATCTCTGGCCGTCGGCTGCTTTCCTTCGTGTTTGTGCAAAGGTTTAACAGTTGCCATAAACCTGCGTTCTCTTTCTCACCACTTCCAGAGGTGTTTGCTGAGCCATTTGCAAAAGGTTAACGTAATTGAATATTCAGATGTCGGGAGAGGGGGTTTGGGTTGAGGACAGCAAGAAAAGGTTCTGGGGGACCCTTAAAGTCCTGCTCTGGGGAGTCACTGGAGCTACACACACAACAGAGGCTGCAGCCTCGGCCAGGCTTGGCACAGGCTGTGCAAACACCTATTCCGTCAGTCGTTATTCCTTAGGGATGCAGTGGGCACTGTGGGAAATGAAGCACTTCTGTCAAAAACTGGTGCTGTATGATTGTCAGCAGCCCACATAGGCTGCAGGCAGGCTGTCACGCATCTGTATCAGCAGCCTTTCCCTCACCTAAAACATAGCTCGGAAGCACACACGAGGCCGGCGGTGGCAATGAAGCCCAGCGATTTTTCTAAAGAAGGGGTCAGTGTTAGCACTGTTAGTGTCCATCTGTTCGGGCTGAAATGGAGCATGTACTACCGAAGCCAACAGGGGAACTCAGCAACCGGCATCCAGCATCACCTACCCTCTGCCTACGGCTTGATTAAATCGTTTCTGGTTTATCTGGCTGCCCTTTGATCTGCATCCTTTGCTGACAGCGGCAAGCTCACTGGGTTGAATTTGCCACAAAGCAGGCGGAAATCCACAAACCAAAACCACACTGTGTAAAGCATTATTGTTAAATTACGAGGAGATAACGCAGTCAACACCTCGGCACGGACAGATGCTGATTGAGATTGCTCATCTCAAAGGGGTTCTGAGAAGCTAATTTGAAACCTGACATTTAAGAGCTCTGTGGCCTTAACAATGCATCTCCTGTGGCTTTAGGCTCTTCGTTGACCAAAAACTTCCCCGATTTAATGGCCTGTTTTTTAACAGCAGTCCTAGATGTATCCATCCCTTTAACCACTCCTCCGCAGGCAGTTGTCAGGAAAAGGGCAAATCAGTTGTCACAAGAAGTTTTACAAGAACTTCTACAAATGATGCGATCCCGTGTCAAACAGAGCAGTAACTGTGTTTCCTCCAGTACTACGGCAGTCACAGAACGGAATACTCCATTTAGCTGCAGGATGCTAAGTGCARATTAGGAAGGCTTTCCTATATGAAGTTGAGAGCAATTGGGGGTATAAGATGGAGATGGTACTTCTCAGAGGGTTTATTATTCTGTACAAGAAGGGGTAAAAAAAAAAAGAAGAAGGGGGAAGAGAGAGGGAAATGAGATCTAACATATGGCCAAACTAGGAACACTCTGCCGAAGGGATAAAGATTGCAGCAGCATTGCATGTGCCCAGCTGATCGGAAAATCCAGACCGTCTTTCCTAACATCAGGTATATGATGGGTGCTAGTGCAGGAAAGAAATTAACAGGCTGGAAAAGGACCTGGCTCAGCACTGGAAAAAGCAAGGTGGGAATTACAAAACCGTTGCATGCAGTCATGGCCGAAGCCACTAACCTGCACCGAAGCTCAGTGAACAGGACTTGCAAATGCTTAATCAGCAACACGACCAAGTTATAAAGGAAAGAAAAAGAAAGGAAGGGCAGATCCAGAGGGAAATACATATGTTCCAGCATTACCTTTCCTTACAGCTCGCTATTTATTGAAGAAGCAGCAAAAGCGCCAGTGCACTTTAGAATACAAACGCTGACACTGAAATTCAGAGTCCTGAACTGCTTCCAACAGGGAAAATATACTGACCGCAGTCTGTTTGGAGGTCAAACAAAATCAATAGCCTTTCTCTCCAGTCTGTCTCTAGACTAAGCTTCTTTCAAAGACATCCAGAGAAAATGGATCATCTTTTGTTGTTGTGTGTGGTTTTGGGTTGGGCTTTTTTGTTTTGTTTTTTTTTAAGTGGTCAAACATTCATACAAGTATAAGAAACTCCTTCCTCCCTCGACATACTGAAAGGATTGTATAGAGGTCAAAACTGCCCATCAGTTTTACTACACAATAGATGAGCTATCCAAATCTTGGGGAGGAAACCAAGCTGGAAGCTGCTTAACACTTGGGAAGAGAGGAAAAAATAAATCAATGTATTTTCTTGATCAGGGGGTATATTTAAAGCTGGTTATCAATTAGTTCAACACAGTTTGCCATTAAAGAGCACAACAATTTAGCCCCAGGAGCTGAAATTTGCTGTGTTTCCTCGGATTCTTCCTGCTGAGAGACAGATATTGGTTTTAGCCAGGTCAGACACCAAGGAGAAGGACTGAGGCTGAAAGTCACAATCGCAACGTTGGACTGTGAAAGGACGCCTGACAACAGATACAACAGGACTGTAAAACAATCTGGAGTTTGGGAAGCACTCTAAAGAGACAGGCTCAAGCCAAGAGATTTCTTTCACCTCTGCCTTTCTTCCCCACTCAAAGGGCAAAGTAAACTGGTTTAACGTCCTGAAAGAGGTAAAGATGACGAGGTATTGGTTATGGCAGTGGTGCGCAAAGCTTGCCTCTCCACGCCACAGTGCAGGCCTTTTAACACCARCTACAGATTATTCCATCCTGCACAATGTAGACTGCTTACAGATGTAAGTGGTCACCCCAACAATATGTATGGAGAATTTTGCCTCCATTCCATTTTTACAGAATACAAATTCCTTAAAATCGCAATACAAAACCACAAGGAGGACAGGGAGAGACAGACCTCCAGAACAGGCCTCCTGAGGGTCCCACTGAATTCCCCCAAAGGAGACCCACTGCCTTCAAAGCAACAGATCACTGACTGTCTGCCAGGTCTGTCCTGAGAGTTGGTGTTGAAAGACAGGCACAGAATCACAGAGTCATTTAGGTGGGTAAGGATCTCCAGAGGTCATCTGGCTCAATCCTGGGCTCAAGGACGATCATCAGGGTCAGAGACCATCACTCCTTAGCTGGGCTCCAGCACCCCTGCAATGGGTTTCTCCCCCCAGGAAGGCTGACATCCTCGCATTGGTTTAAGAATACATAAGGGTGAGTAGTTACGGTGTCAGAGATACGGTTGGAGAGGGACAGACACATCCACAGCTGCCTTGAGCCCCAACAGCAGTGGTCCAGACAGAGTGGCTTGCAGCAGAAGCCCACTGCCCACGTATGTGTCCCAGCCCAGGGCAGGCCTCCACGGTCCTTGCATCCAACATCCATGGAGCCACGCTGATTCGCATTTGCTAAGTACCTTTTCAGTGCTCATTAATATACACTCTACATTACAGTCCCCACCCGCACAGCTCCTTCCTTTGGTTACCATCATGACCGTCTCCAGTATTTCGCTCTGGAGGTTGAAGCTTCCTCCCCATTCCCTGCACACACCTCCCCGCTCTCTGCGTGCCTCCGCACTGCCGCTGGGGACTGCTAGCAGCTGTGCTCCCACATTGCCATTTTTTGCTGCTGGTATCTACACTAGCTGTGTTACAGCTACTATATGTCTGCACCTTCTATAGCTACCCTTCTGCCTGCAGCATACACATCACGTCAAAAAAAAACCCTCTTAGCATGCCAGACCTGATAACTACGAGCATCCTGACTCATCCATCCAACTGCACTCACATATGCTGCAGGAAGAAGGCTTTGTTCCACCATCCACCGAAAAGGGCACCTCATTTCGGAGGCAACATATTTAGCATCTTCTAATTAGGATCTCAGCTTCTTCTTGTGCCCACGCAGGTCTAATAGTCCTGGCACTGTGGACTTGGTACAGCCCTAGAAAATCCTGGCATAGCCCAAAACAGGTTACAGCAATGGTGCCAGCCAAGTGTTCACCCAAACTCATTATAGTTGCAAGAACAGCCAAGGCTTCCAGCTAGAAACAACAGCGCGGTTTCTTTGCAATGCCTTTTAGCTCCCCTCCTCCAGCCCTCCCAGCTGGGTCAATTTACCCAGCGACTACAAAGCTCTTAGGTTTACTTGTTAGCACCCCCAAATTAGTAGGTGTAAAGTCAATATCCTTTTCTTATTTGCCTCCTAACTTGTTGCCAGTTAAAAAACTTAACTTGAAAAAGACTGTTAAAAATGCAGATGCAGAAGCAAATTAAATAAAGGTAAGAATCACCGCTGATCAAATGTCACACAAAGACCGGGAGGCCGGGCTAACCACGCAGCACCCGACTATTATCACAGGCTAAAACTTAACAGCTTTGATTTGCCTCCCACTGGCTAAAAAGGTTTGAAATGCAAGGTCTTATCAAAGGTGCAAGACGCATGATGAACGGGAGGCACTGCTGGGCGCTTAATCTCCTTTCAGTCTCACACAGGAGGCTCAGGAACGGCTCTACAGATGTCAGTAGAGTTTCAGGAGTGCAGGCAAGAGGAAAATCAGGCCTCAGCTGTAGCAGAGAAGCAGCCTGGTGATCCCTCTGGCTCCATGGAACTAGTAGAAACATTATTTTGGATTTATACTAAAGGTATGAGGCAAGATGCTTAGCTGGTCAAATCTGGGACAACATCACTGATACCAACAGGACAAGAGCAGATTGCAGCAGCTGAGGAGTTTTCCTTCTGCCTCGACGCAGTACGTTAGCTGAAACTGGGAAATCCAAGCACCCCTCGGACCGCTTTGTCACTCACCACTGCAAAAACCAGCAACAGTAATAATGGCGTTTGCACTGAGGTTTCCCCTCAGCCCATCCCACGTGGTGGGAGCCAGGGACACAACATGGSCCTCACAGCTGTCCCTGGCCCAGTGCTGAGGCCATTTGTACACGTCTTCTCCACTTTTTAGACTTCTCTGGCGTGTATATGCCGTCCTATTCTTAGCTCTCCCCTGCTGCTTCTCCACAGCATGGGGTCTTCACCGCTTCCAACGGTTGTGGCCGATTATCCCCTGCTGCTAGAGCCCCCCGCCCCATAYTTAATTGCCAGTTTCCACTCCCACTTATTCTTGAAAAGCAGTTGAGAACAAAGGGTATAAACCAAACCATACCTGCCACACCAACTTGAAGCCTGAATCCCAAGTGTATTTTGCCTACCACATGCTCAAATGCCAACCAGAAAACATCTCGGCTGCCACCATCATCATTCAAGGCACAATACCCGCTCCTCCTCCATTGCACAAGTCCCGTTCTTTGATGGAGAACAGAAGCAGCTGAGCAGCAGGAGAGAATAAGGACTCGTCTACACTGCGCTACCTGGGACCAGATCCTTCCAGCCAAAACAGCTGCCATCCAGTTGTGATAAATGGGAAACTGCTTGTTGGAGAAGACCCAAAATTCGTTACAGTTGCAGAAGGCAGGGTCTCAGCAGATGGCAGGATTTTTTCTTATTGCTTTGGTTAGAAAGGCACRCTTTTTGGCAGCAGTGGATGCAAAGGAGGAGAAGGCCTTGTATGCATCCATCTCGCTTCTGAGACACAAGGACAAAAAAAWAATAATAATAATAATCAGAGTGCTGCCCAGAGACTCTTCAAACTCAATCACTCCTGGTAGCATAAGCAAAGAAAAGAAAAGGTGCATTTCTAAAGCTATGACAACCAAAGTCAGGGAGATAGAGCTCAAGAGCCATTTAGAAGCTCTCAGCTTCTCTATCAGCAAAAAAGTATGACTCTTCTGTTTCGGGTATTCTAAAAATACTGAAAATGTATTATGGACAGAGTGTGTACTGTTGCTGGCATGGTTCATTAAGAAGGATGCTCACACAGTACAAGCCATGCTACCATCTCCCTCCAATCCCAGTGCCCCTTTCCTTCCTCACACGCAGTGAGAAAAAGATGGGGCTTTTTACTGGGCCTTCTCATTCCCTTTCCTTCTAGCATGCCTTCCCCTTCTTGCGAACGCTGAGGAGACCGCAGACGCTCTACACGTGTTCTCCTCAGCATCCGACTGGCAGGCAGTCTGGAAAATGCCAGTATTGGAACGGCCTGAATTCAGCGGTTTCTGAATGCTGATCGGACACTATTTCATTCAAGCCACAGATACTCATTTTTGGGGGGTATTTTCAGCTCCCTTTTTGGACTCTTCCAGATTTCCAAGTGTCATGCGTCAGCAATTTCTCCTCTTCAGAACTTCTTACTTTTCACCTTTCTGCCCAGACTAAGGCTCTCTGCAGTTTTAGTAGGGCACCAGGCTCTTCCCTGCTCTTCCAGACGGCCACGCAATGTTACTGGCTTTGTTAATATTTGCTGTGCTCCACCTCGCAGCTGCAGAAATTCCTAACTATCTGTTTTTTAAAAAAGCCAAGGTAAAATCTTATGCAATTGAAGTGCCTTGCTTTTTATAAAGCCTAGCACCTTTCCTGGAGAAACCCAAACCTGAAAAACAGGGATGATCTCACAGCATCTAAAATCACCAAATAATTAGTTCTGAACAAGCTGCTGATAGGGTCTCCATTATCACCCTCTCTTTAGCATCTCACCATTTGTAATGTTTTTATCCTGACAGGACGCCTATGAGGTAAGGTAATGTTGCAACTCTCRTTTTAGGGATGAGGAATGGACCCACAAGGAGACGAAGAGGGAGGAAGAAATTCATACCGTGTCACTCTACGTAAGGAGCTAGGGTCCTTTGGCTGCCACTGCCCAGAGGGTCTAGCCCCAGTGTCTCATCATCTAATTTGGGGAGAGTGAAGCAGGGGAGATGCTCCAGCTGATTGCCTCAGCTGCCACCACTGGCGTAAGTCTCCGGCAAAGCAAGCTGCTCAGTTTAGGTCTCTCAGACTGCAGCCTAGCAAGGTATACGTGTTACCTTCGAGCAGAAGTGTGCTTTTTTACACATCAAATTCTGAATTTCCCATCTTGTCTTCAGTTCTTTTGAAGCAAACCCATTTTGCCTGTGAAATTCTTAGTAATACAGGGGGAGAGGGAAGAATGCGTAACAAAAAATTAATTAGAATGTTCTTAATGCAGTTATTGACATTCTTCATTTCCCCCAAGCTGCATTTCCGACAAAGGACAAATCTCAGCGGCCACTTGCTAACGCACATTAATGCATGCAGAAGGCAAAGAAGCAAATTACTACAAGTCAATTTGTTTAAGATGTTTTCCTGTTCCCTCTCCCTCAAAAGTAATTAAAAAAGCCTTTCAGAAATTCTGGGTAACCTATTCTCAGGGTACTTTTAATTGTGCCCCAAGAACCAACTTGAATTCATGACTATCCAAATGACGAGATACGGGAAAACCTCAGATACCACAATAAAAGGTTTGATAATAGACACGAAAATAAAACAACTAGAATAAACTTGAGACTCTCTCAGCCCTTGTGCATAAAATCACTCATGGTCTAGAAATATTAAAATTACGCAAACTTCTTTTAGAACTTCATCRTCTCCCAGTAACCACAAGGGAGTTCCCGTATATAAATTCTGCATAAAAGTAATTTTTGTACTAATATACACAATGTGTTTCCAGAATCACAGAAGAGACAGGGAACCCCCAACTTTGTTTCTGTGTTATTTCATCACAGCCAGGAAAGAACATTTAGCAAAGCAGCTGCTCAAGCTTCATGGGAAAAAAGCGTAATCACAGCAAGGCAGGAACAGATAATATCATATTGACCTGTCTTCAGGGTCTGGCATTCACATTTTCATAAAGTGCCTAGGAAGATAAATCACTATACTAATAATATTTGTATTGATTATCTAAACTGAAGCAGCAATCGACTCCATTGTCTCACTTCCTCTTAAATTGCTCACAGATGGGATCCTATTTCCTATTCTGCATTTCTAATGGGAACACTTAAATCACAGCATAGAATTATATACACACACAAACTGTTAACAAAAACCCTTTTACGACTTGCATGAAAATAAAGATTTTTCATTTTGTAGCTCACTTTCCACTCCACATAGAAATTAAAAGTGACAAATTATCAGCAGACCTCTAAATTACTTCTCCTCGTTATTTCTGGGTACCTAATATTTACTGACAGGCAGGCCTAYGTTTTCCAAAGCATGACCAGTGATTTAGGGGACTTTAATTTCAGACACAGAAATACATACATAAAATAGGTGACTGGGTTTTTTTTCCTAAAAGCCAAGACTCTTTAAGACATCTCAAGGTCCAGAAATAAGGAAATCAAAAATCACTTTACTGTCAGGAGGAGAAATGAACAACTGCTTCTGCTACAGGGGCTACTACAGGTACTTATACAAAGCAGAGTCTGCAGAGACAAATGAACTTCAGGTGCAAAACTTGCCTCAGTGGGAGTTTGGAGTAGCAGGTATCAAAAACAAAGGTTTAGGAATTTGGCAAAAAAACATATTGTTTGAAATAGGTTGTTCATAAATCAAAAAGCAAAAGGTTTGGGTTTTTTTTTCCCCAGACTTCTCATCTTGTCTAAGCAGAGCTTCCCCCTACATTGGCACAGACACAGAATACAGCAAAAAAAAAAAAGTCTTGAATGTACAGATGGTTCGTATAAGACGATTACAACATATTTCAAATGGCTGCTGAACCTTTCAGAGCCGACGCTAAGGTGACGGCAATGGAGCCTCCTGGCCGCGCCGGGAACGGGGAGGTCCAGCTCCAGCCTCGCTGTTAGCGGCTCAGCAAAGCACCGAGTCGCCTTGCAGCGCTGCCGGTTCGGCCCCGCCGCGCAAGGGAAAACTTTGCCACTGGCTGATCGCGCTGCCCAAATGAGAAGGGGAGACGTTAAAAAAAGTAATAATAAAGGAATCGGGCGATGTTGGGCAAGAGGGAAAAAAACCGAGACAACACAGCAGCTGGACAGCRAAGGCTTGCCTGGCTTAGGCCAATCACCGACCCCATATGACTGTACAGCTGCCATGGTGAATGATCATCGCTTACGCTGAGGTCAGCTCTGCCCCCAGGCTAAGTAAGTGAAAATAAATGGTTTAGAAGATAAAAGGTCTTTTAAAAAAATTATTTGTCTTGTTGTYATGTCAAAACTGTAATGGGAAGAGACTGGAGGCAGCAATACGTAGCTTAAATAGGAAACAGCCATCCCGATGTTTCAGCTGAATAAATTACAAAGCAAATCACAGTTCATTCAGGGTATTTGCTGATCTGTACTGGGCCAGACAGGCTCTTTCGCACATACCTGGTTCCTGGGAAGAAAAGCAATTTCTGAACGTCATGCCTGTGGAAATACGTCTAATACCTTCTAGCCCTAGTCACTACTTGGGATGCATCTCCTGTCTTTCTTACAGGTTAATTCTGTGCCTTCCAGCCACAATGAGATAGTTTTTCTTCTTGCTCTTCCCAGGGGGGTCAAAATTGATTTTAACTATTCTAGGAAGGGAAAGGGTTAATCAGTTTTCCCAAGGCAGCTTGCTGTTAAGGTGCCAGAAATGCTGAGGGGAAAGAATGACTTGCTAAAGATGGGACAATGGCACTGGTATTTTGCATTTGTTTCCCGGCTTTGAGATAGAACAAATGGGAGTCATTAGTGAAATGAGTTTAGGGAGTTCTAAATTAGCTGTCAGGCTGCCAAACCCAAAGAAGTGCTATGTCAGCTCATTAATTCTGGAGAGCGCAGGATTACCCGAACCTAGGAAGGAATCCTGCAAAATTTAGAGTCAATTAAAGGAGGCTATTTTGCTATAATAATATTTTCCACACGTATTACACCTCCTCATGGAACAGAGCCCACTTCTACCGCAAATGAAATCTCCGTCGGGATGGAGTGTGGCTGATGTCTAGACAGCTGTAACGTGCCCGACATGGGCCTGTCCACTGGCATCTGTGGGATGCTCCGGCTAGAAGGGAAGGGGGGGCAGCMAGCTGCTGAGCACCTCGCCCAGCCTGGCGTGGCCGAGGAAGGAGGCACCGGCCTCCCCGAGCTCYTTGCTTCCTCCGTAAGGCTGCAGGAGGAATTCGTGTGCCCGGTGCAACCCTCCRAGCTAGAGACCTTCCTACCTGCGAAAGCACTTCTGTGCCGGGTGCAATGCCAGCGCCGAGGAACAGCCAGGACGCGTCTTCACGATAAGCGAAGGCAAAGGCTGGCATCACGCGTGCGCAGCATCTCTGCAGTTTGCCTCCCTCCTTGGTCTACCTGAGCCCAGAGTTGTTCACGCTCTGTCAGCAAACACATGCTCTGCTAACCTCTGCGAGGCTCCTGTCTGCGGAGGACGTGCTGAGTCCTGAGCTCAAACCCACCGAATTCAGTGGGAATTTTTGAAAATCCTTGGCCAGCTCAGGGCCGGGTCCTCCGGGAGGCTGAAAATGCTGGTGGCTGAAGGGAGGCTGTGAGYGAGAGCGATCACACCTGCGCGCTGTGCCCCTTGCCTGGGGTATCTTAAAACAAGCCACTTTTACAATATAAACTAGGAGGTTTGGACTCAAGAATTTTTTTTTTAATTGGGATAGACTAAGTCAATGTTGTACTTCAGGCCAAAATACCAATGGCAATAACCCGTAACAGCTAATAACCTACCTAATAACCCAACARCTAATAACCACATCCTATCCTTAAGTATTCCCAGGCAATCTCCTCACTGCAGATACAACTTAACTCCGGAGAGAGGGCCAGCCCAAAACACCCCTCACACTCCCCTTACATCTCTCCTCACGGCCACCACTTCACGCTGCCCCCCAGGACAACAGTAGACAGGGACACTTTAAAACAAAAATCACATGGCTGTGAAATACAAATGAGGCAAAAAATGCCTTCACCCAACCAAGAGAGCTCTGTCTCACCGAGTGAACCGGATACAAAGATAGTGAACAAACAGGATAGAATGTCTTCTGCCTTTTGTGAAATGAAAATAAATGAAAGGATCTAAGGTTTCAGGTCACTGATCCCTCTCTTCCCTATCTGTACCATTTATCGGAGGTAGAAAATAAAGGTTCCAGGTCCTTTTCTTTTTTTTTGTCAAGCTCTTTAATGGTTGTTTTTTCTCCTTCCCCCTTTCATTTTCTGAATGAAAGAACCACTTAGGAACCTGTAAAGTAATAATAAGCTTATAACAGGAATATTGTTTTTCTGAGCCAGTGCAAACTCTTTCTGAATAGGCTGAAGACATTAAAGTAAAAATGCAATCGGTAAATAGATCAGTCTTTTAATTAGTTTATAGTCTGTTAAGAGATAATATTTTGCTCACATAGATCGCCTGTTATCTAAAGATCTCAGAGCACTTTAGGAACATCAATTAACCCTTAAAAAAAAMCAGCCATGGGAGATAGGTAAGTGTATTTAGATTAATTAGTGCTTCTGTGAGCAGCAGGCATTATTATTAGATTTAATTTAGTCCAATAATTGACTTATCTGTTAATGGATTCTAATTCATCTGCAAAGGGATCAAATCCATCTGATTAAAAGGATTACATCGACTCAATTAATTCTATTAACTGACTTAATTTGCCATTTAATAATTCGACACATGGGGCCAGATCTTGGCCATGAATAGGGCATAAACCAAAAATCACATACCAGAATTATTATGCCAGTAAAACTATCTATTTCAGAGCCTGCGTTTTTCTTTGCACATGGAATTTGCAGGGCAAGATGAARCATTCAAGGGGCTTCCTCCAGCTGGATTGCTCCAGACCCCGCACTATCTCAGCTCTTCGCTGAGCCGTGGCTGGCTGGTCTTTYTGCTGTACTCATGATGGTGCCTGGAAAACAGCAATTCCCTGCCTAAGATTTGTCRCTTCCCTTCTTTTCTGGGCATTCTCTTCAACCAAGAGGTGAGAAGTTTTACAGAAGTCAATAAAAGCTTGCAATAAAACTAGTCAATTTTCCCGGTCTTCAAAGGCAGGGTAACCCTCACACACCAGCCATTTGGAAGCTGTATACGTGCACAAGAAAAGGTCACCTCTTCACTTGGACACTCTGTTCTTTAATCAGTTGTGTGTGGATGGGGGCGAGGGGAAAAAGGAGCTCAATTAGCTCGCCCATCCTCAGGACTGGCCAGTGCTAGTTGCGCGTGATGAGCACCRTGGGACACAGCCATGGCCRCGCAGCTCTGCAGAGACTCCCCTGCTTCCCGCACCAAGATCGAGTCCGTATAGCCCTTGCCCAATGTTGCCTTCTCTTACTGGGACTAAGCTGGAAGGACACAGTGCCACTTCGATGAGCCAGGAAAAGGGCTTCTGGCCCCTCGATGCACCCTCCACGCTGTAAGCTCTGCGGAGCCTCCTGCTCACGGCCTTGCTGTGCTGAAGCAATGAGTCCTGCTGCTGGTGGCACACTCAGGATCACTTGTTCTGTCTCACAGCTTTCCACTTTGGCACGTTTTTCCGTTGCCCACGCTTGTGCCCGACCAGCTATAGCTATCCCGCTGGACTGCAGAGCAGGTGTCCAGCACGAGCGGTCGGCAACAGCCCTGCCTGCCGCTGTACCGCGGCTCAGCAAGTGGCAGGCAGGAGGATTCAGGGCCGGAGCCAGCTCACGTTCCAGTTTCACATCCACCTTTTCCTACGCTGCCTTTTCTCAGACACTGGCTCTTGCTTGTCCTCCCCAACCCTTTGCTGGACTGAGACGTGGTCTCTGTAATCCCGACAACGTCATTTCACCTCCACCATTATCTCCCCTTTTAGTGGGGACAGGGTTAAGAGAGTGGAGAAGCTGTGGGAGACAGCATTGTCTGCAAGGGCAGTGCAGCCAAAAAAAGAACTGGGAATTAGGCACTCCCAAATGCTAAGCCTAGCTCCAACTCGCTGTGCCAACTTGGAGACAGCAAAGGAGGAAAGAGAGAAAGGGCAGGAGGAAAAACAGCCATCTGCTGCACAAGAGGAAAGGTGTCCTGCTACCGAGGCAGATCTGACCAGCAACACTGAGATTTGGATCAAAAGTTCGCAACTGTTCAGATCCCCAGACCTGATTTAAGCCTCTCTCTGGTCTTGATCAAAGGTTACTCCATAATAATGCCTCTGGGGGAGGGGTTCCCAGCACATAATGAATCCTGTGTCATTGCCTTTGTATCCAGTTTTGGCTGTAACACAGATGGTTCTCACTTCAGTAACTCTGACATCTCTCCCCCCTTCATTATCACAGCTAGGAGCTCTGCATGGTCACATCCTGGACCTCCAGGCCCCACCTCACTGTCTCCCCGATTATCATGCTCTAAGTGTTCCTGTGCCAAGCAAGATGACGAACAGATTTCCATAACCTTTCAGCATGGCTAGAAATGGGAAGGCTTTGCAGCTTGACACATCAAGGAGTTTTATCGGTGGGAGCGGGGGAGGGAGCAGGCAGGGGCGTTAGCAAATGGACTCAATGGTCGGAGCACTTCGGGTTATTAGAAGGATGCCGGCGACCAGGAGTGGAGAGGATTTGGTGGCAAGTAGCAGTGCACGTACCGGGGAGCTCCTCAGATTGGAAATCTAAGGCTCTACAATCGTGCAGCTTTTCTACTGGCCACGAGCACTCTCCTGCGCGAGGATTTGTTGTTCAGACATGATTGCATATGTATGAAGGGGACAAGATGGGCTTTGACACATAAATTAGCACTTGTCAGCTGCTCACGGGCACACTTCCCTGCTGCACCCCACTGTAAATGCTGCCTTCTTTTACGGAGAAGAAAACTGCAYCACGTTACCTGCCATTTACTGTGGGCAAGAGCGTTTCCTGAGAAGCCAGCAGCTCACATGCAGTAACTAGTTTGCATATCAAACCTGAAGAGGATGAATGCAATAAAATGACACCATAATTAGCAACCAAATGGTAGTACTTTCCACTCCTGTTTTATCGCAAAATTTTGGAATGACAAAGGACAACGTAGATGAGCCTTCGGGGCAGAGCTTTCTCTGAGCCACAGGGTCACTTTACCAAACAGCCTTGGGGGGTTCATTTCACACCGGTCAGGTACTTTCTAGCTGACGCTTGCTACAGCACAACTCACCCTGTTCCTCTGCATATGTTCACAGTGCCAGTAGCTGCCCCTCTGTGGTAGGCATGGACCATCCCTCATCCTGCTTGAAGTATCCTCTGGGAACAACTATTTTCAAACAAATGTTGACCTGCCCTTCATTGTACCCCATTTCCACCTCCACCAGCACTGCATGCGAAATCAGCATCATGCGGATATGCGTTCTGGCCAACACATACAAATAGACTTCTGCAACAACACATGAACGCACAGGGCTGTCCATCCATAACAGAAGAAAGGAACAGTACTCAAAACAGAGGAAACCCTTCCAGCAGTGGTCATTCAGGCCTAAACCAAGCGGAGCAAAAGTATCTCTGCCAAAACCATCTCAAAATGTACCAGGACTAYGGAGTTTGTTCACAATTCAGTCTCTCAGCAGCACTTTTTATCATGTTTCTTGTGTGCAAGTCAAGGTGAAAACAGTTGAATCCACTGCTGGCCTACAAGCAGTTCAGTTATTTGTGTTCCAGCAGGACCCACATGCCCTGAGATCCAGCTCTTAAAGCTCCAAAATCTGCTTCATTCCAGCTCAAACTAAATATCCCTCCCCTGGAAATGAAGAGAAGGGAATGCTTCACTCAAGCATCAGACTGGATTCACCCAAACTCAGGCCAAATTCACAACCGCAGGTCCCTAAGCCTGGGGCCAGAGTTCACATGGAAAGAACTTCCCAAATCACCAACCTTGGGATCATTTGTGAATTACATGAGACACACTGTAAGCCCACCTGTTGGGCAGAGAAAGATTTTCTCTTCAAGCACCATCATACACTAATAAATTGGGGCATCACATTACTGTGGGAACTGTCTGCAGCTGGGAGATTGGGCTGACAGCCTGCTCTCACACAGCAAATCCCATGATCTTAATCTGAAAAAGGTTTTTTTCCCTCTTATCCTGTTTTTTATTGCTCATCTCGTTTTTCTTCCAAAAAGTTCTCAACCCAACATAGTGAATTAAAGCTTTTGAACTAGAGTCTGGGGATCCCAGTAAGTATTCTTACCATATTTATCTCCATCTTCTCCTTTGGCGCTGATCCTCCTGCCTAGCACTTGGATGTGTTTCCCACTTGTCCTGCTGTAGAGCTGATAGAGCCGAAGCTGCTTCCTGCTCACATCGTCCCTTGCTCGCGTTTGGTTCTCCACRTGTATCCGAAAATCTACATTCTCCTCGGCAGCAAACATCTGAAAGCGGTAAGGGGAGAGATGAGAGAGAACAGGCTATGAAACAAAATAAGCATCTTGGATAGAAAGATTACACATCAACCTGCCAAAGGGCACATGGCGCAACAGTACTTGAATTTGGCTGGCCTTCACTTGACAGTTGAGGCCACTGTATCAGGCACTCAAAATGTAATTCTACCCGGAGCTGGCTCTAGACAGTAAACCAAACCTTGATTTTAACAATCAAACTGTGTGGGTTTTTTTTGTTTTGAGTAAAAACTTCTGCTCAGTCCTGCTTTGATTTAATCCTGGTCAGCCCAACTGTCCATAAATTAGGCTCTTGCTTGCATATGCATAGCCTCTACCAGGGCAAAGGGGCATGCATGGGAGTCAGGGGGCTGACGATTCGGTTCCAAAGAAAAGGCTTTGTGCTTCACCTTCAGCAGCCACGTTGCTTCCACAGGACTAACTACTTATGCTGACATTAGCATCCTCAATTCTGAATATGCATGGACATAAAATCTACTAAGCTAAAAGTGGAATTTGTATATGGGGCTCTCTTCAGAGTAACGTTTTAGCCAGCTCTGCTTTTAAGCGAAGCCAGCTCATTGCTGACAGTCTACCGCTGCATCTCTGTCTGCCCCAACGGGATCGCCRCTGGGGGAGAGATCACTTGAGTCAGCGAGAGCACAAGCAGCGCACGGAGCAAAGGAGCTGTTCGCAGCAGGGATCTGCTCTCTTGAGCCACTTCCCGTGTTTTTTCTGGCCTACGGATTAAATTAACCTTAGTTAACTACAGCTTTCTAACACTACTAGAAACTTCCTCTGACACATCTGCCCTTCTCTGGAGATACTGTTTCCAACCTTAACTTAAGTTTCCCAAAAAACACTGAAACAGCATTCCTGCTTCTGCTCCAGAGTCACCCCAGCTCACCCAGGGTGAGAGGACCAGGCGACCAAGAAGTTCTGGAGAAGGCCAGCCTGAACGGGAGGCTTTGCAGCACACATCCGAAGCACTTCACGCTCAACATAAAAGAGAGAGAAATCACTCCATGATCTGAGAGCATCTGCACCACTGTGCYCACACTGCCCACACAAATCCTACGCATGGGCAACATTTTGGTGGCAGACTCCCTTCACGGGACAATAAATCATTCAGAAACCAAAAGCGGCAAAGGATTATCAAGTGACACACACACAAAACTTCTTCACAATAGGCAATTTTTAATTTGACCAAGACAAATAATGTTCAAAATCTACTCATCGTTGATGAGCTGTAATGCTGCGTACGAGCTGCAAGTGAGAGATGAAATTCCCCGCAAAATAAGAATCACATGGGAATTTAATGATGCCTAGGTTTGGGGCTGGCAAAGGAACAAAATTTACTCCTAGCAGAGTTACTACTTTTAATACATTCCAGCTACAGCATTCTTCTCCTTCAGGCTTGGATGCAACAATGTTCTGATATATTAGTGTGGGGATGGAGCGGGCAATGCAAATGGAAAAGGGTCAATAAATCCTCGCTCGGGTCCATGCCAGCCTGAAACACACAGGAGCAAGTGGCCGCAATGCACAAAGCAGTCCCACTTCAGCCTTCTGCATCTGTCATCTCATACCGGGAAAAGGTCTAAGCCAAACAGACAAATCCTCCCTGAAAGTCAAAACCTCACAAGAACTTTTTAGCTTTTCCAATTATCAAGTAGACACACCGATCAGCAGCAGGAGGAAAACTTCGGGCAGGCAGTGCTGCTTAGCACCAGCCCTTCACTAAGCAACCCAAACAAAAACATTATATTCAACACAGTGGCAACAGCAATGAGGTTCACAGGGATGTTACAGGCTCGCCTTTGCTGCCCTCATTAAATGCTGGGATTATGCTATTTGAATCCTGAGTCCTAGGAAAGAAACCGATTTAACTCTCTTATTTTACTGTCAGAAGTCAAAAGGAGCCTGCAGGAGCTAAATACACAGGTGGCACAAAAGAAGACACAGGGAGCCACTGTGTCTGAACAGACATTCAAGGTGACAACAGAAGTGAAGGACGAGGACTCTACGGTTAACAGGAGCAGTATTTCCCACCCTCCGAAAACAGTCCTGCAAGAAGCAGTGATTCAAACTCGGGAAGCAAGAGCAGAAACAGCCCTCGCACCTGCCAGGACACCGCACAAGGTTAACGGCGCTCCCGGCCTCTGCTTCAGTCCTGCTCCGCTCRCTTTACTACATCCCAAGTCACCGGAGCTCAGTCTGAGCAAAGCAAGCAGGATTTGGCTTTTAACATGAATAATACTAATTTTTTTTTCTTCCTACATCTCTTCTTGTTTTCTTTTCAAATAACATTGTTACAAAGGATGCAAAAGTACTAAAAATAGAGATGTTCAAATAATGTTGACAGTCTGCCTCATAGCCACAAAAGCAAGGCTATTTGCAGTAAAGATTCTGGCTCCATCATTTTAAGATTTAAAACAGATTTTAAATCAAGATGACGTCGGTACATTGCTTTCACCACATGTTAATGAGTTTCACATTTTTTCTAGGAAAAAACAAAACAGGTGGGATTGGAAGTGGGGGGAAGGGAAGGTTGTTCTGCTTTCTTGGAAACTTCAAATAGAAAAGGCAATCTATTTTCCAAAGCACATTTTAATCGTCTCTTTGCACAGAAACACCTTTGGGGTGGATCGRCTTCCCCAGATTTCCCCTTGCTCCGTCTGATCTCCCAGGCTGTAACTACCAGGCTTCCTCCCCGTGCCCTGATCCTCCCGAGCCGCGTCCACGTGGCCAGTCCAACCGAGCCCCAGCATTTAACATTAAATGCAGTAATTGTGAAGGATGACAGCCTTCATCTTCAGCTCGCTAAAGCAATCGCCTTCTGAAGAGCTGAGAAATGGGAAAGGTTTCTCACCAGAACAGATGAGCTGTGGCCTGGCAGGGATCAGAAGGGGACCGTGAGCCCCAGCAGCAAATCCACCCGAGTACCTATCACCCCATCATCTTGCCAGCAACAGACCCGGCTCTAAAACAGTTCTCGCAGGGGGAGAAATCCTGGAAGAGGAAGGTAGAGTTACAAGTGCTCTCCTTGTGGCTGAACTGTCCCCTGGACAAGAAGCCCTGATCCAGAGAAGCACTGAAATCACCGGGATTTAGCTGTGTGCTTAAAGATAAGTACATGCTTAATCACTTTGCTGAAACAGGATGCTCTGCTGGAGCATGGCCAAAGTGAATTAGCTGTGCCAGCCTGGGTTGCATCTGGCCCACAGCAGAGAGTATCAATATTCTAAAATAAAATTTCATGCAGTGTTGATTTCATAAGATAAAACCTATTTGATCGTTGCTGAAATCCACTCTCACAGTATCCCTGCCCTAAAGAGTGTACTCCCTCAAGCAGCTAACTTTACTGAGATAAGGAAGTCCATTTACATATACCATAAGAGAGGCTCTCTTTCATAAATCTCAAAAAAAAATTAGTAACATATGCCTCCTGCAGTAACTGATCGCCAACACTCTCTCAGGAAGGTCACCTAAAACCAAGCCCGTTCCCCCCCATATATATTTCTGCAACAATCACAACCACACAAGAACGAACACAGAAATGTCTTTATCAAGTCCCAGCCACATTTAAGAACTTAAGGGCTTTAACTTCCGTTCGCCAACGCAAAATGAAATCTTCCTTTTATCGTTACTATGTGCTACTACTGCATATAAAAAACATTACATACAAAATGACTGCCTGTTCTTTTGACTTTCAGTCTGAGCATCCAGGCAACCTGCCCTGTAACCACCGATCCTGCGAGACGCGTACAACCCAAGCCCATGGAAATTTGCAGTTGCCTTTCCAATTCGCTTCAACGGACCATGGAACAGGCCCCCGGCCAAGCACCTGCACCTGCACGAAACGGCTGATTCTGCTTCTAGCTCCAGATGGGGAACAGGCTGTAGGGGACGCTCTCTAGAGATAGGAAAATGATTCCCTGTACCACTTTATCTCCTCCAGCATTTTGTTGGGATTTGGTACTGTATTTTGTGGTCTGTTTTGCAAACCTACCCAACTGGTGTTTGCCACTGTCTATGAAGGGCAACTTGAGCGTCTCAGAATAACTGCTTTCATGTAACTCCATCTAATTCTCTGCCAGCTGTTTATAGCCTAGAAGATCTCGGCCATTAAAACASAGAACATCAGATTCATTTTTATTTTTCCTTTCTTTTCAAGCAGTTCCTTGTACATTTATTATTTATTTATCATTACATCTTCCAGTAATAACATACGACCTACAAAGGCATACTAAAAATATGGCTGGCAATACAAACGTTTATTCAAGGGAAAAAATAGCATTCCTTTTAGAAACAACCGTCACCTCAAGGAACTGGTGCATCAGAAATGCCTCCCAGAAGTATGTGCACTTCTGACAGTAGGATGTTCTCCCATCTCTCCACCTTCTCTGTTTTACCTGCCCAGACAGTCAAGGTGGGTGCATTCAGCCCCAGCTCCTTTTCAAGCAAACACAGAAACTAGAAACAACGTCTTATCTGCCTTCAGCCAGCCCACAACGGCAAATTTTCAAGAGCTTTTTTGCAGAATGACTTTCAAACAATGAATGGGTTTCATTTTAAATGGCTTTACAATGATCCATCAATTTAAAGAATAACTATCATATTTGTTAAATCCCAGATGGAGGGCGAGGGAAAGAGAATTTTGCTGATGCAGCCTAAGGTTTCAGCATTAAGTAATCCAAGAAACGGTCAGGAATTGCAAAAGTCTCTGACAGCAATACTGCGCTGTTGGTCCTACATAAACTTATGCCACAACTCTGCAAACACCAATGCGCTGCTTTGAACTGCAAGCAATCAAAGCCAYGCCAAGGTCAATGAAATTCTGATAGTGCCAAGCCATGTTTACAGCATCTGGCTTTCAATCCAACCAACCTCTACACACGTCTCATTTTCTGTTTTTAGCTTTCCAGTAAAAGGGAACGTTAATATGTTATTGTTCACGTCACAAATTGTTACAGCCTTAGACATTCGAGGCCCACAGCACAACCAAATTAGCTGGAAGCTGGACTTTAGAATTTCCTGTTTTTTTGCTATCATACCGAGTCTCCAAACCTCATCGGAGAGCAAACCATATGTCATTCCCAAAACTGAACTAGAAATACAAAATCCCTCTCACCGAGGGCCTTCCTGATTTCCAAAGATAAACAAATCCAGCAATTCAAAGTCCTTTCAAAACCCAATCTGATAAGCAGGAAATACTTACTACCTTTCAGCCATCAACCTAATGTTAATGATTTTCGCCATGACCTTTAAACACATGAAACTTGACTTAATAAGGTCAACAAGAGGATATCCAAGACAGATCTCTCTCAAATCTGCCAAGGCGAGTAACAAACCACTTTGCTCCCATGACTTTGGCAAAACTCCTCCATGCCAATTTACAAGATTTGCTAGCTCACCATTACAGTCATTTTTCAGTCATAGAGTGAAGCATGATGTATCCCTTATTCGCTGCTTTTTCTTATTATTATTCACTGCATCTCAACTGCAAAGTCAATTCATAGCCAGGATATTGTTCGGTTCAGGTTATACGGCCTCATTAAAAGCAAGACAGTCGTGGATGTGCGCTGGCTTGACGTATTCACTTCTTTGTGCTTAGATGCACATTTGGAAATGAACCTGACACAAAGCAGCTCCGTATTCAGACRCACAGCAGGAATCCCAAGCAAATTTCTATGCATCCAACAGGAGAGAGGCTATGGTGCGGCAGTGCCAAAAATTGCACAAATTTAAGGAAACCTTTCAAAATAACAGAACTTTGTTTTCTTGTCTTACTGAACAATTTATTCCTGTTCTCCACAGAAAAATGAATTTTCCCTGAAAAATAAATATCCCTAAAGCTAAGTCAGACTCTCCGTCTTGGGAGACGTCACCTTGAATGATGGCTATACAACCTCCAGGATGCACTATAAGAAAAGGGCAACACCGTGCGCCACAGAAGAGGTCACTCAACCCACAAAGCCGGACACGAGACACCCGAACTCCACAAAAGACTCCACCAACGGCATTTGCAAATGATTTCAATTGACATGCTTTGTGTTTTGACCTTTTTGTTGGGAAAAAAAGAAAAAAAAAACACAACTCCATGTAGAAGTGGGAAAGTTCTATTCAAAATCCAGATGCCAAAAGACTTTGCTGCACGTGAGCTATGCCACGCTGTAGCCCGTGTCAGGAATTATGAATCATCTTTTGGCCTTGCTTCCCTCAAAAGCTGTTTCAGAAACACATTTCCCTAATATTAGAAGTCTTAATATTCTAGCTTGCGTACTTCTGTCCAGCCCGTCCACGCTCGCCTGCTCCCGGCGCGGCGCAGCGCCCTTGCGCAAGGGTCGGTGCTGAGCGTGTCCCCCCCGGGCTCCCCCGGGCCGCCCCGAAACTTCCCTCCCGGAGGCACCGCGGCCGCCCCGCGCCGAGCAGCCCAGCGCAGAGGTGGCGTCCGAACGATGCGCCGCACCCGAAGCCCCCGCGCCGCGTGGGGCTCGGTCCRCAGAGAGGCTCGATCTGCAGCGGGCCCCTTCCCTGGCGGTTACATCTCCTGCGTTGATGTGCTCCGAAACCAAGCACACTCAGAATCTAATTTCTTTGACTTGAGTGCTTTTAAGTTGCTGTAGTATGTGAAATTCAATGATGCTCACTAAAGAAACCTCTTTGTTTAATGCTTTCTAAGTAAAACGCATTTAGAGATGGAGCTGGAAAGGAGATGGAAACAAGGTGATGAGGGGGTCAAGCCTGGCTTTCCCTTTGGATTTCAGAAATGTTAAACAAGACCCAAAAAGAAGAACTTTCTAGGGTTTGGAAAAGGGGCCATACAGCTCAGCTAGGTGACATATACTTGGATCCAAAAGCGGCTTTGCAAGCTGAGCCTCATTTTCTTAGGAGAGCTGCCTGCCACGTTAGGAGGGGAAGCATATTAAAACTCCATGGACAGCACCAGAGCTTCAGGTCTCATCCTCCCTGCATCACACAGCCCCACAGAAACTTGGCTATTGTTCACCAAACAGCCCAGCATCTTCACTGAGATCCCTCAGCACTCTCCAAGTTGGGTACTACTTGATACTCAGTTCTTTAGACCAAAGTATCCTTCAACCCTCATATGACACAGGACAGTATTATCGAGGGTGGTATGAAAACACAAGGAAGGTGTGAGGTAGTGCCAAAAAACTGGAACTTGAGAGAGTCTGAGAAACAAATGTTTTATGGCCTTCTCTCTGAATATTTTGTCATTTTCTACAGAAAGATGATGGTCACTTCAAGAAAACCAGATTTCGCCTTTTGATGACAAAATGACTCTTAGCCAGAACCGTGAAAATGTACTATTTGTTGGATGGTGACATTTTAAACTTTTTCCACTAAGGGAAATGTTTCCGTCTGGGGAAGAGCAGGATTTCAGTCTTGATTAAATCAATGGTTTAAAAAAAAACAAAAACATAYTCACATGAAAACAGAGAAAGCTTAGAAGGTACCAGAAGGCTTACAGGACCAGGCATCTCTAGCCAGTGCTGACTAGTTCTGCCTGCTGCTTCAAAGCACAGCAGCGCTTGGGTTTTGCTCAAGTGCTGCAATGCAGTCCTCTTAGAGCAGCGCCAGGATCACCAGCCTCCACATCTTTACCTATATCTGTCAGTCTCCCTTTCTCACTGATCCAAAACTAGGTCACTGGCTGGAACCCAAGTCAAATTATTAATACAATTAGCAAGCGCAACGGCAGCTCGGCAATCTGCACGGGTGAGCCCACGCCGCGGGCTTCGCCCTCTCCCTCCGCGGGAGCCGGCGCGGCGCTTCACCGTCGTAGCGCAGGAGCACCGACGGGACAACGGCTGAGCTGCCCTCTCACGGGACTACCAGCACCAAAGAAACCTCCTTCCCAGTGGGACCAGTTCAGTAGCCAAGCTGTACAACTTCAGGACATCTCAAATACATGGCTCGCTGAAGCATACATTGTCTCTTGCCACTAGGTCTCTAGAGAGATATGATTCTCTGGAAATACAATTGAGAACTTGATTCTTTTTCTTATTTTTCTTCAAGTTGTGATTTTTTAATTCAGGGCTAGTATTATTTTACTACAGCTATCAAACAGGCAATAAGCAAGCAGGGCTTTTTCTTCCTCTTTCTTTCTTTCTTTCTTTCTTTTTAATGCTTGTTATAGCTCTACTACATACTTCCTCTCTCCACAGAAATACCCCTGCAAAGCTTGATATTATTGAGTAGCTTTCAACCATGCACTGCAGAGCCATGTATTCTCTGCATTCGTCTGGCCTTTGTTTCTAGGAATGAAATACCAATGTCTTAACAGTGTGACTTCATTTCACTACTTCATTCCAATACTTGTTCTATTTCTATCCCACTGGGTCAAACTCACCTATTGTGAGACCTCACCGATTTCAATTACATCAGGGATTAATTTGTTCCATTGCGTTGAAGCTGTTAATACGATCCTTGCTGGCTCTAGATTAGAAAAGGCACGATCGAGACCTCCCTCRCAGGCAGTGTGTTTAACAGCAGAGTCTTGATCTTCATTTTGTTCTGTTTTTTTTTCTTTGTGCCCCTTTGCCCCCCTTTTCACAACCTTCTCCTTCCTTTCTAAATTGCCATTACCAGAACTGGGTGGTCCTTCTGACTTCCACTGTTATTGGCAAAAAGTTGCCTTCCAGCAGCCTCTGCCCCATATTTGCAAGAGCGCCCAGCCCACTGAAACCAGGTCAGCCGCGTACGATCCCACCTGAAGCCACYGGACACTGCACAAACTTTGGCAAACGTTTTGCCCTCCGAAGCTCAAAGGTGCCTTTGACTGGCTGCGTGCTCAGGTGGCCTCGTTCCCCCCCGGTGCCACTGCCCACACCGCTGTTCCCACATTTCTCCTCAAGCCGCTACAGGGACTCAGCACCTTGGCTCAGACAGCCTAATCCTGCCTTCTGCCACCAGCAAGCACTTTTGCCACTACAGAAGCAATACGAAAGTAATTTTAAGGGAACATTGGCAACTTTATTTTGACAGTCTCTAGCAAATGCTGACCCTRAAGCAGGGCACAAATGCATTTTTCTTCTGCTTCCTCCTACTGTCCTGACTTGTGCCAAGCCCGTGACATCAAAGAACTAAAGTATTTATTTTCAGACAGTGCTGGCAGCTGGACTACTTTATGAGATCTGGGCACAAGTAAGATCTCAGCAAGCGATGTCAGTAATAAGTTGTCCTATGCCGCCCTCCCTTTGGAGYCTCACCTGCCCTGAGTTAGCGCGGGAGTTAAGCACAGGGCCTGATTTCTGAGTCATGGAGTGACCGCAGGTCCCGCTGCACTCAAACGCTTTCGCAGGTGCTCACTGCTGCAACTCAGGCCATTGCTCACTGAGATTAGGTCTCACGGGAAAAATTTAGCTCTTACATTTTGCAGATGGACAGGCTGGAGCACAAATTTGTCAGGTAACTGGTTCTCCATTCTGGAGTCCCCGAGCTGAGACACAAGATCAATAGAGAGTTTTAAAATTTTAACTTAACAGTTTTAAAACTGTYCTGTGGTTCCACAGGACACGGGTGATGCAATCTTGACTCAAAGTTGTCTTTTATTCAAGTGATGTCGTCTCAGACAAGAGATACTGAAGAAGGGAGACTTAGGGCCTGCACGGGTGCAAAGCAGTTTACCTGCACTGGAGTGCTACAACTCTGTCCCACAAGATCCATTCTGTTTTTCCATTAAAAAAAAAAATTCAGCCACTGCTTGGTTAAAATATATTCAGTAGGAAGTATTGTATAGGAAATAGAGTGATGATTCTAGAATAATAAGAACAAGTGTTTCCAAAAGATAGGGGAAAAAATAGAAGACTATTAAAATAAAAACAAACAGACAACTCAATGAACAAAATTCCCCCTTGTTTAGTGAAATACATTAAATTTCCCTGGAGGATTCGCGAGGTCACTTCAGGCTTCCAYGGTGTGTGTTTGTGCACCTTGGACTGCAAGAAGCTCTAAAGAGTTAATGCTATAGCTGTCAAACTCGCCAGGCGGATTTTGAATAGTCTAGTTTTCAGGGCTCCAAGTCTGCTCCAGTGTTCTGCACTAGGTTCTCCAAAATGTACAAAGTGCCCATTTACAACTGCACTAAATATTTCTTTTCCTTTTTTTTTTTTTTTTTTTTAACTGGAAGAAACGTAAGAATAAGCCAGACTCAAATCATCCAGCTGCTTATTTAGTTCTGCTGCTCACCTTAGATCACAACGGAGCAGCGCAGGGACAGGGGGAAGCCCCAGTGTCCCCTCTGAGCTGTCCCCACCTGCCAKCCCTCAGCCTGGCCACCCATCCAAGCCTAGTCGTCTTTGGTGCCAAAWGTTGACTGAACAAGACGTGCCAGTGCCAAATTGGGCTGCTCCTAATTCTTCCCTCTGTGTCTATGTCCCCACCACAGTGCCAAGGGCAGATGCAGGTGTGTGGACATATGCACCCTGCCTTGCACCTAGATGGCCTGGATCTYGATAGCGTATGACCATGGCAACCCAAACCCGGGTGGCAGCTGCAAGCCCTCCTGCCTCCCTAGGACCCATGGTCTCACAGCACTTATGTTGCTCTGAGCACAGGTTAGACCCTTCCTATGATGCACATCAAATCCAGCCTGCGACACACAACCCACGGAGAAAAGGCAGGAGCTTTTATTAYGACCCTGGAGGATGTGTTACACTACAGCGGTGAAGGTTTCACAACAGTCCCAATCTGGAAAAATCACTGTTTTCACAAGACCGAGCTTTCCAAAACATTCCCCTTCAGGGCTGAAATCTCCTACCTCGGTTTCTCCCCAGACGGTTGCGTCAGGTTAGAGCTAAGCTCCTATTGTTGCTGCTTCACCACAGCTATTTCCGACACCTGCAAGCTCAGTGGGGGCAAAACAAAACCCCAAAACAATCCCCACCACCACCACGTCTTCCAAGGGCTGCGCTCGCCGTTCAGGAGGAAGCTTCAGTACTCATTACTTCACCACACGCTCTGCATTCCCAGCTCGCATCAACTGTTTTGGCTTTCTTGGCACTGCCGACGCACAGCCCCTTCCTAAAAGAAGCGCAGTCCACAGCCTCTGCACACGGCTGCCCCGAGCGCCGACACGAGATGATGCGCAGCTCAGGCCCCTCAGCCACGGGCAACCACATCTTAAGAGCATCCAGGGCCCTCTGAGGCCCCTAGTGCCGCTGTAATTTTGACCAGCTGAGGTTCCCATCTAATTGGTGGCAATACGCTTACGTCTTCACATGGGTCACGCATTTCCCTGGATTTCTRCATTGCTGCAGGCTGCTGCCACCACTCCTTGCCATGAACACCAGGACTTAAGCAGTCCTTCTTCCAAAGTAGTTTCATCCCCGTGACCCTTTCCACCATCACCAAAGCCATCCTCCTCACGGCACCGCTACTGTTCCACGTAAGGTTTCAACGAGTCATTGCACAACAGCCACCGTCAACACCTGTGATATCCACTAAAACCAGCAATTTAATTCGGGGGGGGGGGGGGGGGGGGGGGGGGAGGCTTGACCAAATGCCTTCATTACCCTAAAAAAAAAAAAAAAAAGGTGTTTCTTTCCAGCAGGGAGAAAATACTCCCTTGGAAATAAACTGCCCCGATATGAAGGAATGGGAACCATTCAACAGACTGCATTTTGCTAGTACTTCTGAGCAGTTAAAACAGGCACTTGAAAGCAAAACCTTGAGAAGAAAATGTAAAACCTATCCAGCCCAAAACCCGCACAAAGAACAAGCCCGGTCCCAGACGAGGTAGCAGCACAGCAGCGCCCGGGTCTAAACACACATCGCCTGCACCGCCAGCCGCGGGGGGAGGTTGACGCAGACCCGGAGCAGCAGCCACTCCGTGCTCCCAAGGCGGCGACTGAAGAAGCCTTTGCACGACGCTCTGCAAAGGTGAGCGGCGGTGGCCATGGCCAGGGCGCGCTGGCAGGGCTGCCCCTCTGCTTGCCGCGCACCCCGCGTGCTGCCGGCCGAGCTCGCCGGCCGAGCACGGGGCGAAGGCGCTGGTCAGCAGTGCGGGGCGACAGCCGTGCTCTGCTCGTCCCCCCGCTTCGCCGCGTTTCCCCGCGCGGCAGCCGAGGAGCCCAGCGAAAAGTGGGAGCGGGGCTACACCCGTGGGCTGCAGGGGAACCAGGACAGCCCCCACAGCGGGGTGCTCCCTGGGACAAAAGCGACGTTCGCTCCCCTAAAAACACTTCCAAGCAATTTGTTCACTTCTTCACGTGAGACCTGAGGAGACCAGTTACTGAGACAACTGCCAGGGCCCAGATTTGAACCACTTTTGACCTTTTCTCTCCCTCCCTCTGGCAGCAGCAACTTCTTTCCAGTGCAGGTTCTCCAAATCCAAACCTGCTTGGCCATGGTAACAACAAAGAGAAGAAAACCTAAGCCCCCTACCCCAAAAAGGGGTTCTGATCCCCCTGGAAATAGGCAGGATCATTCCCCCCTTGGAACTACGATGCCATATTAAAGCACCAGCCCATCAAATCTAAAGTCACGTCTTTGGCTCTTCTGCTCGACGCTTCCTCGGGAGTACATGTCCTCCGTGTCCAGCTCCCGATGGCCACGCAGGGCCGTCAGCCAGGGAGGAGAGGCAACCGCGGTTCCTCTCCCRGCACCCAGACAACCTGGGAAAAGCCCGAAGCACAGAACTGTTTTTCCTCGTCCCAGTGCACGCATGCGGCTGAAAGGAGTCCAGCCCTTCCAAAACCCAGCCGTGGCTCAGGGCGTCTTCCTAAACACCGAGCGGCCRGAGCCCTCCCAATTCGTACAGCACCATTCAGTCAGCGGTGAAGGAACATCCCAGGTGGGACCTCCAAGATGAAAGGAGCAAAAGCAAAAGACACAGGAAATCCGAGAGATACGCGGGAAAACGCCAGAACAGTCAGGAGGAGACAGACGATCACCAGAGACTGATCTCCCCATAAAAGAAATAAACATGTGCAGTGGCGGCACAACAGCAATGGTCTGATGTTTACACAGGTAGCTCCTTTCATCCCAGTCCCTTGATGTTGTCCAAGGAACACACAGAAATCCTTGCTTCCATTGCAGAAAAGCAACTCCCTCTAGGGTAAATCATGGCAACTGCTGAGCAGCGCACAGCAGTTTTGGGCAGGATTTTCAGAACACCTTTTTCCATTGAAGTTGCAAAGAAAATACAGACGGGAGCTACTGCCGAAGGAGATTAGCCACGAGCAGCAATCTCACGTGAAAGGTGGCTTCTCCAAAAGCACACCGCTCCCATTACTCTGCTGATTTAGCAGAGATGTCTGGAGACCTTATCAAATTATCCCGTGCCACTTTTCCTCCACCCAGCTTCCCCTCTGGAAACCTTTCACTAAACTCAGCCCAGTCTTGCTCCTGCTTAGTCTGGCAAGACAACAAAATTATGGCCCAACATGGGAAAGCTGCCAGGTGGAAAGGAACCTCCTCAGGTGTCACTGCTCAGCCATGCCATGATTTGCTAGTATTTACGTGGTGCTGGAATATAAGAAAATGGTTGTGAGCAAAGACAGGAAGGTTAATCCCTCTAACAAAATCTGGAGGCACCTCAGGGAATTTCCTGAAGTTGCAGGAGTCATTTCACTCTGAGGCTAATCCATATTTATGTTGTTGATATCTCAGTTGTGCCTKTCCTTCATTCCCATAAGCCTGCCTCCAATACTGATTTTTTTCCATTCCTCCTTTTAGGATTGGCTGACATCAACTGTTTGAGACACGAAATCCTTCCCACTTGCTCCCTTCCTTCTCTACATTTAAATTTGTCTTCTCCACCATTTGGGACCTAGAGACACCTGCAACTGAACATTTTGTTTACTCCTACAAGTAGTTCCACTGTCTCCAATAGCACTACTCTGAATGGAAACGTTTGCAGGTTCGGGCCAAGGATTAAATCCGTTTTATGTCTGTATAACTACCAAAAAAATTATCAGAAACTGGTAAATACATAGCAACCTCAATGGCTCTGTGTTCCCCGAGTACAAGCCYGCTGTCTCCCGGGTGGCTCTCTCTCCTTCAGGGAAGAGTTACAGCTCTTCYGTGGAGCATCTGGTGGGGGACGCCCAGCGTGGTGGCAAACCTCTCTGGAAACACCACCCCAAGAGGAAACAGCAGGTACCAGCGAGGACGCCACGCGTCCGCGTGTCCCACGGTTACCATGTGCACCCCTCTAAGAAGAACGGTTAGCACCAGCATGGGTTCAACGGCCGAGGAAGAACCGAATCCCTGCCACATGACCGATYGAGGCTTCTGATGGTACAGCTACACAACACGCTATAGGTGCCTTCTTCCTCCTGATCTAATTAAATAAAGCGTATTACAACGTGCTCTGTAAGGCCGTGCTTGGCTGACTCGTGGAAGCACTATGGGTGGCCATGGCCTTCTCCAATTGCCAGACTAATACGAAGCTTTAGTGTCAAAATAGATTCCTCTTGCTTTGTCAGCAGTGAGGAATAACGGTAAAAGGTGCCCTTCCCCATTGCCTCCTCACGGTCGTTTCCTCCTTGGCCTGGTCCTTACAGGGACCGTTTCCCTTTGATTTCCGGTATAGTCAGTATAATCAGATGCTTTCACTCAAACCCAGAAATCTAAGACCATTAAACAACTGAGCAAAAAGAAAGGCAGAGCAAAGCCCTCAGGACAGTGAAAGGAAAGGAGCTGTATGCAAATAAGATCTCTGCAGACCTCAAACCATGATTCACAGAGACAGTGACTTCTACACAGCTCAAAAAGCCCAATAAAATACCAACCACAATCTAGCATTTCTTTTTCTCCTTCCGATTCTCACTTGCCAGTGATGCTGGCAATATATTAGAACATATTTCCTACCCTTGGTCTTTTTCCACCATCTCCAAATAGTCTATTAAACAAATCCTGACTTGAGATATTGTTGGAAGAGGAAGGGACACAAAAGTTGTTTCCAAAAAACAAAGTACAGAGCTATGTTAAAAAAAAAAGAATGCACAGCAGGAGACATAAGATTGATCTGCCCTGTCCATTCAGTGGCCCAGAGATGCTCAGAGCTGGTGTGCCACAAGAAAGGGTTAGGTTTGGAAATAGTTTTTTGGGGAAAATTAGGAAATTAGTTTGAGGAAAAATTAGGAAAATTAGCTTTTTGGGGAAACAGCTTTGGAGGCTCATGAGCAGGAGAAAGCAGGGAATTGGGACACCATGGGACGAGCCTCCCACAGCACGATGCAGCAGAAAAKCACCTCCAAGGACCAAGCCCCTGGGAGCTCTCTGAAGCCACTGGTACTCAGAGGAGGCAAAGTCCTGCGGTGACACAGACTGAAGGAAGAGCAGACAGGGTGAAAAGTGGAGCAGGCCAGCAATTTACTTTAAAAAAAGAAATAAACTGTAATTTATGAAAGCCAGTCCTCAGCACTGTGTAGCTGTTCAGCAACAGCCCTCAGGCAGGGAGATGAGCACCTCCACGCTCTTCAAAGACATTTTCACCCTTTCAGTCGCACGCTCTGCCAACAGCTGACGAGTTTCCCTTTCCTTTCCCCCCAAGCTAACACAACCAAGCACCTAGAAAGCAAACGTCTGTCCTGCGTAGTCCTCTGCCAGCATACATGAGAAACATCTTTATCTACAAGCACCTCGCAAGCTATTTCTGGAACAGGGTTTTCCAGAGATGATTTTGATCAGTAATTCACTTCTTTGAAACACAGGATGCAAAATTTCCTCCATCTCTGCAAGGGAGATATTTTCTTTTGATCTTTCTGTACGCTTTGCTTGCTTTGCACAAGCTATTTTATGAAATCTAACGCGCGATGGTGCTCTTTGGACTGGTCTCTGAACCCAGTATATCACCACGGTAACCCTGCTGAAGCAGAAGACGGATAGAGCCGATTTCCATTTGAGAATATACTACTTAGTTTAAATAAATCTCTTCAAATCAACTTACCTGTGAAGACCCACCTTCATATAGCAAAACTCACATGAACTGATCATTAACTTTTCCATTAACCTTTTCTGTTTAAGATCATTTCTGCAGCACAGCCCTACCTGGAACGCTGGTCTGTGCTGAGAAGAGCCACAGATGACGTAACGTCAGATTAGACAGCGCTGCACGAAGCCCCCCAGGGCACTCAGCAGAGTTTCCAGGAGCCATCAGAGCAGAGCGAAATTTCACGCTGAAAACATTCACGACACAAGCCCGAGCTTTTCAGAAATGGCTTAGAGGTTCACATCTTGCTAACAGGCTGTATGATCAGCTCCAAAAGCTCCATGTTAAAACAGAAGAGATGTGAAACGCCTGTTTCAATATCAGCACCCAAGATTTTCCTCATCGGCCAGTTATTCTAAAGTCTACGTTGAGAGCTCGGTGAAAGCCCGTCAACCCCTTTCCCGCTTATCCTGCCAAGCGAGGAAGGGGACGGAGGGGAGCACCAAGCACCGCGGGGGATTGCTCCCACCCAGCCCCGAGGGAGACATACTCCGGTGCTTCCCAAGCCCGAGCGGCAGCCCCTGAACGCYGCTCCTGCAGCATCCCTGATGCTTTTAGCCCACGGCGCGCTAACTAACTTCTCGCGCAAGCAGCGAGCGGGTCCCTTCAGACAAACGCGGCCCCTGACCGCTGCCCACCACTGGTTCCTTCTCACAAGCTAACAGGACTGCGCGTTTCCCCGCCAGCTGTCGGCTACCGCTGCGGCGCAGACCCAGCGCAGGACACCGCGACAGTCCAGGGGAGAGACCCCAGGGAGCCACTGCGGCCGGCTCCGGGCGCCGCACGGCCGGCCCACGGGGTCGCGGCAGCAGCGCGGCTCTCCCAGGAGACAACTGCTGCCRGCAACACCAGCGGCGGGCGCAGCACCTGCCGGCGCCATCCCGGAAAAGAGAAAAAACAGCTTTGGAGCAGTAACTGCACTGCGTGTCTCACTGCCGCCGTACCTCATAACAAAAGGATTGAGCGTATATTTGGCCCTTCCCGCTTCCCTGTAAAATTCCTGCCCGCACAGCGTGCTCCCTTTCCGACAAAGGGCCGGAGAGCACTTCATCGCTGCCTGCTCCTGCTTGCAGATGCAAGTGGCAGAGCCTGTGGCTGGTAAACGCCGCTTAAACAAATTATCCCCCGATGCAAACGCAAGCCTGCTGCCTCGGGATAATGGGATACATGAGCATTTGCACTCTGACGTATCTGCTCTGCTCCATGCTGTTCCATGAAGTGCCTAGAAAACACATCAGCCATTAAGAGCGAGCAATAGAAAAAATAAATATCCTGACTTGTTGGTCTCTAAATGCTCTTTCTCCGCCCCAGCCAGCCATCGCTGCATACCTGCAAACAGCCAAGAAAGTTTTCCTTCCCCAAAGAACTTGTTTGAAACACATTCTCAAGCCCTATTATCTCTCCTGCTTATACCGCACTCCCTCCATCATCGAGAAATCTCAGCGTAATTTATAAGCCCACAAGCTCCTGCGCTAACATGCCAATAAATCACATTTATGCACCACGTCGCCTACTGTTCAGAGGGCTGCAGTGCTGAGGAGCCTCCTGGCTACGTGGTCCCGCGCGTGGGAATAGCTGCGGCGGGAGCGGGGCAGGGCGACGCGGGCGGAGAGGGAGCAGGAACGCCGCATTCCCGCTTTCCCACCGCCACGCGCGCCCGCGCAGCCCCTGCCGGCTAAACCCAACCCTGATGGGAACATTTAAAAAAAAGCCCTAAATCCCGTGTCTGGAGGGCACTGGGCAGAGGTGTTTTTTGAAGCATGCACGAGGCTGTAAAGAGCAGCTCCGCTGAAGGAACAGGCTTTTTTTTCCCTTCTTCTTTTTTTAAGGCTACTTAAACAAGCTAATTGCAGCCTTGAAAACGGCATCTCTGGCTCTGTCTGCTGAACTCGATCCTGCAGCTTTTGGATGGCAGTAGGTGTACAGCAGTCACRTGCTGTCGCTGGCCTGGAAGACTGTATTCTTGCAAATCGTCTCTAGCTTTTGTAGAAAGCTCAGAAAACTTGTTCAGAGTAAAAGGACAGTTTTGTTCTGAAGAGGCTGGGCATTCATTTTTAAGTACACGAAGAAGCTTCCCGTCTGTGTCTTACCTCACTGTGTTTTCCCCATCTGACACATCTACGCAGACACAAAAGAGGGTTTTCTTTTTAAAATCAGCCCAAAGGAGGAGGATGTGTCTGGCTGTTTTCCCCGAGGAAAGAGGTTGCCCATCTAATAATCCCTAAACGGGCAGTGGGTTGTTAGGTTTTGCAGCGCGCCTCTGAGCCGTGATCTGCTGTGCCAGGTTGCTGGTTTTCTTTTCCACAGAGTTGCAAAACCCCTGAATAACACGGTTTGTACATGGAAGTGCTGACACAAACCTTAACTACAGCATCCTGAACATGATACCAGAATAAGGACGCTCCCTGTGTGGCCCAGCATATGGATAAATAAAGCATTTCAGCAGCCAGTGCCGACAGATCATAAACCTCCACGAGCATAAATACCAACAACAACCCCAAAAGATTAGAGGGCTTACGGGTGAGTCAGGCTGCGGTGATTTAGAGTTGGGGTGGAAGGGTCATTATTTCTGAATAGGTGGGGGTGAGCGGGCCAAAGAAATCAATAAACTATTCGGCTTTCAGGGGAGCAAGGGGCCGTGCTAATTGTGCAGGCACAAGCGCAACGTTTGCAGGTTCAGCCTGGAGATGGCCGGCTCGCCCAGCGCGGGTACGGGTAACTCRCGCTGTCTGGCTAAGGAACAAGCACGTCCCCTAAGGACGCTTGCCCRGAGGGACCTCCGCCACCGCGGGAGAGCTCCCCCGCGCACCCCGGCGTCCAGCTCCCCGCCACGCCGCTGGAAGCAGCCTCCAATCAACGCCGACGCGGGCAACGCTGATCGCCATCTCCGTTGCTTTCATTTTCAGTGAAGCTAATACACAGTTCGGATAAGGATCTCAATTGCTTTAAGCGTTGCTGTCAAGTCAGAGCTATTCAAGTGTCCGATTCTGGCACTGTACAAACAACCAACAGGCTTCCTGCCAGGGCCAGCTATTTCCAAGGGCTAGCAATCAGCTTTGGGACTAAATTCATCCCTGACAAAATAACCACACTCGCAAGTCACCCCACTTATCAGAGATGGACGGGGCCCCCAAACTGGCCACAACAGATAGCTGCCTCCCAGCGCGTATTTTCCATGCAAGGGCAGAACTCAAAGCTTTGCGGCTCCGTTCCCAGACAAACAACTGCTGAGCCACAGATGTCAAGGGCAAAAAGCAATTCCTCCATTGCTTTTTTCTCTTCTTGTTCCCCCCCTCCCCACCCCCATTCTTGCACCTTTTTTCCCCACTTTCTTTCCAGGGACTCAGCAACGGCGAAAGACACTGGTTTTAAAAGCTATCGACCAGAGAGCGAAGCCCCTTTGTCAACAGAACAAATATAACTTGTGTCCCTCCACCTGGCCCTGCAACGTACCCAAACGCCCATCTCAGGACCTACCGCAGGAGATCACACAGGGAATCTGTGGATGGTGGCAATGTCCGTGATTTCCACAAGGAAAACTGAGCTCACGAGCACATACAGGTGCAAACGGTACCAAACCTCATTCCCTGCTCACTAGGACGATGAACTAATGACCAGGTGGTAAAAGTACAGAAACCTGCTCTAATACCTCTAAGTAGTCCAGCCGGATCCATGTTGCTGCCTTTACAAAGATATTCAAGGAAAACGCTCTCTATATCAGCTGATAAAATAGCTCTAAACCTGACCAAATCATGTCAAGCTTACTGCCTCCCCTGAAGCTAAGGGATTTCGGGTTTACACGGGATCTTGAAAGCTTCTAAAATCAGCAATATCATCTTCCCTCCAGAAATAAATTCCTCAATGGTTACACTGCAAAAATATTCCTAGGAATGGACAATTCTGCTGCTAATGTACTAGAGACTGCATGAAAAAAAATCAGATTAATATTGAGCCTTATCAAAAGCATGGCATAAACCATGTGTTGAATTTAATCCAAACCAAACTGTCAATCTGCCTTCAGGATCAGATATAACAAACGTAGGAGCCTAGGGCCAGAAACRAAAAGCATAGTTTGTTTTCTAATACAAGATTTGTACTGATCTCTATTAGCTGTGCTCCTGCATGGAAATCTGTACACTGCAAATGCAGGACAAATAGGATTTCTTATCTTTCTGCTTTGCTGAGCTGGGGAAAAGTTTTGCTTGTTTGTTTTTAATTATTTTCTTATTTCAGGTTTCCCATTTTCAGGCAYCACTTGCGAGCAGTTTCTGAAAATGGATCCTTTCTGAAGCGCTTTAAATAGGACAAAAAGAAAAAGAGCCATTAGAATCGTTGGCCACTTCTGACACGCAGGCGGCGGTTCCTCGGCCATCCTTTCTGCTGGCACACCGGCGGTCGCATCGACGCCCCGGGATGCTGGAGAGCGCCGTGCCCCCTCGCAGGTCCCCCGCGTCCTCCCACGAGGCGAGACGGGCCGGAGCGCCGCGGGCTCCCGGCAGCGAAACGGCGGCGGAAAACGGACGACGGGAAGCCAGAAGGGTCCCATTTGGTCTGGGGCCGCGGGGAGCTCGCCCCGCGGCAGGGCTAGCGCAGATCTCCGTCGGCAGAAACCCGCTGCGCAGCCTGGTGTCGTGCGGCTTCTTGGCACGCGCGGCTCCGGTGCACACGGGGGAAATCAGGCTCCCAGAAAGAAACGCAAGCTGCACAAGCAAATTCCATTTTCTCGTTTGCTAAATTCGAACGGCAATTAAATTCGTATTATCTGCTTGCTCAACATAAACAGTGCGGAAGCAGGCGCTTTGCCGCTCTGGCAGGCTTTTCCCGTCCATTTGCTTCCCCCGCAAATCACAGCAGCAGGGTCCAGCCGACCCGAGAGCCGGGGCGGATGGAGCGCGAGCCGTCGGTGGGCGATTTGGGGAGGAAGAAACCCGCCGGCTTGGGGAACCTCCCCGCCGCCAAACCGCCCGAGTCTCTCCTCCGTCGGCAGCAACCAGGAAACTACGTAAGGCAGCTACATGTCTTTGCAAAGCCAGCCCTGGGATCTGGGCTTATACATTTTGCCCCAAATCGGTAAGTCTGGCCTGCGCTTCAGCAGAATTTGCTCTGAGGCACTGAGACAACGTTATTTCAAATTCGCAAAATACGTAACATAGGCGCAGTGGCTCCTCGCTGCCTTGCCTGGGATCTGCACCGCAGACCGCAGCTGGGCACGGGCAGCTCTGCCGCCCGACCGGCGCTCGCTCTGCTCTTTAAACCTGAAGCACGCGCTTTTCCGCTGATAATTAAAAACGCTGAAGTGAAGATCTGAATGCCCCATTTTGTCCTGCAAAGTTTTCTATCAGTGATTCCCCTGGAGTTAGACCGCCTTGTCACACAAATAGGAAATTAGGCACAGAGTTTTGCATGCAATTCTAGGTGAAGTTTGCCAAAGCACTGAAAATGCGGGAGAAAAATGCTGCGCGTACACAGCAGAAAACAGTATTCCTATAAAAGGCCCCAACAATTGGAACCGCGGTTTCCCTAGCTATTGATCGCTACGGGCTGTTTGCTATTCTGATCTCAGCTGGTCGGAAGTCTTACCAATCAGAGTAAGGTCATGACCACGGGGTCAGAAACCTGCACTACATACATCATAATTTATTTTACAGATAATCAATAGCAAATTGCACCATGCAATTTTACAGTACAGCGTCACATTGAAGCACTAATGCGACTCATACAGTACTGTAACCCCAAGGCCTGGCAGTTTAAGGGGTCAAAATCCGCTTTCGTCCTGTAGTTGTAAATCATGGCTGCAAGTGGAGCAGGAAGCCCATTAGCTATTAATTTGTACATCCGCATAACTGAGTAAAATTCCACCTACAGTTTGAACCCAACTAGGGAAAATGAGTATCAGCATCGCTTCAGCTTCACATCTGCCTTTGAGGCAACGCAACAGAACAAGCCCAAAGAGCATCAAGGCTAACGTATCGCTGAAGGTTTATATCCATACTCACCATCCACGGAGCGACAAACGGAGCAGCCGCCCGGATCAGCTCTCGCACTTGCACCTAGGCAAAGGCCCTCAAAGTAACTGAATAATCTGCATAGATTAACTTCACTTAAACCTGAATTGCCTTTCCCCTCCCCCCCTTTTGCCTGATCACCTAGCAAAAAAAGGTCAGTGTCAGAAGGGTTTATGGACATGAAATACGGTGAGCCTACAGCCAGGCACTCGGCACGGCAGGAATCCCAGCTCAGGAGACGTCAAAGCCGCGCAGCGTCCATCAGACGCTCCACGTCTAGCTACGGGAGCAAATGCAATTTGCAGCACTTGGGTGCCGCGTTTGATGACGTGAACGCTTGTCAGGTAGGAACCKAATTGCGAAACCCGTCTTTCCCTTCTGAGTAAATTCTCACAAGCAACCAGGAGACCACCACTCTTTAGATGGTTCATCGCAGCAGAGAAGTAGTAAAGCTCCCTTCTACCAATCCTGCCTTTCATCCAGTTTTCTGACTTACATTCCCAGGGCCTGGGGAAACGTACCTTGCTGGCCGTGCCTATGATCATGCAGCACACACACTATCATCCTAGTTATTTTATATGCTTTCCACTCTTTCCTGTATTTTTGTGTTAATTCTGTATTTTTGCAGAAGACTAGCTCAGGGTATTCCAAAAGATACAACAGCTTTTTAACAAGCTGTCCTTAAAAACGGTGCCAAAGATAGCATTTTAGCAGGAAAGAAAGGGGTCTGCAGTATGCATCAGAAGAAAAACGATGTAGGAGCAATAAGCAGTGGTGGAAATACCTAGTAGGAAGAGCAATCCGTTATTAATTAATTGCTACACTCCGGTATTTGCACGGATGCAATATGCAGGTCCCAGGGAACTTCGCCAAGGTTTAACATTAATTAATCTCAATGTGATTTTTATTATAAAGTGTTACCAGAGGAGTCACTGGACACCCAGGTCCCTTCCCGTTAGAGGCTGCATCCCTTCAGCACCCCGGTCCAGGCGTTCGCTGCCTCCAACCCCGCAGCCACCTCGGGCAGAGATGATTCCTGCTCTGCCAAACTCGCTTGGTGCCATTAAAATTTTCAAGCCTGTTTTGCCTCAGTTTCCATTTGTTATAATTTATCCTGTTGGGGTATTCAGCGTAAACTTTGGCTTAAACCGCGCCTCCACCTGGATGCCTCTCGACCCCACGTCCAGCCAAAACCAGAGGACGGGGAGACACGTCCACCTGCCTGGCGTCGCCCCTGCACCCTGTGCCTCCTCGGGGCTGCTCCGGGCCCCCGAAACGCCCCCCAGGGCACCCCGAGACCTTGCCCGGGGAGGCGCGAGGACACGGCTCTCCGGCAGGTCCGGGCGGGCGTCCCGGCG